>NC_142870.1:11011700-11323600 GCF_051225735.1 Oryctolagus cuniculus | reverse complement strand
GTTGAATTCTGTGGGTTTATTTCGCATCTTACATCCTTCCCACTCCCCTTCAAAATTTGTCCCCTCCCTTTTTTTTTTTTTTTAATTTGAGAGGTAGAGACAGACAGACCTCTCACCTGCTGTTTCACTTCCCAGTGCCTGCAACAGCAGAGACTGAGCTTAACTGAAACCGAGAGCTGGGAACCAAATCCAGATCCCATGTGGGTGGGAGGGATCCAGACACTTGAGTTGTCATCTCGTGCTTCTGAGGGTGCGCATTAGCAAAAAGTTGGAATTGGGGCAGGCTTGAACCCAAGAAATCTGATATGGGATACCAGTGTCCCAAGCTGTGTCTTTTTTTTTTTTTTTTTAATATTTATTTATTTGAAAGACAGTTGCAGAGAGAGGTAGAAACAGGGAGAGGTCTTCCATCTGCTGGTTCACTCCCTAAGTGGCTGCAATAGCTGGAGCTGGGCCAATCCCAAGTCAGGAGCTTCTTCTGGGTCTTCCACGTGATACAGTGGCTCAAGGACTTGGGCCATCCTCCACTGCTTCGCCAGGTGCATTAGCAAGGAGCTGGATCAGATGTGGAGCAGCTGGAACTTGAACTGTGCCCATACAGGATGCTGGCCTCAAAGGTGGCGGCTTTACCCGCTACACCACAGCGCCGGCGCCCTGTTTTTAATTTTTTAAAAAAAATTGTTTCATACCTTCTGAATAATCTGGATGATAGTAAAACATCGGAAATTAAATAGCAATCCTGTTTCAATATACTTTTATCACACAAAATGACATTTTAATAAATGCTATTTTAAGGGTGGTCATTCTGTTTTGTAAATACACATTTATAAAAGTTTTTATGTCAGTCTTTGGGATTGTTATGTAAATAATAAATTCAGCATCATTATTCTTCTGACTTTATAATTAGCTCTCATTTTGAAGCTGGAAAATAGAAGGTTGACTTTTCAGATATATTCTAGCTTCAGTTTAAGTACTAACAGTATCCAACTTTTTAAAAACTACTATTTACCTGTTCCTTCATTGCCCAATAGTTTGCTTTTTGTGTGTTTTTTTGTACGTAAGTATACTAGTGTTTGTCTCACTCTAAAAATAAATGGAAGTCCTGCACTGTGTTTATGAAGGGTTTTAATAACTTGGGGAAAGCATGCATTATCACATGAAGCGTCCAAAAGAAGGGGACAATTGTGTATTCATAGGGAGAAGACTAAAAGGGAATATAAATACCAAACTGTTGCAGAGGTCGGCTTTGGCTAGTGAAATCATGGATTTTCCCCCCTTTCTATTTTTTCAACTTTCTAAATTTACCACAGTGGTCATCTGTAATCTTTTTCACTAAAGGGGAAAGTGCGGACAGCGATAATGTAGGCACTGTTGTAAAATAGAAACGTTTCAGGAGGAAGAAACAGTAAACAGCCCATGGGACAGGGCCGTCTTGCGACTTGTCTGTCTCGTCTCCTGCCTGGGACAACTCCAGGCTCCCTCCGGCCGGAGCAGCCTGGCCTCCCCAGTGTGCCCATGGTCCCGAATGCCTTCTTGGGAACGGTGCTGCTGCTCTGCCTCCTGGGTGGGTTTGCTTTGCCCTGGGTGGGTTTCTGCATTTCTGTTTTTCACTGTGGATGACCTGCCTTCCCTGCTAAATCCCCTCACGTGGATGGAGCGTCTGCCTTTCTCACCTTTGAACACTGCTTAGTCTACGGCCATACCACCCTGAACGCGCCCGATCTCGTCTGAACACTGCTTAATGCTTTTGTAAGGTTTTTTAAAGTTTATGACCTCCTACCTCCATAGCATGAATGCTTTAGGCACAGGAAATTTTCCTTTTTTGTAAGTAAAAACACTTTGGACTTCACATGTCAACATTCTGTTCATCTTATTTCCTGCATTTCATTTCCTATGTGATCTGCTATGACAGTTTTAGATTTATTTATTTGAAAGTCAGTTACAGAGAGAGAGTGGGAGAGACAAATCTTCCATTTGTTTGTGTGAAATTTTTATTTCTGAAAGTACAGGTTATGATCGTGGTCTCCGAAACCAGACTCCTTACTCAGCATTTAATAGCTAGACTGTGCCATAGTTTCCACATCCCATAGGGCTGTTAATAGAATTAAATTGGCTAACATTGGTCCAGTGTATTAATAAGGGCTTAACGTTTTTCCTTCCTTCCTTCTTGTCTTTTCTTTTTTTCTATTCTTTTTCCTTGAAAGTGTTACAGAGAGAGATGGAGAGAGAATTATCTTCCATCCTTTGGTTCACTCTCTAGATGGCCACAGCTGACAGGCGGAATTCAAGAGCCAGGAGCTTCATCCAGGTCTCTCATGTGGGTGCCGGGGACCTAAGTAAGTAGTAGGGCCATCTTTAGCTGGTTTTCCCAGGTTACTAGCGGGGAGCTGGATCAAAAGTGGAGCAGCCAGAACTCGAACTGGTGTCCTTATGAGATGCCAGCATCCCAGGTGGTGACCTAACCTACTGTCCACAAAGCCAGCCCCTAAGGTTTTTCTTTAGTTAGTATTTGCCAATTTCAGGTGTCTCCCTCTCCCTTCCTTCCCCCGGCCCCACCTCCTGCCCCATTTCCCATGTGTATTTTCCCTCCCCTGTTTAATTATAAACTTCTTGATAGCAAGGATCTGCCAGGAAATCCTCACCAAAGCTGATTCCATTATTCTGTTATAATGCAGACCATTATCTCTGATTCTGGGACTAAGATAAAGATCTAGCTGTCAGTGTTTAGGACAACCTTAAAATGCTTTAATGAGGAGATGAAAATCACTGATAACAGCTTGTGGTTTATATGTTGGATCTTACAGCTTTGTATTTTACATGGGAGTAAAAACTTTTCCCAAGTGGATGAATACTTTGGTATAAAGGTTGATATTTTTTTAAAAAAAGATTCATTCCAAGGAGCTGTAAGTAGAAATGATAATCTGATCATAAATGAGAATGTGAAAAATACTTAACATGTTAGTGTTCTTCAAAGCAAAACATTTTTTTTCCAGTTATCTTACCAATACTTGAAGGTCTTGAATTCCAGAAGTTTAAATGGAAAGGCCTTAATGAAATCTGGCCACTGATTTACTCCCAAATGGCTTGTAACGGTAGAGACCCTCCACCCTACATGGGTGGCAGGGAGTGAAGTACTGGGGTCACTGTGCCCTCCCTGCCCACAGGGTGCCTCTAGCAGGAAGCAGGACCAGAAGCAGAGGTGGAGGCAGGACATACAAACTTTTATTTTTATTTTAAGAAATTTTTCTCTTTGTCAGCTTTGCCAAATAATTTCATTGAGCACTCCCACTCACTATTGAGATCTAGCATTTAATTCTTGCTCAGAAGGCTTTATTACTCATCATTTGCTCTATCCTTTCAATGGTTTTGAGATTTTTAAAGAAAACTCCGGGGAAGGTATTATGGCACGGCAGGTTAAGCTGCTGCTTCGGATGCCTGCGTCTCACATCAGAGCACTGGTTCCAGTCCCTGGCAGCTCCACTTTCAAGCCAGCTCCCTGTCTGTGTACCTGGGAGGGAGCAGATGATGGCCCATTTACCTGCCAGTTATGCAGGAGACGAGGATGGAGTTCCTGCCTCCTGGCTTGGTCTGTCTCAGCCCTGGCTGTGCTGTCATTTGAAGAGTGAACCAGTGAATAGAAGATCTCTCCATCTGTCTTTCTTTCACACTGTCTTTTAATATTTATTATTTGAGATTGAATTTTGTTATTTGAAATTGGAATGTTATATCAAATTTATTAAAATTTTATTTTTATTAAAATTTTTATTGAGTTGCTGATTCAAAGAAGAGATGTAAATTCCATTAGCGTACATATGCCAGTTTGTACTGAATGGCTGAGATCATAGAACTCTTGACTTTCATTCTTGTATTTTCATTGTAGTTTGTGACCTTTTTTCCATATGTATTGAAGTATATATACTAAACTGTATGTATTTAAAACACAGATAAATTTTTCTCTACTCCCTTCTCCAGGTGACAACTGATCAGTTTTCTGCACCTTAACTTAGTTTCCATTTTCTAGAATTTTCACAAAAATTGTAGACAATATACTCTAAAAAAAAACTTGTTTCCTTCATCTAGCATAGTAATTTTTGAAATTCATGCATATTGTTGTGTTATACTAATAGTTGGTTCCTTTTTATTGATGAATAGTGTTTCATTATATGGATAGATCGCAGGCCTTTTTTTTTTTTTCTCTTTTTAAAAAAATCCATCAGTTGATTGACGTGAATTTTGGTTTTTGGAATCTTAAAATTAAGCTTGGTATGAACATTCGTGTAGAAATCTTTGTGTGGTCGCAAATTTTCATTTCTCTTAGCTAAATACCTGGAAGTAGCCTGGCTGGGAACAATGATGGCTGTCTAGTCTACCTTTTCATGAGAACAGTGCTTTCTGAAATTGTACTGTTTCACACTCCCACTAGCCGGGTAGGAGTCCAGCTGCTCCGAAACCTTGCCAGACAAGGTTTGGCTGGTCTTTCCCATGCTGGCCATTCTAATGGAAGGAAATACAATGGCCTGTCATTCAGCCTTCAGTTTCATTTCCCTGCTGGTTAATGATATGGAACATCTGTTCTTGGGCTTATTGGCCATTTCTGTGATTTATTTTAGCCACTTTCTCACTTGAGTTGTCTTATTTTTAAGTGGTAAGCGTTCTTTATGTATTCTGGGTATAAATTTTTTTCCTGTTTGATGTTTGTGTCACAAATTTTCTCTCCCTGTGTGGCTTTTTTGTTTTCTTTGTGGTATTTTTTAAAGAGCTACTTTTTTTTTTTTTTTTTGGACAGGCAGAGTAGACAGTGAGAGAGAGAGACAGAGAGAAAGAGAAAGGTCTTCCTTTTGCCGTTGGTTCACCCTCCAATGGCCGCCGTGGCCGGTGCACCGCGCTGATCCAAAGGCAGGAGCCAGGTGCTTCCTCCTGGTTTCCCATGGGGTGCAGGGCCCAAGCACTTGGGCCATCCTCCACTGCACTCCCTGGCCACAGCAGAGAGCTGGCCTGGAAGAGGAGCAACTGGGACAGAATCTGGCACCCCGACCGGGACTAGAACCCGGTGTGCCGGTGCCACAAGGCAGAGGATTAGCCTATTGAGCCACGGTGCCAGCCAAAGAGCTACATTTTGATAATGCTCAATTTACTAGTTTTTTTTCTTTAAACCATGCTCCTTTGAGATTTGAGAAATTGCCTAGCCCAAGGTCATGAAGATAGTTTCCCATGGTTTAGAATTCTTATGTACAGCTTATATTATGGCTTTACATTGTGTCTGTGACCCATTTTAATCTTTGTGTAGTGTGGAGCGGTCAGTGTTCCTTCTTGTTATATGGATATTAGTTGATACGGCTTTTTTTTTTTTTTTAAAGATTTATTTATTTTTTTGACAGAGTTACAGGGTGGTGGGGGAAAGAGGGAGGGAGGGAGGGGGAGAGAGCACTCGCATCTCTTTAATTTGCTGGTTCACTCCCCAGGTGGCCACAACAGCCAAGGCTGAACCAGGAATCCAGAACTTCTTTCAAATCTCCCACGTGGGAGCTTGGGCCATCTTCTATTGCTTTTCCCAGGCCGTTGTTAGGGACCAGCTCTGTTTGTTAAAAAGACATTTTTTCAGCCGGCACCGCGGCTCACTAGGCTAATCCTCCGCCTTGCGGTCCCGGCACACTGGGTTCTAGTCCTGGTCGGGGCGCCGGATTCTGTCCCGGGTTGCCCCTCTTCCAGGCCAGCTCTCTGCTGTGGCCGGGGAGTGCAGTGGAGGATGGCCCAAGTGCTTGGGCCCTGCACCCCATGGGGAGACCAGGATAAGTACCTGGCTCCTGCCATCGGATCAGCGTGGTGCGCCGGCCATTGGAGGGTGAACCGACAGCAAAGGAAGACCTTTCTCTCTGTCTTTCTCTCTCACTGTCCACTCTGCCTGTCAAAAAAAAAAAAAAAAAAAAAAAAGACATTTTTTCTTCCAATGATTTGCCTTTGCAACTTTGCCCAAAATCAATTGATCAAACACATGTGAGTCTATTTCTGAACTCGTTTTTTCTGTCCGATTGACCGGCCTGTCCAGGACCAAAGGTCTTGACTGCTATTGCTTTATAGTAACCTTGAGATGAGAGAGGTTAAAATCTTCCCAATTTTGGTCTTTTTAAAAATTACTCTGGTTACTCTTGGTTTCTTTGTATTGCATTTTGATTGAGATTTCATTGAATCTACAGCTGCATTTGAGCAGAATTGCCCTTTAACAACATTGAATCTTTCTTTTTTTTGGATTTTATTTATTTTATTTGAGAGGTAGAGTTACAGACAGTGAGAGGGAAAGACAGAGAAAAGTCTTCCCTCTGCTGGTTCACTCCCCAAATGGCCACAACGGACGGAATTGCGCTGATCCGAAGCCAGGAGCCAGGTGCCTCCTCCTGGTCTCCCACGCGCGGCCCATGGACTTAGGCTATCTAGTTAGGTCTTGAATTTTTCTTAGCAATATTTTGTAGTTTTGGTTGTAGTGGCCCTATATATCTAAATGTATTTTTTTTGACAGGCAGAGTTAGACAGTGAGAGAGAGACAGAGATTTAAAGATTTATTTATTTGTTATTTGAAAGGCAGAGTTACAGAGAGGCAAAGGCAGAGGGAGAGAGGTTTTTTCATCTGCTGGTTTACTTCCCAAATGGCCTCAATGGCCAGAGTTGGGCTGGGCCAAAGCCAGGAGCTTCTTCTGGGTCTTCCAAGTGGGTACAGGGACCCAAGGACTTGAGCCATCTTCTACTGCTTTCTCAGGCCACAGCAGAGAGCTGGATTGGAAGTGAAGCAGTCGGGACTCGAACTGGCACCCATATGAGATGCCAGCACTGCAGGTGGCGGCTTTATCTGCTGTGCCAAGTGCCAGCCTCTTGTTAAATGTATTTCTGAGAATTCTACAGGTTTTTTTTTAAAGATTTATTTTATTTATTTGAAAGAGAATTCTACAGTTTTTAATATTGTGAGATTGATTTTAATAAATTAACCTTTTATCCTGCAATTTTGCTAAATTCTCTTGTTAACTAGAGTTGACATTTTCTAGAATCTGTAGGACTTTCTCTCTAAACAACTGCGTCAACTGTATCATCTGTGAGTGAGGAGAATTTTAGTTTTTCTCTTGCAGTCTTTATGCCAGTTTTTTGGCTATTGTTAGTCTTGTCTGATTCCAGTGACTAGAAGCCCCAGAATAGCATTGAATACAAGTGGTGAAAGAGGGTGTCCTCACTCTGCTCCTGGTCTCAGGTTGAGAAATTCAGTTTTTACTCATTAACTACGATGTCATCAGTAGGTTTTTTTTTTTTTTTTCTCATAAATGCTTTATCTGTTTGAAGAGATTTTCTCTTTTTTCTTTAGGATTTGCTTGTTTATTTGAAAGAGTAAGAGAGAGAGAGGTAGGCGGGTGAGTCTTCATTCATGGTTCACTCCCCAAATGGCTGCCGTGGCTGGTTAGGTTCAGGCTGAAGCCAGGAACCTGGAATTCTATCCTGGTCTCGCCTGAAGGTGGCAGGGACCCAAGCACTTGGGCCATCTTATGCTGCCTCTCCAGGTGCATTAGCAGAGACCAGGATCAGACTCAGACCCGTACTCCGTTATGGGATGCCAGTGTTTGAGGTGGTGGCTTAACCTGCTAGGACACAACACCAGACCCTGCTATAGGTCTTAATAAGCAAAATAGTGTTATATTTACACAGATATTTACCATTTCTGGGCTCTTCCTTCCTGAAGATCTAAGTTTCTCTCTAAAATTTTCATTTGATTGTTCTTAGATTAATTTTTCTTTGATGAGAACTTATTTTTCCATTTATTCCATTTGTTTATTACCTTTATGTGATGAAACAGGCAATAAATTCGAAATCTGTAATAATTTCAATTTTTTTTTTCATCTTAGAGTTGGCATTTATAGATTCCAGGGTTTTGTTTTGTTTTCTTTTTGTTTTTTGAGAGTTTGTCAGATTTCCCTACTTCTTGGTATGTCAAATAATTCTGGATTATATCCAGGACATAATGAGTTTCACGTTGTCTGGGTTCTGTGTGCTGTTGTGATTCTCCGTTGGACACTGTTGGTTTGTGTTGGCTGTTATCTGTCCTGGTTACAGTTCCCTCTGCTGTCTGTGGATGGGGGTTCCAGTTCACTTCATTCAATTCCTTCTCAGTTCAGTTTTCAAAAACCCGTGCTGTGCTGTTTGGGACTGTTCTGCCTGTCCACACACAGCTGTGAACCTGAGACCAGTGACGCATCATTCACGGGATTGGCAGTCTCCCGCTCCAGCCCTCTCCTCCATGGTTTCCCCCACACTCTGGCCTCTTAGCTCCTTGGCCACAAACACTGGATTTCTGTAGGAATTTCAGTGTTGTGCTGTTACTTCACTGCATAGTTCCTTGAATGAGACCCACCCCTGGGGCACAGCTGTTAGAGACGAGAGAACAAAAATGGGGGAAAACTTTTGACTCCCTCTAAACTCTGCCTATTTTCCTTTGCTTCTTACTGTTCTCAGGTAGTTCCATTCCCTTTTTGTGTTTTGTCCATAGATTTTAATTTCAGTGAGTAGAACAGAGAGGCAATAGTGGGTTTAAAATGCTGTAGCAGAGCTGGAACTTAAAAATCTTGGCTATATGTTATATAATTTGCACTATATATATATATATATATATACACATAGTGGCTTTTTGCAAATTTTTTTTGAAATTCTAGGTATATGCACAACAAATGTATATAAACAGGAACAAGGGCCAGTGCTGTGGCATAGTAGGTTAAGCCTCTGCCTGTGAGGCGGACATCCATATGGATGCCAGTTCTAGTCCTAGCTGCTCCACTTCTGATCCAGCTCTCTGCTATGGCCCGAGAAAGCAGTGGAAGATGACCCACGTGCTTGGGCCCCTGCACCCATGTTGGAGACCTTGAAGAAGCTCCGGGCTTTGGATCAGCCCAGCTCCAGCCATTGCAGCCATTTGGGGAGTGAACCAGCAGATGGAAGACCTCTCCGTCTTTCTGTCTTAACTCTGCCTCTCAAATAAATAAGTAAATCTTTTAAAAAAAATAAGTAAAAATAGGAACACGATACCTTAAGCCAGGATGTTAT
This sequence comes from Oryctolagus cuniculus, assembly GCF_051225735.1. Classification (NCBI taxonomy): domain Eukaryota; kingdom Metazoa; phylum Chordata; class Mammalia; order Lagomorpha; family Leporidae; genus Oryctolagus; species Oryctolagus cuniculus. The sequence goes on along the minus strand of NC_142870.1, from coordinate 11,314,528 downwards.
CACTGTGGTTGGTCCAGGTAGGTTAGACCTGAGAAAGCAATGGGATTGCAAGTCTTGAGATCTTCACTTCCCTCTGCATTGCTACTTTTATCTGGGGCTCCCTCAGAGTGGAGCAGAACACAGATGTGAATAGCTTCCGTAGAACTGTGGTTAGAAGAAAGGTAAGCAGGAATAGTCCAGCCTCATCCTTAAATCAGAGTTTGGCAGTTGAATTAGTTAAAATGAGCCCAGACGGTACATTTTTCACTTACCCATCAAAGCGATTTAGCTTTATTAGACTGATTGTTACTCATATCCAGTTGAGAACACTGACATGAAAAGAATTGGGCTTTAATTAAGGAAGGGAAGAGAGAAAAGTATTAGTTTAGAGATATTTGACCCAGGCTGGAGGTAGCAGACTAGTGGGTAGTCACGCAACAGAGCTAAAATAAAAGGGAAATGGAGATGCGTGTGTCATTAAGGGCCAAGACACGTTTAGTCTCATGCGGTCCTGGTGGCATGAAGATTCTGAGGGAAGAGATTCCCACCGAGCGGGGAATTGTTTCCCAAGGTGTGGGGTGGGTTGGTGAACAGCGGATACTTTGAGAGCACTGCCAGAAACTGATGATGATTAAATACACTTTGGACCAAAAGAGTTAATGATCCTGATGCCTGGCTGAGATTCTGCTGTCTTTCTTTATGGAAAGACCTTGGTAACAGACTTTACTCCTCGAAATCTCACCCCAAAATCATTTTTATTTATATCTTTTTAATGTTTTATCTTTGCATTTCCAGTTCTTTCTGTGGCCTATTAAGAAGATAATTTTTGCAGACGTTTAGGGAGGTAGAAAATCCATCTGTTTCCTCTGTATTTGCCACTTTGTTGCATGAAATTATACATAACAGTTTCTTAAGCAAAAGTTCTAAAGGAAATAGTAAGAAATCAAACTTGTCTGTGTAGTAAAAGATTAACATGTATATCTGAATTTGGTTTATTATGTACATAAATAGTAAGATAATTAATACTATGAACTTTATCACTATAATGCAGTGTTAAATCAGAAACGTGATTATTTCATTAAGTACTAACAAAAAAGGTTTCAAAAAATTTAACAACCATTCCTTAATAAGAATGTTAAGTAAAATAGCAATAGAGAAGTGGGGTTGGGGCCACGATGTGGCCTCTGCATTACAAAATAAAGCCCTGGATATCCTCATTTCTCACTGTGAAAAAAAAAAATAGCAATAGAGGAAAACTACTGAAACATGGTAAAAACCTGTTTATAAAAATACCACAAATCCACTAAAAGCAGCAAGGATGGCCCAAGTGCTTGGGAGACCAGAAAAAGCTCCTGGCTCCTGGCTTTGGACTACTCGGCTCTGGCCGTGGTGGCCATCTGGGGAGTGAACCAGCAGATGGAAGATCTCTGTGTGTGTGTGTGTGTGTGTGTGTGTGAGTGTGTCCCTGTAACTCTGACTTTCAAATACTTAGACTAAACAGCTTCTTGTTGTCAGTGATTGATCAACTTTCCTCAGTACCTCGGAAAGTATGCAGAGAATGCATGAATTCCTTCATAATTTTATTTTTTAAAAGATTTATTTATGTATTTGAAAGAGTTACAGAGGTAGAATGAGAGGCAGAGAGAAAAGGCAAGAGAGACCTTCCATCCGCTGGTTCACTCCCTAAACAGCCACGATGGTCAGGGCCGGGCCAGGCCGAAGCCAGGAGCTTCCTCTGGGTCTCCCATGTGTGTGGAGGGGCCCACCTTGGGCCATCTTCCAGTGCTTGGATGCATTAGCAGGGAGCTGGATTGGAATGGAGCAGCCATGGCTCAACTGGCACCCACATGGTCTGCCGGTGGCTTAAAGTGCTGTGCTACACCACTGGCCCCCATTGTAACTTTCCTTTGTCAAGTTGTACCCTGGCTGTAGTATCAGTCTTCTGATAATTTAAGACCACATGTCAATGTATTGCTGAGTATACAGAAGTGAAATTTTCATAAACTCAAATGTTGCATTTCTGTTACAGGCGTCGATTAGCAAGGTAAAAGCAACGGAACCATGGCTCAGTTTCCAACACCTTTTGGTGGTAAGTTTTCAAAAATTTCCTCTCTTTAATGTATTTTAAAACATGATATGATGGTAAATTTTCAATGAAAAATGTAAAGAATAATATAATCCTTCTGTAGTTCATCATATAATTTCAATTTTTATCGACTTATGGCCAATATTGTTCCCTTTGGATTCTTCAGAAGCAACTCCCAAGCGTAATATCATTTCCAACAATATTTTATCTTGTATGTCTAAAAGATGTGTGCAGTTCTATAATACTATGATCAAACCTATAACAGTTTATACACCACATGTTGCACCTGTAGAATTCGTGATATATTTCGTTCATGTTAAAATTCTCCTGATAGTCTCAGACATTTCTTATGGTTTGTTTTTCCAATTGGTGTATAAAGAAGCTGCATATATTACAGTTAATTCCTGTGTCTCCGGGTCTCATTTAGTGAACTCTTCTCTCCATGCCTGTGTTTTCTTTACAGCATATTTTTGGGGTCATTTCACTTTTGTTTTGTTTATTTGTTTGATTGGTCATTCTGCATAAATTGTGGGTTGTAGGGATTTTTTTTTAACCATCGTAGAAAATGGTTAAATGGTGTTCTTTTGTACCTGCCAAGTTTGTTTTTTTTTTTTTTTAAACAACTGAGCGTGTGCCCTATTTACAGATCACTCTTGGCAGCTGCAATATAGCTGTTAGTAAGACAGCGAGGAGGCATCCGGCCCTGTCCTGTGACACTGTCTGGCAGGGTTCCTGTGAGCTTCGCAGTCACTAGTTACTCTTTTTTATTTTCTTGTGCTTTTTTTGGTCCCTCTTCTTAGTTACTACACAATTCTTGGTTTTTTGCTTCTCCTCTTGTTTATAGTTCCAGAGTTCCTTCTGAAGCTGCAGGACTCTGGCCCGAGGACAGAGATCATCTCTGACTTGGACACCACTTGGTCTCTGCAGTCTGGCATGGTGCTGGTCACATACAGTGGCTGAGTGGACCCCCACTTGACCTGCCACTGTCGTAGCAGGCCCGGTAGAGAGGGGGCGGTGCCAGGTTTAGACATTCTGCTTTTGTGCGGGCACTTTCATATTTTGTGTAAACATACCTGTTGTATGTTCTCACTTTTTTGAAAGGTGCCTGAACTGTTGGAAGCTTTCCACCTGTGTAATCTGTAATTAGTGAATTTGTTTGAGAAGACCAAGAACTAAAATTAGGAAGTTGTCAGTAGTCAAGGGATGCCCAATTAGTCTAAGAGCCAAAACTGAAGAGCCAAAAATCCCATTCTCCTTAATTGAATGTTAATTTTTAAATGGAATATTCATTTAAAAAACAGTTTTAGTGAAGTATAATTTACACTCTGTAAAATTTACTAGTTTTAACTGTATAAATGATTTTTAGTAAATGAAGAGTAGTGCATCCATCACCACATATTTGAGTATTGGATTTTGAACATCTTTACCACTCTTAGGGGATTTTTCACGGAATAACACATGATTCTAGTTGCAAGGCTAACTTTGTAAGTTTTCTGCCTTTGGCATTTAACGCACCTGATAGTGGTTTTAAGTTAACTTGGTCTGTTGCATAGGTTTATGTGAATATGTTAGTTATTAACATACTGTATCTCCACATAATCCTAACTATTGGATTATAGGACAAGTTTGTAAAAGAGGAATTTGTGCTAATTTGTTTCTTTTTTTGTCCTCCTTTACCCTCTAACATTGTGTGCACACCTTCCAAGGACAAACTAATGTTAATTTGTCAAACCGTTCATCACATGGAATTGGTAAATTACTATGGAGATGGTGAGAGGGTCACTGAGTGTCTGTCTGTGGATTGCAGGCAGCCTGGACGTGTGGGCCATCACTGTGGAGGAGAGGGCGAAGCATGACCAGCAGTTCCATAGCCTGAAGCCAAGATCCGGATTCATTACTGGTAATCAGTCACATATTTACCCTTTTCCTTATTACCTTATTAGTGCATGTATCACTTGTTAGTGCATGTATCACTTTACAAAGCTGAAGTGAGCACATAGGACCACGGGGGACATTTACTTATCTTGCTTTAACAAAGCTCTTTTTAAAAAAAGATTTTGTTTGTTTGAAAGGCATAGGTTACAGAAAAAGAAGAGAGAGGGAGAGAGAAAATCTTCCATCTGCTGGTTCACTCCCCAAATGGCCTCAATAGCCAGGATTGGGCCAGACTGAAGTCAGGAGCCAGAAGCTTCATCTGGGTCTCTCATGTGGGTGCAGAGGCCTACCTGGAATGCCGGCGTCGCAGCCAGTGGCTTAACCCATTACCCCACAACGCCGGCCCCAAAGCTTGTTTCCGCAGTTGCTTTTCCTTTAGCCCCTTCACATCTTCCCTAGGGCGTATCACTGTTGGGAATTGGTTTGGATCAAAGGCCACATTCTTTTAGGTAATGGAGGATTAGACTGTGGCCCTTGAGCTAAAACACTTGCTTAATTCTGATCTTGAACTGGTTTAGAAAACTGCTATCAGATTTTGAGCTTTTTTTTGTTGTTTGTTTAAAGCATATTATTGCAGTCTCTCTGATGTTCCTTTTGTACATTTTCTTTTATTTGATTACTCTTCTGGAATTCACCTTAAAAAATGGTATCTAGATTTCCTGGATCAATGTTTTAAATGTGTTTGTACAGTAGATCTCTTTAACTGGTTCCTTATTCATCACTGATGTGATTCTTTGAGTCATTGTTGCTTACTCCCCATAAATATATCTATCAGTAGATAGTAGTAGTGGAGATAGTATGAAGTAGAAGTGCTGGTCGTCAGTCTCCCAGGGATTCCTGCAGGGATGCTTTGCTTCCGCTGTTAACATCTTAGTTCATTGCAGATTTGTTCAAGTAAACGCTCTATCCCAGCACATGGTAGACCTCTCTTAGGAAGTGCTAATTTCTAAAGTTAAAGTTGATGGATTCATTTCACTGTTGCTTGTAGGCTTAGAATTTGACTTTGTCATGTATTGCATTCAGTATTTATAGGATTACCAGCCTTTTACTTTCCTAATGAAAATGCTTTAAGAGGATTTCTGTCAGCTGTTGTTATTCCTGAAACTTTTTCCATTTAAATTACAGGTGATCAAGCAAGAAACTTTTTTTTTCAATCTGGGTTACCTCAACCTGTTTTAGCACAGATATGGTAAGTTGGAATTTTACATAAGCAGAATGTGAAATAGATATTGTGCAGTTCTATTTACTTGGTAGTATGATTTTTTTTATGTTATATGGAAGGAAAACATGTATCTCTGGTCAGAAATACTCTTTCTTACCAGAGAAATATTGAAAAGTATCTTTTTGATATAGAAATTTTTTTTAATGACATTTGAATGTCTGAAAAATTAATTTTCTAGTTGAAGCCTCTAAATGTTGATCTTTTCTCATCAGTTTGTTTTGGCTTCCTCCACATCATCCATACTCTTGTGAATGTTCTACATTTCTTACTCTTTAAGGGAGTGGCTCTTCATCTTTCATTGATTGAAGGAGAAATCATAAAACATGTAGTTGAGAGTTAGCGAAGTCAGAAATCAGCAGAATTGGGAGCAGGCCTCTAGCCTCGTGGTTCACCAGCTGGGTTTATCACCTGGCTTTGGTTCCTGATTCCAGCGTCCTGTCAGTACATACCCTGGGAGTCTGCAGGCTCAAGTACTTGGGTTCCAGCTTCCCACATGGGAGACCTGGCTCGCATTTCTGACTCGGGTTCCACTCCTGACCCAGCCCTGGCCATTGCAAGCATTTCAGGGGTGAACCAGTGGGAAAGAGCTTGCTATCTATATGCCCCTCTTCTCAAAAAACAAAACAATGCCAGGATTTGTTGTAATATAATATGTAGCAAACACCTAATATTATGAATTCCTTAACTACCACAAATAGGTGTTCAGTCTTTTGCAGCCACAAGCAAGAAAGAGATTTGGTAAAAGTCAATGGGAAATACAGGCCCATGACCTTGAGGGGCAGGCTGAATTTTGTTGTCCTGTAAGAAACTGTATTTTCCCACAAAATGCCGTTCTTAGCACTTAGTACTTCATTTTTCCTGGAATTACTCGCACCATGGAACAGCTTGCTGTGAGGTAGCGACCTTGCATCTGTACTCCTACACTTGAATTTCAATCCAGTCATGCCACTTTCTGTCTCTGTAATTTGGAAGAGATATTTACCCTCTGACCTCAGTTTTCAAATCTAGAAAATGGAAATGCCTCTATTTTTATAACAGAGTATTGAGGGAATGAACAGAAAAACTGTACTCATGTAAAAAACTGAGTATGACATGTGGCTCTTAAGAGATCTTCAAAAGAAAACCCAGAAAAGGAAGTTGTTATCAATATCAGTGGCTGTGTATTCCACATTAGTACAATTTCCAGCTAATTTGCTGTCCCCTTACATGACTTTAATTTCTGATTTTATGCAAATTAATGAAGACTGACATAGCTGCTGTTGTAGTTGAGCATAGTCTACACAGTATAATCCAAGCTTTCCTGCAAATTAAGTGTTGTCATAATGAAAGTCATTGACTATGTTCTGAAATAGCAAACCTTTCAAGGGATAAATGTGCTGTGTTTCTGTTTGGATGTAACTGAATGGTGCCAGAATCCTCACTTTTCTTGGATATCTGCTTTATTTTCTTTTTCCTCATTGTCAACATATTGGCTGCCAGACTGTCTCTCTCAACTAGTGGGCTCTTTACTAGGAAACCTTTCTAGTTTTAACTTCCATTCCCCAGCAGAAACATCAGATAGCCAAGTATTTTTGGAATTATTTTTAAAAGGAAGCAGATGGCTCAGAGAGACAGAGCCGGTGAGCCAGAAGTCAGGCACAGGTGAGCGGAGGAGCACTGTGCTGTCAGTGCTTGTGCAGATGTAAGACACTTGGGCCACACCTGTTGTAGCTGTAAGGCTCTGCTTTGCTTTGCATCCTGATGTAAGACAGATTTCACGCCATCACCAAGGCCGCTCACTGGGGACCCTTTTCCCAGGCATCATTATTATCTTCCTCTGCTGAATTATGTGCTTTGACGTTGAATTCTCAGTTCTTGAGGGTTCATTCAAGAAGCAGATTTTATGATGAATACTCTGCAAGAAAGCTTCATTCCACATTTATTAATTTAAGATTTTTAGAATTTATTTGAAAGTTACACAGAGAGAGAGAGAGAGATTTCCATCCTCTGCACTCCCCAAATGGCCACGAGGCTGGGCTGGGCCAGGCTGAAGCCAAGAGCTTCTTCTAGACCTCCCATGTGGGTGGCAGGGGCCCGAGCACTTGGCCTTCTGCTGCTGCTTTCTGAGGCACTTTAGAAGGGAGCTGGATCAGGGCCGGCGCTGTGGTATAGTGGGTAAAGCTGCTGCCTGCAGTGCTGGCATCCCATAAGGGATCCAGTTCAAGTCCTGGCTGCTCCACTTCTGATCCAGCTCTCTGCTATGGACTAGGAAAGCAGTAGAAGATGGCCAAAGTCCTTGGGCCCCTGTACCCACATGGGCCATCTGGGGAGTGAACCAGTGGACAGAAGACCTCTCTTTCTGCCTCTGCCTCTCTGTAACTCTGCCTTTCAAATAAATAAGTAAATCTTTTAAAAAACAGGAAGAAGAAGAAGAAATGGAAGGGAGTTGAATTGTAGCAGAGCAACTGGGACTGGAACTAGCTCTCAGGTGGGATGCTGGTGCTGCTGCAGGCCATGGCTTAACCTGTGCCGCAACACCGGCCCCTCACTCCGCATTTATTCATACAACGTAGTCACTGAAAAATATTACTATGGGCTGGTGATTGTAGTGGATGCTGGCGACACTAGTGAACCGGACAGACAAAACGTGTGCTCCCATAGCTATAGCCCAGGGAAGGAGACAGGCCCTCAGCAACAGGGGGGGAAGATCGTCAAGTGGCCGTCAGTATCAATGGGAACGTCAAGTAGTAGCCATGTATTTACTTTGTTTGTTTGTTTGCTTGAAAGGCAGAAATACAGAGAGAGAAGGAGGGAGAGAGCTCTTCCATCTGCTGGTTCACTTGCCAAATGGCCACAACCACCTGGGCTGGGCTGATCTGAAGCCAGGGGCCCGTGGCTTCTTCTGGGCCATCCTCCGCGGCCTTCCCAGGCCACGGCAGGGAGCTGGATCAGAAGTGTAGCAGCCAGGACTTGAGCCAGTGCCCATGTGGGATGCGGCACTGCAGGCTGAGGGATGCTTAACCTTGTACACCATAGCTCTAGCCCCTGAATTTACTTTTTTAAAAAAAAGATTTATATATTTATTTATTTATTTGACAGACAGAGTTACAGAGAGAGAAAGAGACAGAGAGAGAGAGAGAGAGAGGTCTTCCATCCACTGGTTCACTCCCCAGTTGGCCGCAACGGCCGGAGCTGTGCCATTCTGAAGCCAGGAGCTTCCTCTGGGTCTCTCATGTGGGTTCAGGGGCCCAAATGTTTGGGCCATCTTTCACTGCTTTCCCAGGCCATAGAAGAGAGCTGGATCCGAAGTGGAGCAGCAGGAACTTGAACCGGCATCCATATGGGATGCTGGCACTGCAGGTGGTAGCTTTACCCACTATGCCACAGCACCAGCCCCTGGATTTATTTTTTAAGATTAAGATAATTTTAGTTTTCTGAAGTGTTTTTAGCTGACTGGCTGAAAGCCATTTTTGCTCATTTTCCTTTAATGAAAATTTTACTATCATTAAAGATGATTATTTGGCAATCTTAGCGCAATCAAAAATGTTCTTTATATGTTTATTTTTTGACTGACATTTTTGCAAAATATATTTGTGATGGCATATTTCACTTCTATTCACAGTAGTTTTCAAGAAATGCCTGTATCTTTTCCCTAAGAAAAGATCTTTGAAATTTAATGAACCACCAGTTTCTGTTGTGAGGGAATAATTAAGTGTGTATCGGAGCAAGATCTCTCTTCCAACTTCCTAGCTCTGTACGCATTCACTTAACAACTACCAGTAGTACTTGACCTCAGATCCAAAATTGTTAGTGGTAACAGTCGCAAAATGAAACCCTCTTACACTAATTTTGCCTTGTTTTTTCTGATGGGGCCCAGAGCAGGCTCTCTCTTCTCGTCGAGAGAGGAATGAGATTGACTTTGAAGTTTTATTAGGCAGTCCCTATGTTGTTCTGAAGAGAATTTGGGATTGAGAATTGAGAACTGTTTTTTGGTCTCTCTCTCTCTCTCGTACTATCTTCCTGACTTTGGTTCAGATATATGAGTGGCATGGCCTGAAGTGTATTCTATGTTAGAAACCATCGTGAAGTTTTGTTCCCCATAGAAAGTATTCCATTAACTAGTTCATAAACCTTTGAACTATAACCTATTCATACTTTAGGGACTCTTTGTCCTTTACATCTGATTTCCAGAGGAGAATACAAGGAACCCCGGATTCTCAGAGGATGGAGTTAAGTCAGTGTGTGTAATGCCAAATTCTGACAGTGGCCAAACACGATACGTCTTCCTAGAAATGGTCTTACTAACAAGGAACTGGAAGGAACCTGGCAAACATACTTTTTGGCAACTGAAGTGCTTAAAATTTTTTCAGCTTTGCCCTGGTTTGGAGAGGGTGGGGCAAGACAAAAGCCAGAAATGTACTGGAGAGAAAACGACCTTGGATGAAGGCTTTGGAATCCCAGGCATTTGGGCCCTCAGTAATGGAGAAATGAGGGGACTCCAGGGAGCCCCACCTAGAAATCGGCCCATGAGAGGGAGGAAGGGAGCAGAGACAGCGAGGCCAGCGCTGGAATTGTGTGGGGATCTAGGTTGGGGGCCAGGCTTGAGGCAGGGCAAGCAGCCCTATGGCTGCACACTCCGAGCACACGTCTGAGCTCCTGTCAGGAAGCCCTTTGGGTCCCAATAGGCTCAATTTAACAATCTCAATTACCCCCTCCTTTTTTAAAAAAAAAATATTTATTTTATTTATTTGAAAGATAGAGTTACACAGAGAGGCAAAGACAGAGAGAGAGGTCTTCCATCCGCTGGTTCACTCCCCAGATGGCCACAACTACCAGAGGTGTGCCAATCTGAAGCCAGGAGCCAGGAACTTCTTCCAGGTCTCCCACGTGGGTGCAGGGGCTCAAGGAGTTGAGCCATCTTCTCCCAGATGGAGTTTCAGGCTCCCGGATTCAGTCTGTCCCTGACCTGGCTGTTGCATCCATTCAGGAAGTGGACCAGTAGGCAAAGAATGAATCAGTCTCTCTCTGCCATTCTAATAAAGCAAAACAAACAAAAGATTCCATTTCAAAAATAGCAGCTGGAATAGTTTTCTAAAAGTAAATCCATCTAAAACTCTCCATTGAAAATAAAATCCAAAGTAATTACCAAGGCTGCAAGTCCTGATAGGATCTGGGTTTTGCTTTTTATACTCTTATTTGTATCACTCTTGAATTCTGCATTCCTGCTGTGCTGATCTTAATACGCTCAGATCGGGCCAGTTTTCTCCTTGCCTCGGGGTCCTGCCCTTGGTATTTACTGTAACTATTGTGTGGTTCCTTACCTGTGAGGCTTCACGTGTGGCTTGCTCAGAGGGTTCCTCTACCTACCCACTCCACTCTTTGTTTTCTTTCTTATTACCCTAATGGCACCCATCACCTCATTTCTATTCTGATTTCTTCTCTCATTGAGTGTCTGCACCAAAATGTAAACCCTGTGAGAGTGGGAAGCTTTTCACAATTGTAACTCCAGTTCCTAGGTAGTGCCTGCACCATCATGGGTGTCCCTCCTCCCTCCCCTGAATGATTGATTCATGAATGAATAAATGAATGGTGTCGCTCCCCCTCTTCGTGGAGGAACGACACTAAGTCCTGCCTAGGCTTCATATCCGAGTCACGGCACCATTATGTCGCTCCCCCTCTTCGTGGAGGAGCAACACAGGACCCTGCGCTGTTCTTTCGTCTGCTCGGCCCTTCCCGGGTTTGCTGCTGGTTCTTCCCGGGTTGGCTACTATCCCTTCCACCTCCGTGGAAGGGCGGTTCCCCCTGGCCACATTCCCCACTTCCGCAGGGGAGCGGCACACCGCCGGCCAGCTCTTCTCGGGGGCTGCACAGGTGTTCCTTCAGCTAGATGTTCCCCATAGATGTTCCTGGTGCATGCCGTCTCTCTCCTCCTTTATAGTCCTCCTCCGCCAATCCTAACTCGGCTGCCCACACGCCGAGTACGCTGCTCTCCTCCAATCAGGAGCAAGTCCTACAGTTTATTAGCTGAACTGGAGGCAGCTGTGCGGAAGCTGTTTACTTCTCTCCCAGCGCCATATTGTGGGAGAGCAAATGCATAGAATAAGTCTTAATTCCAGTAACTCAGTCCAGTCCGAGCTGCTCCCCACAAATGGCTACACTATATTAGTCTGCACTATTGCGTGGCTTTACTTCCAAGCTAGTGGGCACCACCCAGGACATGAGCAGCTGTGAGAAGGCCTCGTGGGTGAGGCTAGCTCCTCCAATAGGCAGGCTTCAGCTGGGCCAAGAGGAGCCTGGCCTCCACCTTATTCCTACAACCTGCACAAAGTAGTTTCACTACACTCATAGTCACTACTCACAACTCTATTAAGGAGACTGAAAGCTTACTTTGTAGTTCTTTGGTTTATACACTGAAGACATGAAGTTCTATGTTAAGAAAGTAACTTGGATTAGTCCCCCCCGCCCCCTTTGTGGATATGCTCCTTATTTAAAATGCCGTTGGGTTTAAGATTTATTTATCTATTTGAAAGTAGAGGGAGGTAGAGATGTTCTGTCCCTGCTTGTTCACTCTCCAAATGGCTGTAATGTCTAGGGCTGGGCCAGGCCAGTCCCGGAACCCTGGAAGTTCATTCTGGTCTCCCACATGGGTGCAGGGGCCCGAGCACTCGGGCCATTCTGCTTTCTCTGCGCATTAACAGGGAGATGGATACGAACTGGAGCAGCTGGGATTTGAACTGGCCTTCATATGCGAAGCAGATTAATTCGTGCCACAACTCTGTATGTTTTTATATTACTTATTCTTCCTGCTTACATAACAGGTAACGTCCCATAGATACTGCTTTGTTCTTGCTTGTCTCACTTAACAGCATATCCTGGAAATCCATGGAGATCTCTCTCATTTCCTTTTTATAGTTACATAGTGCTCATCGTGGAGGATGGACCACAGGGTATTCAGCCTGCCTCCTGTGTTCATGCATTTAGATTCCTTCTATTATGTTGCAATTATGAAGAGTGCAGCCACCGATGAGCTTATGCATATGTATTTTTATGTTATTGGAGCCATGTCTTCAGTTTTTACCCAGGGTAAACTCCTAGGTGTGCAATTGCCGGGTCCAAGGATAACGGCGTACACAGTTGCCCACCGTTATGAGTGCATCACCTTTCACACCAACAGTGTGTGTAAGAGTGGTAACTCTGTGGCCTATTTGTTCAAATCAAACAAAAAGCTTTGGCTTTTCGTCCAGCACACCTTAGTTCCCCTCTTATCTCAACCCTGCCTGTTATATATAGCTTACAGTATCAGGCTAAATATTATCTGTAAGATCATTTTGTTTTAAGAGTCTTATGGAGGAATTGTTTGAGTTAGACTATTTTTAGCACATACTTTTACTTTGGAATTTTTGTGGATTTAGTTTCAGTATTTTAAGATTTAGTTAGTTTTTTGGGGACTCTTAAATAAAGAGAACTGGAGAAATAACTATTAATGGATGGCAGAACTGAAATTGTTTTTGCAGAGAAGTCTTTAGAAGTGGAAGCCAACTCTATCGCAGTGTGTTGGGCATGTATAAGTAGAGGGCTAAACTTTGTAGGATTAACGACTGTATTCCCCCAGATTCCTTTGAGTTTTCTGTCTCCAAGGAGTCCAACTGTTAGATTTTTTAACTGAGAACAGTTTTTGAGAACTACAAAGTTCTTAAGTAAATGTTGGGATTATGGTGGGGGATTTTAAGTTAAGCCCTAGAATCAGAGGGTTACATGTTTATTCTTGCTCTTTTTTACAAACACTAAATTGTTCTGATTAAATCCTTACCAGAAAGTCTCTTCTCCCCATTGCCACTCATTGTTCTTTTTACTGGATAATTCTACTTCTTACACCACCTTTTGGGACACTGACTTGGGAATAAGGTGGGGGCGTCTGTCTGATTGATCAATTCCTTATTTACTATTCAAGTTGATGTTGACTAATGGGAACTTTCGTCTCCATGAAAACTATTTGAAATAATTGAATGTCTTTTAAAAAACACTTAATGGCATTTGGTGTAGCCTTTAAGGCGACTGAGTGACACCTACATATCACAGCACCTAGGTTTGAGTTCTGATTCTAACGTCCTGCTAATGCAAACCCTGAGAAGCAGTGGTGATAACTCAAGTAATTGGGTCTTTGCCGCACACTTAAGACCCCTGGATTGAGTTCCTGGTGCCCAGGCCCCACAGTTGTGGGCATTTGTGGAGTGAAGTAGTACATGGGAGCTTTTTCTGTCTCTGAAAGTTGGGGGGATAGGAGCTTTAGAGGTTAGTAGCATGGACAGTATAACATGCCATGTCACATCCCCTCATTGACTCTTACGGAGCTCTGTAGAGGAGTTAACACAATCTAACCATGTATCTCTAGAAATAACACTGTGTTTCTGAACCCTTTTTTTGGTAATAGCTTTATTGCAACATAATTCAAGTAGTAAAATACATCTTTCTGAAGTGCATAATTCATTGGTTTGCAGTATATTTAAAGTGGTGCAGCCATCACCACTATCTAATTTTAGAACATTTTCATCACTCCAAAAAGAAACTCTCTGTTGATGCCTAAAGTACAAATCCTCACACTTGGACTGAAAACTGCCTGAGGTATCATATAAGTAAGTAGTAGCAGACTGAAAAAATAGGAGGATTTTATATTTATTTAAAACTTTCCCAGGATTTCAAGTTTTGTTTTATTCTCCCCAAGGGAAAAGGAGCTAATTACTTGTTCTTGTGTCAGTGGGAGTGGTGGTTTGGGAGAAGTTCTTTTACGGTCATAGCTGTTCTGAGTCCATGCTGCTGGTTTGCAGGGCACTAGCTGACATGAATAACGATGGAAGGATGGATCAAGTGGAGTTTTCCATAGCTATGAAACTTATCAAACTGAAGCTGCAAGGCTATCAGCTCCCCTCTGCACTTCCCCCTGTCATGAAACAGCAGCCAGTTGCGATTTCTAGTGCACCAGCATTTGGTAAGTGTGACAATGCATTGGCTCCCGTATTTCATACTGTATTTCCAAAATAAATGTTTCCCTTTTCCCCCTTCTTAGTTTATAGCATTACAACATAGTAAGTCCGCGGGAAAAATGGTGGCCGTATGCAGGAAGGTAGTGCTGGAGGGAAGGGGGCCGTTCGCAGTTGCGCCCTGGGATGAACGTCATAGACATGAAGGCACAAGTGCAGTTTGTCAGGGGAAAGGGGCAAACGTGTGGTCCGCTGCTGCTGCCGCTGCTTCTGTTTTTCTTGCTTTTCACATTAAACCTTCGTATTGTTACATTTTGTTTTGGTTTTCTGTTTTCATAATGACAGGTGCATAAGCAATTCTGTTGGATTAGGGTATCCAGAAGTATCTTTTAGTTGACAATATGAAGGTATTTGAGCATATTAAGTTCCTCCTTAGAACAAAACGGAATAGAAAAAATAAACATTTTGTCTCAAAAATAATTGTATTGTTATCTAGATCCTTTCCCTAAAGATTAATTGGTGATCACTGTAGTTACTGTTGAGATCCTCAGTTGATCTGATTTCTTCTCTGTTCTCACCTTAAACTTTAACTTTGGGTTGGCTTGATGATTATAGTAATCAGATTGAACATCTGGTTCATGGGAGGTTTTTCAACAGTTGAAACAAAAGACAAAACTTAGAGATAGAGACCCTTTCCTGTCTTCCTCCTGGTGTATCTGATGGCAGGTGATACAATGAAGTGTATTTGGGAGGAGAAAAAGAATAGTAATGCCTGTTGTGTGTGATAACATTAATGCTAAGCTAAGCTAAGATGCTCTTGTTTTACTTAACTAGATTTTCCATTAAAAGCAGACTATGTATTGCCTTTCTTGAGGTTAGCCACAAAGCTGGTTTTATAAGGACAAAGGTTGAATTTTGAAGAGTTTTTAGGCAGTGGTCCAGAAGAAGAAGGAAAACCCAGGTAGGAGCACAGGCAAGGAAGATGCCTTGTCTTATCCCTAGTGTGGTCGCAGTACTTACTCATCTGGTTAACCAGGTTCCTGGGGGTGGAAGTCCCTCCAAATCCCTGAAGGCGCCTTTAGCCAGTTTCTGGTCAAGCCCCATGTGTTACACTTCAAAGTGGAGGAAAGGTCAGAGGACCAGAAGCATCTCACTTCCTCTTTTCTCTCAAGCCCTAGGGTCAGTGATTCTTCCTGTAGCATTCAGTTTGTTTTCTCCTATTCCGTTCTGCTGTAAGAAGTTCAGATGTGGAGCTATTGCTGATTCATTTTCGGGAAGGAATGGCCCAACTGCGGGGAGGGTTTAACAGTCACCTAGGTAACTGGCCACTGCTACTGAGGAACCTGCTCGGATTTCTGAGCGGACATCGGGACAGGCAGCCCAGAACTGTCCACCCAGGCTTCTGCCTACCTTTTCTCGCCTTGTTCTCCTTGTACAGGTATTTTTAGCAAATGATTTTTTTTAAGAGGATAGACCATGAGGGAATATCAGGACATGGGAGAAGTGAAAAGTTCACAGTTCTGGTCAAGGTACCCCAAGTTTATGCACAGATAGTATTTATAGTTTCACCTCTCCACTCAACCTGGGGTCTTCCAGTTCCCTGAGAACAGATCATTTCTATTAAAAATCGTCTGACCACGCCTGCGCTGTCCCTTAGATTTTTCTGTGCCTTCCCATACATTTTGAGTCCAACAATAATCCTAACCTTATGCAGAAATTGGTAGCCCTGTTATATATGAGACAACTTGAACAATTTGCATAAGACTGTATTTCTAAAATGGAGGTAGAGCTTGTCCCAACCCACCGTTTTCCTAAAGGCTGTCAATTTTCACAGTACCTTCTCCCTCCCCGCCTTAAGCACCCCCAACACAGCCAGGTGACACAGGTTTATGCAGATGTCGGCTCTGTAGAATCAAGGCTGACTGATGTGTAAGCGATCGTTCTCTTCGATTCCCCTGTGTTATAGAAAAGAAAAATGGGGTCCACGGATACTCTGGCTGCAGGGCACCCAGCTGTATTCTGGGAAATCCTCTGAGCTTGCCTGATACCTTGTTCCCTTAGCGTGTCTTCCCACAGCAGAATTCTTTAACTCTGGACCTAATTAATTCAGAGGAGTTTGTCTTTCCATTGCTTGGCTTGTGTTTTGTCAGAGTACTTGAGCTCATTGGATTAAGTACTTTTTACACCCCTACTGTGTGTCCTACTGCTAGGACAAGGAGGAAAGCCAGCCCTCAGGGCTCCTGCAGCTATGGAGCTTATTTTCACCTTGGGAAAAGTGAGCTCATAAGTAAATAATTTCGGATAATTATTAAATTGCATTCAGTTCATTGACCCAAGGTGATAGGACAGGGAGACCGGTGGGCCTTTGTGGCCAGGGAAGAATTCTGTAGGGACCTGACTTTTGAGCTGACTTAGGTGATGAGAGCCCCATGAATCCCTAGCAGAGACATTTTCTGGACAAAAGGACCTGGAGACCCAGAGATCCAGAGCTGAGGCAAAAACCAGGTTGGTATCTGTAGGTATCTGAGAAACAAACAGGAAAACATCATCGGCCAAAAGGTCAGGGGTAAGGCAGAAGACAAAAGATTGGGAGTTCTTAGAGGGTTTTTTCCTAAGTGCAATCGAGGGCTAGAGAGCTTTGAAAAAGCAGAGGCGTGATATGGCTGATAGATCCCTGTCATCTGAAGACTGGAGAGGAGGAAGACAGGGGTGGAGTCCTGGGTTCGAGTTGGGAGGCTTTTGCTGTGGGCAGGAGGAAATGGTGATGTAGATCTGGGTGGTGACCGTCATGGTAGTGGACAGATTAGAACCTTCATTTTTGGAGGAAGACTTCTCAGTGAGTTTGAAATAAGAAGTAAAGAAAGAGAATTGAGGTTTTTTTTTGGCCTCGATGACTAGAGGGATGGTGCAGCCTTCTGCTGAGATGGGGATAACAGGAAGAGAAGTGGTTCGGGGGCAGGGAAGGGATGGAAGTTTTTGCTGTTAGGGTGGCCAGGATGTTGAGCAAGGGTGAGATCCAGAGGTGGGATCCGTCAGCTCTGAGTATGGTTGGCAAACTCCGGACTGAATTAGAGATCTTGGGTGGAAAGTGATGCAGAAGATAGAGAACCAAGCCTCCTGTGATTTGACCTTGAAGCTCTGGTTAAAAACAAAGGAGCCAGAAACTGAGACTACAGGATTGAAATGGGAGAAGGCTGGTGTCTCAGTGACCAGGAAAAGGTGTTTCAAGGAGACAGTGCTCCATTGTCTGAGTTGCTTCTGAGAGAAAGAGGAAGAATGGGGCGGGCGGAGAGGTGTTGGATGGGTTGGACTTGAGGAGCTTGTGCTAGACCCCAGCCAGCAGTTCCCAAAGCCTGATGGGAGGCCTGGGGTAGGAGAGAGGGTTTATAACCTGAAGCGACAGCTGGAGCAGCACCTCAGCCTGGTGCCTCTGAATTTCTGTAGAGGAGTAAATTCATGACATGGGAGAGACAGGAGAATTTTAGGACCAAGCCTGGAAAAGGTGAAGGCATCTGAAACACAGCCTTGGGTAGATGGGTTTATTTAGAGAATCATTTCTTCAGAAAAGGCAGTCAGTTGAGAAAGGATGGTAGTCTCTGCAGTGCCTTTTTTTTTTGTTTGTTTTTGTTTTTGTTTTTGTTTTTGTTTTTTGACAGCCAGAGTGGACAGTGAGAGAGAGAGACAGAGAGAAAGGTCTTCCTTTGCCGTTGGTTCACCCTCCAATGGCTGCTGCGGCCGGCGCACCACGCTGATCCGATGGCAGGAGCCAGGTGCTTCTCCTGGTCTCCCATGGGGTGTAGGGCCCAAGCACTTGGGCCATCCTCCACTGCACTCCCTGGCCACAGCAGAGAGCTGGCCTGGAAGGGGGACAACCAGGACAGAATCCGGTGCCCCGACCGGGACTAGAACCCGGTGTGCCAGCGCCACAAGGTGGAGGATTAGCCTATTAGCCTATTGAGTCGCGGCGCTGGCCTGCAGTACCTATTTAAAAACCGAGTGGATCGCTTAAAATGGAAAAGAGGCTGGCGCCGCAGCTCAGTAGGCTAATCCTCCGCCTGCCGCGCTGGCACCCCGGGTTCTAATCCTGGTCGGTGTGCTGGATTCTGTCCTGGTTGCCCCTCTTCCAGTCCAGCTCTCTGCTGTGGCCCGGGAGTACAGTGGAGGATGGCCCAAGTGCTTGGGCCCTGCACCCCATGGGTGACCAGGAGAAGCACCTGGCTTCTGGTTTCGGATTGGCGCAGTGCGCCGGCCGCAGCGGCCATTGGGGGGTAAACCAACGGCAAAAAGGAAGACCTTTCTCTCTGTCTCTCTCTCTCACAGTCC
Source organism: Oryctolagus cuniculus (assembly GCF_051225735.1). Taxonomy (NCBI): domain Eukaryota; kingdom Metazoa; phylum Chordata; class Mammalia; order Lagomorpha; family Leporidae; genus Oryctolagus; species Oryctolagus cuniculus. The sequence goes on along the minus strand of NC_142870.1, from coordinate 11,296,026 downwards.
ACTCTGCCTGTCAAAAAAAAAAAAAAAAAAAAAAAAAAAAAAAAAAAAAAAGGAAAAGAAATTATGATGTAAGGGAAGATTTTAACAAACCTAGAAGCTTACTTTTACCTGTTTGGTAATTAAGCAGCTGTGTGTGTGTGTGTGTGTGTGTGTGTGTGTGTGTATGTTCCTTAAGTTGTTGATTGGATTTGGATAGTCTTTTGGGGTGCTAATTCATTGAGGTATTTTAAAGCCTTCATTCTCAGTGTCTTTTAGAAGTAAATTTCCTTTCAAGATTATGGGTCTGTAGTACCGATAAGGTAAGAATTTTAAAGGTTAACTGACTTGCTCAATACAGTAGCCTGTTGTCAAGCCTTTTGAAAATCTGAATGATGGCTTATGATAAATGTTTAATGGTTTTTAGTTGTTTCAGTAGATTGTCATTTTTACTTAAGTGGACACCATGATTTGGAGTATAATTTAGTGTAGTCATTGGATAATATTTTATACAATTTTGGATTTTAAAACTGACAGGGTCAAACTCATACATATTGATATGTGTTGATATAGAGGATGAATCTGAATTAAACAAGATGCAGGTAATGTGCTTGATAGCTTCTATACATATAATTGTAAGGCAGTCATTTATTATTCTTAAAATTAATTAATTTGAGGGACACCTTTTATCCACTGGCTAATTCTCTGAATGCCTGCACCAGGAGGCAGGAGGTCAGTGCAGGCCTCCCACATGGGTGGCAGGAACCCACACACTTTGGCCACCTGCTGGAGGCAGGAGCAAGAGGTTGGTACCAAACCCAGGTACTCCAGCGTGGGATGCGGGCATTCTGACCTGTGTCTTAACTGCTAGGTCAAGTGCTGCCCCGACCTAGTCGTTTAGATGACTGTAATTAATGCATTTCTACCTAGTGAAACCCAGATTAGAATTTTTCTTCTTTATTAGATTTTCAGGATCTTTAAACATTGTTTCTGTTTTCAAAATGAAGTCCTTTTTTTATTTCATTATATGGTAGATATCAGTCATAAATTTATCATGCAAAAAGATTTGAAGAAGTGAAAACTACTATTATTCCTACTATTCACGGACAGCCATTCTGTGTAACAATACTGTTTCAGGGGCCGGTGCCGTGGCTTACTTGGTTAATCCTCCGCCTGCTGTGCTGACATCCCATATGGGCGCCGGGTTCTAGTCCCGGTTGCTCCTCTTCCTGTCCAGCTCTCTGCTGTGGTGCTGTGGCCCGGGAAGGCAGTAGAGGATGGCCCAGGTGCTTGGGCCCCTGCACCCGCATGGGAGACCAGGAGGAAGCACCTGGCTCCTGGCTTCAGATCGGCGCAGCGCGCCAGCTGTAGCAGCCATTTGGGGAATGAACCAACGGAAGGAAGACCTTTCTCTCTCTCTCTCTCTCTCTCTCTCACTATCTCTCACTATCACTATCACTATCACCATCTAACTCTGCCTTTCAAATAAAAAAAAAAAAGGTTTTAAAAACTATATATAAAAGTAATATATGTCCTCAGTAAAAAGAAGTGCAAACAGAACAGAAGTGTGTAAATCTCTTAAGAGTGCAGGTAGAAGAAGGAAGAAACTGGTGTCTGATGTACTTGAGAACAGGAGAACCCAAAAGTAACTGGCAGGCATTCACTGGGATGTTCAAGCAGTTAGCTGACAGCAGCAACTAAAACGGGGCGAGGTTCTGCTCTCTGCAGCGCCCTGTGAGCAAAAGGGGCCCAGCCAGACAGGACCTGAAAGTGCAGAAGACGCGCAGCCCATGAACTCTGTAACTGCACCAACACGGAGAACGACTGGGAGTGGAATCGAAGTTGAGCGGCACAGGAACACAGAGACAAAGGCGAGAGAAAGTCCAGACACAGGGCGGGTGGAGGGCGAAGACCGGAAATCCCAGGAAGTCAGGCTCACATAAAAATAATCAAGAGAAAGTATCCAGCAAGGTCAAATCCCACACATAGTTATTATTAGAAAAAAGAACACACAAATAACACCCTTATGGACAATTAAAGCATGCCGCTCACTCACTGTTTCAAAATAAGCCGAAAGATATTATGAAAATGGTGCAAAGCTTGAAAGATCAGCATAAATCAAACATTTTAAATGTCAGAAATAAGGAACTCAGGAAAGAATACAAACTTTTAAAAAATCATTTTAGAGATGAAAGACTCAACCAGAAGCAATCGAAGAGGTGGTGTCTGGGAGCAGCATCGTGGCGTACCCGGTAAAGCTGTGCCTGCAGTTCTGCATCCCGTATGGGCGCCAGTTGCTTGTCCCAGCTGCTCCACTTCTCATCCAGTTCCCTGCTAATGGCCTGGGAAAAGCAGTGGTGCTTGGACTTCTGCCATCCACCTGGGGAACCTGGATGAAGCTTCTGGCTCTGTTGCAGCCATCTGGGAAATGAATCAGCAGATGGAAGATCCATCTATCTAACTTTCTCTCCCCCCCCCCTCCCCCTTTCTCCCCCCCTCTCTCCCTCTCTGCCTCTCCTTCTCTGTAACTGGCTTTCAATAAATAAATGTGTTTTTTTAAAAAAGAGATACTGTCTGAAGAGAAATGAAAGACAAAATGGAAATTTAAAAAATTAAACACCAGTAGAAAAATAAATCCACAAAGGTCTTGATAAACTGACAAATGCCAAAAGCAAAGAAGGTTGAACATATCGTTAGTAGGAGTCCTTGAAGATGAAAGCCAAATCAAGGGAATAGAAGAAATGATAAAAATGAATTCAAGACGTTTGTCAACATGAAAGACCTGAAGCTATGATTGAAAGAGAATATATAGTGGGGCCAGCGCTGTGGGGCAGCGGGTTAAAGCCCTGGCCTGAAGCGCCTGCGTCCCATATGGGTGCCAGTTCTAGTCCCAGCAGCTGCTCTAACAATCTAGCTCTCTGCTATGGCTTGGGAAAGCAGTAGAAGATGGCCCAAGTCCTTGGGCCCCTATGCCCACATGGGAGACCCGGAAGAAACTCCTGCCTCCTGGCTTCGGATCTGCGTGGCTCCGGCCAATGCAGCCATCTGGGGAGTAAACCAGCAGAGGGAAGACCTCTCTCTGTCTGTCTCTACCTCTCTCTGTAACTCTCTCATTCAAATAAATAAAACAAATCTTTAAAAAGAGAGAGAGAGTATATAGTGTGCCAGAGAATATTGCCCTGGAAAGACCAACACTAAGCCTTAGTCCGGTAAAAAAGAACTTACTGGAGCATGTAGGAAAAAGAAAGCACATGACTTAAAAGGCAAAGAAAATTACTTAGCCTCAGATTTTTTTTTTTTTTTTTTTGGTCTCCTGGTGGTGCTTTATGCAAAAACAAAATGAAGTAACATACTTAGGATTCTCACAGAAAGCATGAGCCAAGGATTTTGTGTCTAGAAAAATTGATTTGCAAGTGGAAAGAGTGTTGACAAACTTAACAATTTGTAAGGACTTGGGGAGCATTGACATGAGTGCTTCTGGCGGAGGAGAGAATAAGCTCCTCATTTATCATCTGTTCATCCATTTCCTGGTTCTGTCCACTGGAAAGGCCTGGAAACTGAGCAGCTTCAGTAGCAGTGAGCTTCCATGGTGCCCATATTCTGGACTTGAAATACAATTTCTCAGCAAAACCAGTGTTTCTTGGAAAAGTAGCAGATTCTAGGTCTTGAATATGAAATGTATGTGATGTACTTGGAATGGTTCACCTTGTAATATTAGTCAGCGAGGTTGTCACAGGCCAACCGAGTAGGCTCATATTGGCCAAAGATAAATTAAACTTTAATTATGATTAATAAGTGCTATGATTAGAATTCCGTAAATATATTTAAGCCTGTGAATAATGACATACTTAAAAAGAAAAATTCATTTTAGTAGAATCATAGGTAATTCAATTCATTATCTTGCAAACAGGAAAAGGGGATGAATCAAGCATTTATCATGCTTTTCCTGTATTATGAACTGTATAACTGAATAACCAACTAATGTATTCTTATTAGAAGTACCTCTTCTTTTAAAAACAAAAAAAGATTTATTTACTTATTTGAAGGGCAGAGGCAGAGAGAGAGAGAGAGGGGTATTCCATCTGCTGGTTCATTCCCCAAATGGCCGCAATAGCTGGAGTCTTGCTGATTCAAAGCCAGGAGTCAGGAGCTTCTTCTGGGTCTCCAATGTGGGTGCAGGGGCCCAAGGACTTGGGCCATCTTCTAGTGCTTTCCCAGGCCATAGCAGAGAGCTGGATCAGAAGTGGGGCAGTCAGGACTTGAACTGGCACGCATATGGGATGCCAGCATTGTAGGAAGCGGCTTTACCTGCTCCACCACAGTATCTCTTTATCCTTATTAGAAGTACCTTTTGAGGCCAGCGCTGTGGTGTAGTGAGTAAAGCTACCTCCTGCTGTGCCAGAAACCCATATGGGCACTGGTTCAAATCCCAGCTGCTCCACTTCTGATCCAGCTCTCAGCTATGGCCTGGGAGAATAGTAGAAGATGGCCCAAGTTCTTGGGCCCCATGCACCCATGCGGGAGACCTGGCTTCTGGCTTCAGATCAGCTCAGCTCTGGCCATTGTGGCCAATTTGGGAGTGAACCAGCAGATGGAAGACCTCTCTGTCTCTCCTTCTCTCTCTGTGTAACTCTGACTTTCAAATAAAGAAAGAAGTACCTCTTTGTACATTTCCCAGTGCATAAATGCTTAAGACAAGATAGGATTGTGACATCACTATTTTACAATTCCTTATGAATCAATAAAAATAGGTATTGATCATTAGTGATTGCCAAGATCATGAAAAGACAGCTACATATTATGTACTTCCTGTAGTCTTGACAAATAGGTCTAACTTGGGTCTAATCTAGTCATTGGATCTGACTCCCTTTTGCAGAAAATGCAGAGAATCAAGGAAAACTTTGAACTGTACTGTGAGAAAGTGATCAGTACGATCCGGACTGCAAAACCCTATAGATTTCACATGTCCTGCATCTTTTTTTTTTTTTTTTTTTTTTTTTTTTTGGACAGGCAGAGTGGACAGTGAGAGAGAGAGACAGAGAGAAAGGTCTTCCTTTTGCCGTTGGTTCACCCTCCAATGGCCGCCGCGGCTGGCGCGCTGCGGCCGGCGCACCGCACCGATCCGATGGCAGGAGCCAGGAGCCAGGTGCTTTTCCTGGTCTCCCATGGGGTGCAGGGCCCAAGCACCTGGGCCATCCTCCACTGCACTCCCGGGCCACAGCAGAGGGCTGGCCTGGAAGAGGGACAACCGGGACAGAATCCGGCACCCCGACCGGGACTAGAACCCGGTGTGCCGGCGCCGCTAGGCGGAGGATTAGCCTAGTGAGCCGCGGCGCCGGCGCATGTCCTGCATCTTTCAACAGATGAACTACAAGGAAGAGAGTCACAGGGCCTCAGAGTCAATGAAATCTAAAAGGCACTTGAGCGTTGGATTTTTTTTTTTTTTTATCATGACTGAATTAAATCAGCAAATCTTCCGTCAAGGGTAATTAGACTGGACAAAATTGACAAAACAACCATTTCAGTGCTCTGAAAATCAACCACGTGCATCTAACTACCTGAGAGCCATTTATGCTTGAAGAGCCTCTAGGGTTCCGGCGTGAGCAGTGGGAACCAAAGTCTGGCATTCTCTCCTAGGCTGGTTCCTGTCTCCCTGCCCCTCTAGGATTCCGGCGTGAGCAGTGGGAACCAAAGTCTGGCATTCTCTCCTAGGCTGGTTCCTTCTCCCTGCCCCTCTAGGATTCCGGCGTGAGCAGTGGGAACCAAAGTCTGGCATTCTCTCCTAGGCTGGTTCCTGTCTCCCTGCCCCTCTAGGATTCCAGTGTGAGCAGTGGGAACCAAAGTCTGGCATTCTCTCCTAGGCTGGTTCCTTCTCCCTGCCCCTCTAGGATTCCGGCGTGAGCAGTGGGAACCAAAGTCTGGCATTCTCTCCTAGGCTGGTTCCTTCTCCCTGCCCCTCAGCATGGTGAACATGGAGGATCTGCCACAGTTGGAGCAGGTTGTGGGGAACCGCAGCCTTGATATTGGTAGTTAATTGCTTTGGAGGTGAGCACCTGTTCACAGCAGCTTTTGTTAAAGGAAGTGATGATTTTCACAGCCAGTGGCAGATAAATCCAGTGGCTCCTTTAGCTTGACACGGTCATGACTGGGGCGAGTATATTCATGACTGAGGCCGTGTACTCGGGCTGCAGAGACCTGCTGCAAACACTTTACCAACCCTAAAGCTATGTGCATGTGTAGAAGATATGTGAAAATGTCCTGTGAAGTCTGAAAGCTGTGGCAGACCTTTAACTGGGCTGGACTTTGTTTTTTGTGCTGACAGATTGATGACAGACGAGGAAAGCCTTCCCGACAGGAGGTGTTTGAACACAACTTCTATGCAACCGTTGTCTGCAGATAAAAGACCCGTAGGAAGCTAGTTTTAAACATAAAAACGTGAATTTTTACAAACCACCTGAACAGAGACATCAGGTGCCACAGACCATTGGAAAGGTGGATTGTTTTCAGATTTAGCTCAGGCAGGCTTCCAAAGACAGAAACAAGATCCTTTCAGGGAGTGGGGGTAGCAGCAGGATAAGAACCAGAGTAGCTATAGTGTATTATCTAAAATGTCTGTTTCTAACTATAGAGGAGATACCTAAAGGAAAACAGGAAAAATAATACTGCACACTCAAGAAAAAAAGCAGTCCATGGAAGCTCTTTAATCTAGCTTTTGGATTTATTTGGCAGACAAAAGCTTTATATATATTGATTTGGAAAACATGACAACAATCATTCAACAAAGAGATTCTCCAGAAAACCCAGAAATTACAAAAAAGAAGAAAATAGAAGTTCTAGAGTCAAAAAGTAGTATAACGGAATTGAAAAATGTAGAGCAAAAGAGACTCAGTGAACTTGGAGGTGAACCAGTGGAAATTGTTCAGTCCAGAGAGCACCGAACAGGGCCAGTGTTGGTGTAGCCAATAAAGCCGCTACCTACAATGCCGGCATCCTTGATGGGTGTTAGTTTGTGTCCTGGCTGCTCTGCTTCCAATCATGTTCCCTGTTAATGTGCCTGGAAAGCAGTGGGAGATGATCCAAATCCTTGGGCCCCTGCTACCCACATAGGAGACCCAGATAAAGCTCCTGGCTCCTGGCTTCGGATCAGCCCAGCCCTGGCCACTGGCAACTATCTGGGGAGTGAACCAGCAGATGGAAGATCTCTTTCTCTGTCTTTGTCTCCGATTCTCTCCCTGTAACTATGACTTTCAAATAAAAATGTGAATCTTTAAAAAAAAACACACACACACACACAGAACAACAAGATTGAAAAAGTAAAAAAAGTATCAGGGATTTGAGAGAAGATCAAACATCAGTATTTGTGTGATAGACTCTTAGAACTGGGAAAAGAAAAATATGGACAGAAAAAATGTAATTAAGGCTACTAAACACTTCCCAAATTTGGTTAAAACATTAATCTACACAGCATCTGAGAATAGATACGTGGATATATCAAACTATGAGAGCCAAACAGAATGATAAGATCTTTTTTATTCTTTTTAAAGATTCATGTATTTTCTTTGAAAGTCACAGTCAGAGGTTACAGAGAGAGGGAGAGACACACAGAGAGAGATCCTCCATCCACAGATTCATTCCCTAGATGACTGCAATGGCTGAAACTGGGCCAGGCTGTAGCTAGGAGCCAGGAGCTGCTTCTACATCTCCCCTGTGGGTATCAGGGGCCCAAGCACTTGGGCCATCTTTCGCTGTTTTTCCCAAGGCATCAGCAGAGAGTTGGGGATTGGAAATGGAGCAGCCCAGACACAAACAAGCACCCATATAGGATGCCACATTGCAGGCAGCAGCTTTCCCATGCCACAGTGACTGCCCAGAAAGATAAAATCTTAAAAACACATGAGGGAAACAGCTTATTTATGGCTAAACATAAACTTAACTGCAGACTTGTCATCTGAAACAATGGAGGCCAGAAAGCAGTGGAATATTCCAGGTATTGAAAGAAAGAAGTCCAGCAGTATTCTAAATCCAGCCAAACTGTCCTTTAAAACTGGTGGAATAGTGGCGTTCTCAAAGACTGAGAAAACTCTTTATTGACAGGCACATATTGAAAGGAATAGTAGAGAAGTTTTTAAGATGAAAGGAAATAAGAGATCGTAACTTGAACACATTGAAAAAAAACACAAAGTGCATCCAAAATGATAAATATGTAGGTTAGTTTAAAAGACCCTGCAAATCTATTTTTCTCATCCTATCTCTTCTTTAAAGATATAATATTGCATAAATAATTCTTAACACTATTATTTTATGACTGATGTAATCCACAAGTATTATAATAATAGCCCAGAGGAAGAGAAAATGAATTGAAAGGTCTGTGTGAAGTTTCTGTATTGTTCCCAAATTAGAAGGAACTTATGATGATTCACTTGCAGATTTTAATCCCTAGAATCACTTACTCAGAAAATTACTTTTATAAAGGTAAAAACATAAACAACCTCACTGGAATTTGAATGATATGCTAAAATATATGTACTCAACACAAAGGAAGACATTACAGTTGGGACAGAAAAATAAAAAGAAAGTAAACATTTATCATTTCTTCATTTATTGGTTAGAATACCTTTGAAAAAAGATAAATCCTCCCCATCAAATATTTGGTAACCCCAAGAATTATAGCACAAGGTACTTCAAAAAATGGAATTAAAATTTTATTTTGTTGCCATAATTCTGAAATTCATAGTTTTTTCATAATATACATCTTCTAAGAATTTTTTGAGGAGCTTTTCATATACGTGGGTTTCATAATTCTTTTTAATCAAAGTGTAGTTTGTTAGGCAAGTTAAATTATTATCAGGCATCTTGCCATGATGACCAGTTAGGATTTTCTCTCTCTCTCTCTCTCTCTCTTTTTTTTTTTTTTTTTTTTTTTTAAGATTTATTTAATTATTTGACAGGCAGAGTTATGGAGAGGCAAGAGGTAGAGAGAGAGGTCTTCCATCTGCTGGGTCACTCCCCAAATAGCCGCAGTGGCCAGAGCTGGGCCAATCTGAAGCCAGGAGCCAGGAGCTTCTTCCAGGTCTCCTACATGGGTGCAGAGGTTCAAGACTTGAACCATCTTCTGCTGCTTTCCCAGGTACATTGGCAGGGAGCTAGATCAGAATTGTAGCAGGTGGGACTCGAACTGGCACTCATATGGGTTACTGGTACTGCCGGCCAGGACTTTAACCCCCAACATAATTTTTTATATTTTTCCAAGTTAATTTGGAACTATGTTTTAAATGAGACTATAAACTGCCAGGAAGCAATACTGGCTAATGATGATTGAATGTAGAAATGTGATCAAGTATGAATTTTGTAGTTTTTTTTTTTTTCTTTATAGGTATAGGAGGTATTGCTAGCATGCCACCACTTACAGCTGTTGCTCCAGTGCCAATGGGATCCATTCCAGTTGTTGGAATGTCTCCACCTCTGGTATCTTCTGTTCCTACAGCAGCAGTGCCTCCCCTGGCCAATGGGGCTCCCCCTGTGATACAACCTCTGCCTGCATTTACCCATCCTGGTATGTGACCTGCTGAAACCGTGGACTGAAGTTTCACAACTTATGTTTTGCTGTTTGGTCCCATTAGAAATCTTTTCACTTTCTGATTCTATTGAAATGATATTTTATTCAAATGGAAAAATATTTTTGTTGCATTTAGTTTCTCACTTTCCTCTCAGTTTATCTAACGTAGTAGCTAAGGTAGAGAGAGAGAAAAAAATGGAATTATAGATCTCTGGGTACCACCGTGGACAAAGCTGAACTTGCGAATTCCAACAGTATCATTTCCTTCCTTCCTTTCTTTTCATTTTCTTTTTCTTTTTTTTAAAGATATGTATTTGAAACGCAGAATCACAGAGATAGATCTTTCATGCGCTGGTTCATTCCCCAAATGGCTGCAATGGCCAGGGCTGAGCCAGGCCAAAGCCAGAAGTAGTTAGGGCCTCCTTCAGGTGCACTTTGGCCATCCGCTGCTGCTTTCCCAGGCTGCTATGAGTTGCTAACAACCAAGCCATGTCCATAGGAGTAGAGCTATGTGTCTGGGAGAAAATGAGCACTGCAGATTTTTTTTGAGGAGATGGAATGAATCAGACAGAATGTATTGTATTACATGCAGCTTAATTGATGGGACGCGTTTAACAGTTGATGGGTTAATTTCATTTGAGACTTTTAGTCAAGATTTTTTTTTTTTAGTTAAAAGAAAGCATAAACTGGGGCCGGCGCCCATGGCACACTGGGTTAATCCTCCACCAGTGGCGCCAGCATCCCCTATGGGTGCTGGTTCTAGTCCTGGCTGCTCCTCTTCCAGTCCAGCTCTCTGCTATGGCCTGGGATAGCAGAAGATGGCCCAAGTGCTTGAGCCCCTGCACTCGCGTGGGAGACCAGGAAGAAGCACCTAGCTCCTGGGTTCGGATCGGCACACCTCAGGCCGTTGCAGTCATTTGGGGAGTGAACCAATGGAAGAAGGACCTTTCTCTCTGTTTCTCTCACTGTCTGTAACTCTACCTGTAAAATAAATAAATAAAATCTTTAAAAAAAGAAAGCATAAGCATAAACTGTAAACGTAGATAGTCTTCATATAAAGGATTTAAAAAGCCTAATAACTCTAATGAATTCATGTCATTATAAAACATATTCTTGTCTTTTTTTTTAAAAGCACTTCTAATGCAGTTGAATGAATTCAAGTGATGCAGGCATAGTTTTAGCATTATATTTGACACATTTCTCTGCCTGTGGTCACCTTTGTTTTTTTGTTTTGTTTTGTTTTGCTTTTTTTTAGAGATTTTTTAAAAATGTATTTGAAAGACAGTTACAGAGAGAGGCAGAGACAGAGAGAGAGAAAGAGAGGTCTTCCATCCGCTGGTTTACTCCCGAGATGAGCACGTTGGCCAGAGTTGTGCCAATCCAAAGCCAGGAGCCAGGAGCTTCTTCCTGGTCTCCCACGTGGGTGCAGAGGCCCAAAGACTTGGGCCATCTTTTACTGCTTTCCCAGGCCACAGCAGAGAGCTGCATCAGAAGAGGAGCATCGGGGACTAGAACCGATGCCCATATGGGATGCTGGCACTTCAGGCCAGGGCTTTAACCCACTGTGGCACAGCGCCGGCCCCTCGCTTTTATTTGTTATGTATGTTGGGATTTGTCTCTAAGTTACAGTCAAAGAATCTAAGTCATCCTGTTTTCTTCCTGTTTTCTTGTCACGTGTGGTGCGTGCTTGACATGGGCCAAGTGCAAGTGTGTTGGTAGCTGAGAAAGCGCTCCCAGTTCTTCCCGCGGTGTCAGTCCGTGCTCTCTGAGTCCCACTCAATGTGGTGGGGAATTGCAGATGTGGTTAGTAAGGGTGCGAGGAATGCGGCTAAAGGTCATGGTGGTTTTTTCCTTACCCACAACTAACCAGCCAGAATAGAATCCAACACAAAAGCCGACCCTCCCTGGCATCACATGTTATCTGCAGTCCGTGGCTTCTTGGCTCTTAACCTGGGACTAATCCTCCCTTCTCTGAGCATACTTAAGGGAATGCTGTCTCATGTATTTAAGTTGTTTCTGCCTTAGCTATTGCAGAAGATCCTGCAAAGCATGACACTGAATTCTCAATGAACAGTAACAATTTGTGGATTTCCCAGATTCACTACTAGAAATGTGATTTTCAGTAGGACAAGCAAATTTGGAAGTGTTTTTGGGAAGAGGACAGGGGGTAAGGGCAGAAAAACTTTAAATCCAGGATAGTGAGAGAGGACATATTTCTGCCCCAGATTTGATGTCTTTGTGTTTAGTTTTTGTCAATAGGAGGAAATTTCTTATCTTTGTAGTATTAAAATTATTCAATATTTATTTTTACAGCAGCCACGTTGCCAAAGAGTTCTTCATTTAGTAGATCTGGTCCAGGATCCCAATTAAACACGAAGTTACAGAAGGCACAATCATTTGATGTGGCCAGGTAAGCTTGCTCATTTTCAGATGAGAAATTTAGTTAAAGCTACTATTTGATCAACTAATAAATTTGGAAATGAATTAGTTTCATTCTTTATTTGTTGTCTTCTTTAATTTTGTGGACGCCTAAAAATAATTTTTTTGATTCTGAATGATATCACTAGGTTTCATCATATTTGTAGCAGATGACATAAATCAAGGACATGACATTTCTTTAAAGGCTTTGTGTGTGGTTTTTAAAGAAGATGACAAATAGGGAGTAATAAAATGTTTAAAAATAGTAAAGTAGAATTCCAGGTAGGGGAAAAAATCAGATGAATTGTCTTATGTTAATTCTTTTAAAGCCTATTTATAAAGCTGTTTATATAATGATCAGAGCCACATTGATCTTATTTTTAATTTGGTCAACACTGATCTTACAGAGTGTGAGTTATTAGTAAAATCTATTAAAGACCAATTTTTATGAAATGAATCATTCAGACTGCTGGATAATTCGCGTTGATCAAATATGTGGCTTGATTTGGGGAAAGCTCACATCACCTAACTGCTTACATTTTCTTCTTTACTCCTGTTTTTTTTTTTTTTTCATTGCATATTGTTAACTAGAATGAAAAATTAAGTCTCTCTGTAAGTAGTTTCAGATTTTTAGAGTGAAAAGGTTGTACATGAAGATGATTCCGCTCTTCTTCTGTCAGTCCTCAGTAGGATCTTAAGTGAATCAACCCCTCCCACTTCAGAGACGAACTTGTTGAATATAATGCATTAACTTAACTGTGCGTGATTTCTCTAAAATCCTTCGGTTAATTGTAGCACACAGGTGTTTCATTTAACTTTTTATTCTTCACATGCTCCAACACGTATTAAATATCTACTTTGCCTGGAACTTCATTGTTCCTGTTCAGCTCCACAACTGTCAGTACAACAGCTGCTGTCTCAGGATTGTGAAGGAGGATGCAAATCCAGAGAAGTTACATCCCTCACCGATAGTTCACAGTTCAGTACCGGGCAGGTCTGAGGTTTAAACTCATATCAACTGACAGAGTTCCTTTTTTTTTTTTTTTTTTATTCTTTCTCCTATCTCATGTTGAATTTTTTGTTTTCTCTGATTTTCCAGAAAGGATTTTGAAATCTGCCTTAAAATTGATTTGTGTCATTGGAATGAATAAACAATATTGGCAAACACTAATGCTATAAGACCATTTTTTTATGCTAGTTGTCATCTTTTCCATAATTTAAATTTCTAGCAAAAGTTTGCAATGTTTCATCTAACTTACGGGCAGCAGTTGAATGTGTCTTCAGTCTTTGTAAATTCTCAGGATTTGGCAGGAAACCATGACTTGATAAGTGTAATCTGGGACAACTTCTGTGAATAACGCCCTGCATTCCTGGGGTGCAGGAGCAAGATAGTAAGCTTCTTGACAACTAGGCAGACATTGGATCAGCGAGGAAGTCCTTAGTTTAAGATGAGAGAATTGTCACAGAAATACTCACAGCAGAATAGAGCATGGTAAGTGTTTTTTATTGAGAAATCCATAAAACTGAAAATCCATAAAAACTGAATTTATGTAGTTACTTTTCAGGGCTTTGGGGGCTATTTTCTATGCTTGATGAACTGTGTATAGTAAGTATAAATGCATAGGAAAGATATATAAATGATGCTTAAACTGTTTCATGACTGATGAAAATTGTGGTTTTTTTGTGCTTTGAAATGAAATTACAAATGAGGCATTAGTTGTAATCTTTCCTGGAAGTGAAGTTCCGTTGTGACTGTCAACTCAGCTATTGTTTTTAGATCACTGTGTTCCGACATTGGACTTTAATGAGCCTGGGCCACTGAGGAGCTAGCAGCCAAGGGTGTCTAGACCTAGACTGAATCGCTTCTTGGCCTTTTGGCTAAGATTAAGTGTAGACCTAGACTGAGCGCTGGTGGATTGGGCAGGATTCCTCAGTTAGGACCATGGCCCCTGGGGGAGGAGAGGACCATGGTGGACTCGAGAAAGCACTGCCCCATCTGTTACTGCTCTGCTGGCTCACTGCGGCCCTGGAGGTGTTGTTGTGTTCTCTCCCTGGGAAACCCCTCCTTGGGTGGGAATTTAAACTTCCCAAAATGAATTGATTTTACTTAACTAGGAAATAGGTCCTGTATGTTGGTATATAGAAAGTTCAACTTTTTGGAGCAGTTTTTATTTTTATGTCAGTGTTGCTTTTTAAAACCAAATTTTCACTCTTTTTTTATTTGAGAGGCAGAGACAAGAGAACACTCATCCTGTGGCTCATTCTTGGTTCCTTCCCCAAATGCATGCAATGGCCTCAGGCCAGAGAACGACGTAGGGAGCCAGACCTCAGTCCAGCCTCCCACATGGGTGTGCCGGGACCCAGCTACTTTGAGCCAGCACCTGTTGTCTCCCTGGTGCACAGTGTCAGGAAGCTGGAATTGGGAGCAGAGCCAGGACTGGAACGCAGCAGGCACTCCAGCATGGATTGCAGGAGTCCTAACCGCTAGGGCAAATGCCTGCCCTTCAGCACTGCTTTTTCTCCAAGATAGAAATGTCCCAGAAGGTTGGAGAAACCTAAGCATATGTTTTGTCATCTCAGCTCCAAGAAGACTGTCCATACTTTTGTAGAACCTGTGAATTTCTTACATTGTCTATATAACTTGAAACAGTCTGTTACCTCTGAATTCTGGGAAAATAGTGAGCTTATCTGTTTTGATAGAAATGTTTTTAATGTTAAAAATGGGAAATGCTCATTACAGAAAATTCAGAAGTGGTGAGTGGACAAAGAGTAAAGTGTTCGGTTAGAAGCTGCCGCCTGGGAAGTTCTCGGGTTGCCGTCCTCGCTGTGCCCCAGGCTAAGCTGCTTTCTCTGCTTCTCCGCAGTGTGCCGCCCGCCGCAGAGTGGGCCGTGCCTCAGTCGTCCAGACTGAAGTACCGGCAGTTATTCAACAGTCACGACAAGACTATGAGTGGACACCTAACAGGTACTTACACAGGAACATGAATTCCGGAAATACAACCTTTGCAGATTGCTTCTAGGCACTGGGTCAAGGATACATCCACGTGTGTTTATTTCTGGGTGGGGTTTCCATGTCTCTCTGACTGCGTGTTCTCACCTGTTGGTAACTCCGTGGATAGTTACTCTGTTCGCCTGTGCCCTAGGCCTTTGCTTCATTGCTTCCTTTTTTTTTTTTTTTTTGAGTTTTATTTGTTTATTGACAGGTAGAGTTACAAACAGTGAGAGAGAGACAGAGAGAAAGGTCTTTCTTCCATTGATTCACTCCCCAAATGGCCACAATGGCCGGAACTTCACCGATCCGAAGCCAGGAGCTTCTTCCGGGTCTCCCATGTGGGTGCAGGGGCCCAAACATTTGGGCCATCCTCCACTGCCCTCCCGAGCCACAGCAGAGAGCTGGACTGGAAGAGGAGCAGCTGGGACTAGAACTGACATCCACATGGGATGCCGGCGCTGCAGGCAGAGGATTAACCTAGTGAGCCACGATGCCAGCCCTGCATCATTGCATGTTGGTAATGGAAGGTAGACTAGGTGTCCTCCCGCTTGCTGAAGGCCATTATACAATTTAAGGCACTAGAAAAGAAACATTGTTGAGAATAAAAACTAGCATCAGGTTCTGAAAACCACTTTTGTAGATGGGTTTGAAGTTGTATACTCACGGGGGGGGGGGGGGGGGAGGGCTTGGAGACAGTGTGCAAGATGAATGATAATCAGTTGCAGACTTTGAAACGTGACTCTGCCAATGTTTGTGTGGATCACCTCTTTACATCTTCTTTTTTCCTCTGTAATAGTCCCGAGTTTGCTTATATGATCACAATGCACTTTTTTTTTTTTTTAAAGATTTATTTATTTGAAAGGCAGAGATACAGAGAGGGAGAGAGAGAGAGAGAACTATCTTCCATCGTTGGTTCACTTCCCAAATGGCCACAATGGCCAGAGCTGGACTGATCCAAAGCCAGGATCTTCTGGGTCTCTGCTTTCCCCGGAACATTAGCAGGGAGCTGGATTGAAAACAGAGCAGCTGGGACTCAAACTGGTGTCCATATGGGATGTTGGTACCATAGGTGTTGGCTTAATTTTCTACACCACAGCATTGGCCCCTCACAATGCATTTTTAAAAAATAAAGTGATTTTGTTATTTATATCAGAATGGAAGAATTTTATGATACCATCCAAAATGTTTCCCATGAAGGTTTTAGTAATTAAAATTAATTAATTCAAGTGTTGCAAAGAAAAGCATGACTTTAATAAAGGAAATTAGAGATCTCTAATATAAATATAAATTCTGAGAAAAAAAACCTGTGACTACCCTCTAATATGAAAGGAAAGGAGAAACAGCTAATTTTCCTGGGAATATGTTGGATAAGCAGTTGTATAAGGAAGGGCATGTAAAAGTACATGGAAAATGCAAACATAAACTTTTCTTCTTTTTTTCTTTCTTTGTTAAAAGAATGTTTATTTGATTTTTTGGAAGAGTGACAAAGAGTGATCTTTCACCCATTGGTTCACTTGCCAAATGACCACAACTGCCAGGGCTGGCCAGGCCGAAATCAGGAGTCTGGAATTCCATCTAGGTCTCCCACGTAGGAGGCAGGGCCCCAAGCACTTGGGGCGTCTTGCACTACTTTCCCAGCTGCCTTGGCAGGGAACTGGTTTGGAAGTGGAGCAGCCAGGACGTGAAGTGGTGCTCTCATAAAAGATGATGATGTCACAGGCAGCATTCTAACCTGCTTTGCATATGCCAGTGTCCAAACTTGTCTTTTAATTGCATTTTCTATAAACATTTGAAGTCCCCTTGTATACAGCATAAAACGCTTTTAAGTAGTGATTCTTACTACCTTTGGGGGTAGGGGACTGTTTGCAGTTTTTACTTCCAAAAGAAAAATGCACCCGTGTTTTAAAATGTCCAGGTTGGATGAGACTTTAAAGGATTCTGATCTCCTCTTGTTCCCATAAAAGATCTCAGCAGTCATCTCAAATAAGCACATAATTGTATCTGCAGGGAGCAAATAATAAATAGACACAAATTCTCTATATGTCACATTCACTTCCTGCCAAAGCCGTGGCTGTCACTTTCATATAGCGGGTGTATGGCCCATCCAGCTTCTAGAGGCAGTGAAAGACTATTCAGTGGTGTATTTAAAGCACCTGTCCTACATAGTTTAATACCAGTGCTCTGTCCAAAACCAAAACTACAAAAGGTATCTCTTCAAAACATTGTTGGTATACGCGGTGAGTGAATTAAAATAGTACAAATAAAATAGTACAAATTAAAATAGTACAACATTGATGTAGGACATTTTGGTAGGATATGCATTTTGTGAATGAAATGCAGTATTACATTTCAAAGATAATGAACCAACAAGCACTTGAACATTTAGAACTCTTAAATATCTCAGGCAGAAAGTAAAATTTGAAATATACTGGAGAGAAAGCAGAATTTGCTCTTGTTTTTTGCAGACCTATTACTCCTTTGTTCTAGCAGAAATCTAAGGTGCAAGTTTTATTTTCAAACCAGACCTTTGTATAGTCATGTCAAGTAGAATAATTTACTACAGCAAATTAAAAAATGGGAATCAATAAATTGAATTGGTTTTCTTTTTCTGTACTTATGAGGAATCAACATAGAATGTGCTGTGGGCTAAACTAGACTATTGATGGAAACAGAGCTGATCTATTGAGATGGTTGAAATATAAAGGTCAAAATCTTGATCAAACTGTGAAAGTAATTATATAAGCTCCGAAGGATGAAAGCTACATCAATAACGTGGAGAAAACGACCCAGGTTGTAAAGAGGCCCAAGTGAAACTGATGATTCAATTATTCTTAATCGCTGTTCTTCCTTCTTGGTTTTGTTTTATGTGGAGTCTTGTTTTAAAGGAAATAAAAGGGATTTTTACAACACACATGGTTGTATTTCTTAATCTGGTACAATATTTCTCAACTGTGGATTTGTGTTACAGTGCTAGTGTTAGGAATACCAGTTTTAGTACAGGAGTTACAGATGCTTTGTTTTAACATACATTAGAATCTAGGTTGTCTTTGCATTCTCTTGCGTTTTTGAGTGGGATGGGATTACCGTTAGCGCTGCAGGAATTGCTCGTGACCTTCAGCCTACCTGGCCTGTGCTTTAGCTTGTAGCACTTGTCCATTGTTAATGTACTCTCAGTACTTAAAGAGATTCCTGATTATCATTGTGTTTTAGTTTCATGTACTTTCTGTTAATGCCATCAGATTTTGACTACACCTGGAAGAGTGTAAGCATGTCACTGTGTGGTCCCAGCAAAAGAAATGAGACTGTTTGGTCTTAGGATGCGAGATAGTTCTTGCTGGGAAGTGAAGCTAGTCTAGTGGGGCGCTGTTTACCACAGTGATTACTGATGTAACCTGGTTAGGTGGGCACCCACTTCCACCATAACTTGGTGTGTGTGATTGCATGCTCTTAACACAAACAGAGAGGGCCCATTGTTTAAGTAAGGTTGTATGGGAACCTTTATAATCTTAGTAACACTAGCCCCTCTTCTTAACAAGCAGTTTTATTTTGTTTTATTCTGAAACAATGAATATGCTATTTGGTTATTCATCTAATAATCAGAAAGCCATGGTCATTGTTTGAAATAAAGCATTAATTCCATGTAATTGTCTCTTTCCTTTCATATTTTTGTACCCAAGCATATGTACCCATACTGGAGTTTGAAATGGAAATTTGTTTATCACTATTTCCGTATAAGCTAGTGTGCTACCTGGTATCCCTTTATGTGTATAGGTTTCTGTGTGAGAGTTTTGTGCACTTAATGCTCAATTTGATGCCATTCTGTTTGCTAAGGTGCTGATTTTTTTAAAGATTTCACATTGTTGTTTTAGGATATCGAGTCAGTTTTGTGATTTGGGAGAGACCATTATAATGGTCCAGTGCAGGCTTCAGCAGACTGTTAACAAGTCTGTAACTATTTTAGGCTCAGAGGCTGCAAGTTCTCCATTGCAACTACTCAACTTGACCCTGGTAGCACAGAGGCAGCCAGAGAGCCTGCTGAAATGAAATGGGCGTGGCTACATCTCAGTAAAACTGTGTTTGCAAAAGCAGACAGCAGGCCAGGTGTGGCTTGCAGGCCAAAGTTTGTCAATCACCATTCTAGATTATTTCCTTTATTTCAAAGATAAAGGAACTTCATTTTAGTGAGTCAAAGTCATTTTGTTAATGCCACATGTCATTAGGGCGTCAGTAGTATGCCCAGGTCTCCTGATATTGAGGTATAGAGCTACTTCTCCACATTTATTGTTAACCTTTTTGATGTTAACTTTCATATATAAAAGAAATTTTAGTTCTGGAGTGGAGAAAATTGCTGGAAATATAAATTGAAGCATTTATTGAAGTTTTGCTAATTCTACTTTAATGTTCTCAGCATTCTGTCTACAGTGTTACAGACTAATGTAAATAACCAGGAAATTCCCTCATTCCAGCGTACCACAGAACCTGTAGAATCCTGGAATTAAGTGTTTTTTAAAGATTTATTTATTTGTTTGATAGGCAGAGATACAAAAAAGAAGGAGCGACAGAGAGAGATCTTCCATCTGCTGGTTCACTCTCCAAAGGGCCGCAATGGCCAAGACCAGCCAGGAGAACCTCTAGGTCTCTCACATTGGTGTCAGGGACCCAAGCCCTCAGGCCGTCTTCTGCTGCTTTCCCAGGCACATCAGCAGGGATCTGAATAGAAGTGGAGCAGCCAGGCCTTGAACTGGTGCCCATATTGGATGCTGGCACTGCAGGCGGAGGCTTAACCTTCTAAGCCACGGTGTTGGCCCCCTGAATTACTTCTATAAGGACGTTCATAGTACACACACACATACCCATCAGGAACATACTCATATGTTTACCAAAACTTAGAATATTCACTGTTCATAATAGTTCCAAACTGAAAAACCGCCTCGGGCCCATCACTGGTAGGCTGGATAATAAATTGTGACCCAATCACACAAAGATGCACTATATAGCAGGCAGTGCTAATATTCTACAGCACAATAATACATTCAGCAAAATAAGCCAGACATAACAGAAGACATACAGGACTCTAAAACAGAACAGAAAGAAAAGTTTGTTTTGGCACAAAAAAGCTTTGAAATCCATGAATAGCAGGGATCTTTAAGAAGTTCATAAAAAATGTGTATTATGAGAAAGGTATGCATGGATTTCAAAATTTTTTCCACCAAAATAAACATCTCTCAAATTCCGTTTTGTGTGAACTTATTGAAGCGTCCCCTCCTCGCCCTTATACTGTGTGGCTAAAAATTAGGCGCTCCTTGGTGGGAGCTGATACTACAAGGATGCAGAGAGAGGCTTCCAGGGGACTGATTGTTCCGGTTCATGACCCGGTACTGTTTGAGCATTTGCAGCCATGAACGTGTGTCCACACTTGTGTTTACATGCATATGTTTCAGATGTTCTTTTTGGGGGCCAGTGTTTTATTATATGTAAGTAAAAGTTAAAATATATCAGTAATACAAACTTTCGTGTACTGAGCACATTTTATAGCTGAGCTCAGTGTTACGGTTCCCTTGATGTGTCATCGATTTGTTCATCTGGGAAGGACCTCTGAAATGAGAAAAGGAAGGGCCAAGCTAGTGGTGAGACTGCCTCTCCCACGTCACTCAGCAGAGTTCCGACTAAGCAAGGGCCAGAGCCCAAGGTCCCCGGCATCATTCGTTCATTGTTTTTTCTTCATTCTCTGGGACATAAAGGTACTGGAACCTTGCAGTGATTCTAAAAAAAAAAAAAAACAAAAAAAACTTGCAACTTCTGTTTGCAGTGCAAAAATGCATCCACTTTTGTGTATTTTGAAACCAAACAAACTAAAAGCCAACATTTTTACACGTGGGAATCTTCCCACTACAACTACAGCCTTCCTTTCCCTGGTTCCTGGATCTTCCCGAGACCACACCTGGAGAGGCAGTGCTGGAGAGAAGTATTTGTCTTTCTCCCTGACACTGATTTATTGAAACACTCAGAATCTCGTGTTGCAGCTTTTATCTGAAATCTTAGGTTGGTTTCATGCCAGGAAGGAAGATATTTGTAATGGTTTTGAGAAATGAGACCTGATTTTGAAAGACGAGTTGAAATTCCAGGAATTATTTTATGCTTTGGCCCACGTGGCAAATGTGTTCCAGTCCTCCATTCCTGGCTGTGATGGTTGCCACTTGCGCAACCTTCAGCACTTCACCACCCCGCCCCGCCCTCCATCCTCCTCAAAATCTGTACAGTCAGAAATGATCCCTGTGAGGTTCTTTCCTTCTCTCAGGTTCTCTGTTCCTTCTGAATTTCTCTGATGGTGGTCTTGTGGAGGCATTGGGTGGTGGCTGTGGCAGAAGATGTTCCCTTAAGAACACATAAGCCTCAGCTTTGCAGACAAAAGCCCAATACAAACAGAGACGGTCAAAGGGCAGGTTATGTTTTAAAATGCCTGTGTTTTTTACACACTGATTCTTTATTTGGACATCCATTGAACAAAAATTTAGTTGTGTGTCACATGTTGCCCAGTGCTGTGTTTCTTTCCTTTTACTTTGGTACTCAACTGCCTTTTTTAAACTCCCCTAGGGTAATAGAAAATACTTGGTTAAAGTGCTGGGCATTGGACGGGATTGCATAGTGTATATGTGCAGAACCTGGTCTTGCTCTACAGTGAGCAGTTGCTGATTAATCTATGTATCTTTTTCTTAATTTCTGTTTAGGTCCACAAGCAAGAACTATTCTCATGCAATCAAGTTTACCACAGGCTCAGTTGGCTTCAATCTGGTGAGGAATGAAAAGCTCCTTGGTTTGTATAAAGTGGAATCTATTTCTTAGATTGGTGCAGCTTCGTGAGCTATTAGATTAAGACCACTACTTATGGGGGAGTATCTGGAATATGCTTGGTTTTCAGTGAGTTGTGATGATGACCTCTCTTTTCAACCTTACTGATTTTGAGAAATCCAAAAACAGAAAGATTAATAGAGCGAATTCTCAAGAAATGCTAACATAGATCAACAGTTTCCAACTCATAGTCAGTCCTGGTTCTCTTCTCGTCCTTCGCAAGTATTTTAAGCCAAATCAGTTATTGTATCATTGTGATATACTTTAAGTGAGCTTACAAGGATTGAAAGGGGTATCACTATAATCATAGTTAGCATTTTTGTCAAAGCCAAGCGCTATCCCAACCATATAGACCATCATTTTACCGTAACGATATAAATTAGGTACTATTTATACAAATTAGCCCAGAGAGACTCAGTTGGCCTAGGTTGAAAATAAGAATGAATAACCCATAGCATACATTTTCATGAAATCGGATTACAATGAACCTTCTGTTGACTAGGAATCTTTCTGACATTGATCAAGATGGAAAACTCACAGCAGAAGAATTTATCCTGGCTATGCACCTAATAGATGTAGCTATGTCTGGCCAACCGCTGCCACCTGTCCTGCCTCCGGAATACATTCCACCTTCCTTTAGGTAAGGAGCACTTGGCTCTCGCAAGCGATTATGTGTTGCGTGTGTGAACTGCAAATCTGGCTTTGCTGACCGTGTGTCTTGCGGTGCTTTTCATTCCTGGCAACTACATGAGGTATCCATGAATTCAAGAGAATTTTCTGTCTAGATTCTATGTTAATCCTGGGCCGATTCTGTTCTGCAAGTACTTGTAGTACTAGTAAAACAGCCAAATAAAACACCAGAAGACTGTTGGCTTTTGTACAAACTCATGTGATTAAAATTCACCAGATATTTCAGGAATAGATGCTAGTAATGAAAGAGAAACTATATGAACACCTACCTAGAAAATGAAGCGAGGAAATATCTCCTATGAATTATGCATGTTCAAGAGGTAATAAAAATGTTGGTCCCAGCTTCTCTGCTTTTGATCCAGCTCCCTGCCGACGTGCCTGGGAATGTAGTGGATGGTGGTCCTAGTGCTTGGGTCTCTGCCATCAATGTGGAATGGCCTAGATGGCTTTGGCCTGACCTGGACCTGGCTGTTGCAGACATCTGGGGAATGATGGAAGCAGTTGGAAGATACCTCTCCTCCCCACTTTGCCTCCTTTTCACTTAGTCACTCTTGCAAACAAGTAACAATTTAAAAAAAAAATACATGCTGGTGATGTAAGAATTGTAATCAGGAAGACAATTAAAGAAAATTGTCCTGATCTGAAACACAATCTCGGTAGAGATATTAAGAGAGTTTCTGAAGTTCAGTCAGGAGACACCTGCCAGACTGGCACCCCTCCCTGTTTGTGTGTGCATGCACCATCCTGGGCAGCTCTGTCCCCTGGCTTGAAATGTAAAAGGTGAATATGAAGTCTTGTAAGCACAAAGAGCAGCAAGAGAAAAAACAAGGATAAGTTCTATCCTGAGACTTTCAGGAAAGACTGGGACAAAAATCCTCCTGAAATGAAGACAGAATCGTGAGTTGTTCAGAAGAGAGATGAGGAAACTGTGCCCACAGTTCCTTTGTCTGGATATTTTGAATATTTGTGGCACTCAGAATCTGATGATGTTGAAATATTTAAGAAACTGCATAATAGAGAAGACCAGCTCTTTTAGTTTTTGTTCCTCACCATTTATAACGTTTGCTCTAAGATATGGTATACTATTTTAAATCTTTTTGTACCTAGGTAGCTGTATGTGAGTCTGTTTCTTTTATCTTTTTTTCTCACATTTGCAGGAGAGTTCGGTCTGGCAGCGGTATATCTGTCATAAGCTCAGCCTCTGTAGACCAGAGGTTACCAGAGGAACCAGTGTTAGAAGACGAACAGCAACAATTGGAAAAGAAATTACCTGGTAAGTTAGTTTTTTATATGTGATTTACACGTTACTTTTATATGTGTATTATACGTGTTAGAGATTTTTCTGTTTCTAAGGCGAAGATAGAGGTAAAAATAAATTAAGCTTTTGACATTTTCCCCATCTTCCTTTAATTGACGTTGGTCCAAAAGAGATTTTTTTATTTCTATTTTTTATTTATTTATTTGAAAGAGTTACAGAGAGGGAGAGACAAAGAGAGAGATCTTCCATCTGTGGTTCACTCCTCAAGTGGCTGCAATGGCTGCAGCTGAGCCAGGCCAAAACCAGGAGCCAGGAGTTTCTTCTGCATCTCACACATGGGTAGCAGAAGCCCAAACACTTGGGCCATCCTCCACTGCTTTTCGCCGGCCATTAACAGGGAGCCAGGTCTGAAATGGAATAGCCAGGACATGAACTGGAGCCCATATGGGATGCCCGCATCGCAGACATTGGCTTTACCCACTGTGCCACAACGCCAGCCCTGAGAGACTTTTTTAAAAAGAAATTTCTTTATTTATACTTTAAAGGCAGAGTGACAGAGGGAGAGAGAGAAAACTGTCTTCTGATCTTCCTTCCACTGGTTCACTTACTAAGCGGCCCAAGTGGCCAGGGCTGAGTCAGGCTAGAGCCAGGTGTCTAGATCTCCATCCAGGTTTCCCACATGGGTGACCCGGTCCCAAGTTCTTGGGCCATCATCTGTTGCTCCTCCAGGCACATTAGCAGGGACCTGGATCAGAATCCAGCTCCCTGAGCAGCTGGGACTCCAGTCAGCATTGCAGTATGGGATGCCAGCATCGCAAGTAGCAGCTTAACTTGCTGTGCCACAATGCCAGTCCCAGAAAGAGACACTTCTAATACATTTTTGGATTGGGATCTTTGTAAAGGAATAAGAACATTATAAGTGTTACCTGTAGAATATAGGCCACTAATAATTGATGAGTTAAGGTGGTTGCTTAATACTACAAGTGTAGAAATAGAAAATAAAATCACCTACTTTTGTTTCTCGGGTTGTTAATGAATTGTTAAGAATTGGAAATTCCTTAATAGTAGGAAACTATTTTAAATTTAATGTGAACCTATTAAATAATTCTCATTTGCAGTGATAAATCCATCATACTGTCAAAATAGTCTGAAGTGGCTATGAATTATTAATGATACAATGATGATTTTAATCAGCGCATGAGACGTACTGTGGATTTCCCTTACATTAATTACCTTGTCAGTATCATTCTACTGTTTAAAGTGCTCAGCAGTTAATTGGTCTGCTCAGGACACTAGCTCTCCCATTATGTTCTCTCAGCTAAATTACTCTTTGTTCAGCGATGAAATGTTTACTATAGGTGATCTGTCTGTGAGGCTGTGTGTTAAGTATGGCCAAGAGTGTACATGTTAATAATACCCAAAACCATGGCCGGCACCGCAGGTCACTAGGCTAATCCTCCGCCTGTGGCGCCGGCACTCCGGGTTCCAGTCCCAGTTGGGGCGCCGGATTCTGTCCCAGTTACTCCTCTTCCAGTCCAGCTCTCTGCTGTGGCCCGGGAGTGCAGTGGAGGATGGCCCAGGTCCTTGGGCCCTGCACCCGCATGGGAGACCAGGAAGAAGCACCTGGCTCCTGGCTTCGGATCGGCACAATGCGCCAGCCGTAGCGGCCATTTGGGGGGTGAACCAACGGAAGGAAAACCTTTCTGTCTCTCTCTGACTGTCTAACTCAGCCTGTCAATAAATAAATAAATAAATAAAAATAATACCCCAAACCTAATGTGCTAGAGGGTTTAAAACATCTATACAAATAGTCAATAAAGCAGTGTGTGTGTGCAGTAAATTCCTGGAGAGTTTTACAGATGTACAGCAGATCTTGTTGGCATAGACCGGGAGAGACACAAGCAATGAAATCTCCGTGGAGTTGGCCACAGCTGAGTGGAGACTTGATGCCCATGGGCACTGCAGGTGGAAGTGAGGAACGCTTCAGGTTTTGACAACAATGGGGGTGAAGTCTGAGTGGTCAATGTCGGCAGGAATCTTTTTAAAATTTCGGATTTTCTTTCTTTGTTCATAGTAGACATTTATTTAAAATTTTATCAGGAAGCAACATTGTCAGAATATTTTGTTTGTGTATTAATTTTTGAACAGCCCTTTATCATTTGCCTTCTGTATATTATGAACAGTGCCAGATATTGAAGTTTAAAGGTGGATAAAGGGGTTGGCTCTGAGGTGTAGCAGGTGAAGGTGCCTCTTGTGATGTCAGTATGCTACACGGGTGCCTGTTTAAGACCCAGCTGCTCCACTTCCAATCCAGCTCCCTGCTGATGTGCCTGGGAAGGCAGTGGAAGATAGCCCATCTCCTTGGGCCCTGCACCCACAAAGGAGACTCAGAGAAAGCTCCTGGCTCCTGGCTCCTGGCTCCTGGCTCCTGGCTTTGGACTGGCCTAGCCCCGGTTACTTGGGGAGTAGACCAGTGAATGGATGGCCTCTGTGTTTCTTCCCTAGATGGCCAGGGCTGGGCCATGCCAGAGCCAGGAGCCAAGAGCTTCATTTGGGTTTCCCATATTGGTGGCAGGGACCCAAACACTTGGGCCATTTTGCGTTGCTTTTCCCAAGTTATTAGCAAGGAACTGGATGGGAAGTGGAGTAGCCAGGATACCAACTGGCTCTTTTTTTTTTTTTTTTAATAAATTTATTTACTTTTTATTTATTTTCCCTCCCAAAGAAACCTTTTATTTAAGGAATACAAATTTCATGAATTTCATAAGCACAGCGTTAGGAATCTAGTGATTCTTCCCACCTTTCCCACCTTACCCGCCCTCCCACCCATTCTCCCACCCCTCCTCCTCATCCGTCTTCCATTTTCCTCTAAGATCCATTTTTAATTGACTTTATACACAGGAGACCAAGCCTATACTAAGTAAAGAGTTCCACAATTTACATGGAAAAAAAATAACAATAACAAAAAAGAATGTTCCTCATCAGTTGAGACGACCTATTCAAAGTCATTGCATCTTGAAGTTAATTTCACTTCTTCTTCTTCTTCTCTTCTTCTTCTTCTTTTTTTTTTTTTTTTTTAGAAACTTAGTTAACTTTAGAGAAACACCCAAGAATGCTAAGTCTTTTGCAAGCACTTAAACACAATTATAATACAACTCCTTGAGGACAGAGGTCTTGCGTAGGAAGTTGGTGCACAGCGACTCTTGTTGTTTAAACAAACTGGCTCTGATACGTGATGCTGGCATGTAGGCAGCAGCTGTACCTTCTACACCACAACATGGGCCCCAAAACCAATCTTTTTTAAAAAAAATTATTTATTTTAAAGGCGGTGTTACAGAGGCAGAGAGAGAGAGAGAATGAGTTCTTCCATCTGCTGGTTCACTCCCCAAATAGTTGCAGTGGCCACAGCTGAGCTGATCAGAAGCCAGGAGCCAGGAGCTTCTTCCAGGTCCCCCATGCAGGTGCAGGGACCCAAGCACTTGGGCTATCTTCAGTTGCTTTCCCAGGCCATAGCAAAGAGCTGGATCAGAAGTAGAGCAGTTGGGACTCTAACCTGCAGCCGTATGGGATGCCGGCACTGCAGGCAGCAGCTTTACCTGCTACGCCACAGCACCATCCCCCAAAACCTATCATTTTAAAGTGTTCAGTTCAGTGGCTGCCCATCAGTATGGGCTACAGCAGGATGCCATACTTTGGGTGGCTTCAGCCATGGAAATTTATTACAGTTTTGGAAACTAGAAGTCCAAAATCAAGATGCTAGGCTGTTGGATTCCTGTGAGCTCCTCTTCTTGCCTTCTCTCTGACTTCTTCCCTGGCTTTTCCTTAATGGTTGCTTGCAAAGAGAACAAGGGAGATCTCTTTCTCCTATTATAAGGCCACTGATGTCATCCTGAGACAATACCAGTGCGTTGGGGCTGGAAGGGCTGCACAGTGGATGTGGGGGGATGGAGCATTCATCTATAAAGGAGGTGTTTAGCACACTCACCGTGTTGTGCACTCATTATCACTGTCTCGTTCCATACCATTTTCATCACTCCCATTCTTACTGCCCTCCAGCCCCTGCCAGAGACCCTGTCTGGTCTCTGTTCCATGGATATTTCATATAATAGAATCATATGTTACAGGACCACTGATGTCTGACTTCTTTGACAAAGCTTTTTTTTTTTTTTTTTTTTTTGACAGGCAGAGTGGACAATGAGAGAGAGAGACAGAGAAAGGTCTTCCTTTTTTGCCGTTGGTTCACCCTCCAATGGCCAGCGCACCGCACTGATCCGAAGGCAGGAGCCAGGTGCTTCTCCTGGTCTCCCATGGGGTGCAGGGCCCAAGCACTTGGGCCATCCTCCACTGCACTCCCGGGCCACAGCAGAGAGCTGGCCTGGAAGAGGGGCAACCGGGAAAGAATCCGGCGTCCCGACCGAGACTAGAACCTGGTGTGCCGGCGCCGCTAGATGGAGGATTAGCCTAGTGAGCCGCGGCACCGGCCTAGAAGCATAATATTTTTGAGATTCACCCATGTTGTGGCATGTGCTGTGAAGGGCCTTTCAGATTTAAGGTGGCAGAGTAAAGAGGATGCTGCCTCTTCTGAAACTGCCAAGGGTACAAGAAGAACAGTAAAACCTAGACATGCTGCCATCTTTAACCCCAAATCCCTGAGCACAGTGTTTGCAGGAAGTGTGTCTCGGGCAGTGAAGTCCAAAGAGGAATGTGGGAAGAGAGGCCAGGAGAGCTCACAGCTCTCAAGACAACATAAAAGCTTAATAGGCCGGCGCTGCGGCTCACTAGGCTAATCCTCCGCCTAGCGGCGCCGGCACACCGGGTTCTAGTCCCGGTCGGGGCGCCGGATTCTGTCCCGGTTGCCCCTCTTCCAGGCCAGCTCTCTGCTGTGGCCAGGGAGTGCAGTGGAGGATGGCCCAGGTGCTTGGGCCCTGCACCCCATGGGAGACCAGGAAAAGCACCTGGCTCCTGGCTCCTGCCATTGGATCAGCGCGGTGTGCCGGCTGCAGCGCGCCGGCTGCGGCGGCCATTGGAGGGTGAACCAACGGCAAAGGAAGACCTTTCTCTCTGTCTCTCTCTCTCACTGTCCACTCTGCCTGTCAAAAAAAAAAAAAAAAAAGCTTAATAAAAATTGGAGGAGGAGGCAAACAAACAAACAAATAAAAACCTGGGTAATAGTTCTAAAATTCTTACCTGGTGTGTCAAAGAAGGAATCTGAATTCCGGGTGGGAAAAGATAGTTTACTAACTGTGCACAATGATTGGAACACAGCCGGTTCCTCCACGTGGGCCATGGAGGGCTCGCCGTCTGCCGGGCTTGGAGAAGTCATCTTGTTAGAGGGCCACACGTCAGCACGGAGACCCAGCAGGAGAGGCTGTTGGGGAGAGTTGGGGGCAATCAGTAGCTGAGGCAAGTTGTGGAAAGGAAGAAAGTAGGGTCGCAGGGAAGTGGAGGAGATTGGGTGATGATGTGGGGAAATATGTTTCTGGAAACAGCGTTGGGCATGGGGAGGAACCGTCAGCAAGGAATTTAGGTGAAGGGCCTTTTTGCCTATTACCAAAAGCACAGGAAGGAAGCCAGGGAGTTGATTCTTCCCGCACACTACAAATACGTCAGTGAGCTTTTCTCTGAAAATCGTATGCTGGAAATCATGCCTTCTTCATGGATCTGTTTCTTGTTGTACAGTCACATTTGAAGATAAGAAGCGGGAGAATTTCGAACGTGGCAACCTGGAGTTGGAGAAACGAAGACAGGCTCTGTTGGAGCAGCAGCGCAAGGAGCAAGAGCGCTTGGCCCAGCTGGAGCGAGCGGAGCAGGAGAGGAAAGAGCGGGAACGCCAGGAGCAAGAACGCAAAAGACAACTGGAGCTGGAGAAGCAGCTGGAAAAGCAACGGGAGCTGGAGCGGCAGAGAGAGGAGGAGAGGAGGAAAGAAATAGAGCGGCGAGAGGTAAGCAGCGAGGGGCAGCCCCACGGATGGTGCGGGAGCGCCTGTCTCTCCGGCAGAATTCTTCCAGGGATGTACTAAGATTGTCTTCCCTTTTCTTATTACAGTCAGTGTTTTTAGTGTATTCACAAACTTGTGCAGCCACCACCACTATCTAATTCCAGAACATTGTTTTAATGATTTATTTTATTTATTTGGAAAGACAGAGTTACAGAGAGAGGTAGAGAGAGAGAGGTCTTCCATCCACTGTTCACTCCGCAGTTGGCTGCAATGGCCAGAGCTGCGCCGATCTGAAGCCAGGAGCCAGGAGCTTCTTCTGGGTCTCCCATGTGGCTGCAGGGCCCAAGGACCTGGGCCATCTTCCACTACTTTCCCAGGCCACAGCAGAGAGCTGGATCGGAAGAGGAGCAGCCGAGACTCGAACCGGCGCCCATGTGGGATGCTGATGCTTCAGGCCAGGACTTTTACCTGCTGTGCCACAGTGCTGGCCTCCAGAACGTTTTCATTACTGCAAAAAGAAACCTTTTGCTCAGCAAAAACTCACACCCTCTTCCTTTCTCCCCCAGGCCCTGGCAGACACTAATTCACTTTCCCTGACTATAGAATTCCTGTCCTGGACATTTTCTTACATGTGGTGAATGGCTTGCACCTAGCATAACGTTTTCAGCATTCATCCTCATTGTAGCAGGGATCAGCATCTTATATCTTTTTATGACTGAGTAATATTTCATTGTCCAGATAAACCACATTTCATTTATCTGTTCATCAGATATTTGGCTGCTGTAAATAATACTGTTACAACATTTTTAATAAGAAGTTTGTTTTATGTATTTGCAATATAGAGTGGCAGAGAGGGAGACAAGAGAGAGAGAGATCTTCTGTCTGCTGGTTTACCCCCCAAATACCCTCAATGGCTGGAGCTGGGAACTCCATCCAGGTCTCCCATGTTGGGGGCAGGGACTGAAGTACCTGGGCCTTCATCTCCTGCCTTCCCAGGTGCATTAGTAGGCAAGCTGGAATCAGGAGCACCCAGAACTTGAACCAGAACTTTGATATAGGGTGCAGGTGTTGGCGAGCAGTAGCTTAACACACTTTGTCGTAATGCCTACCCCAGTTATGAACATTTCTGTATAAATTTTTGATGATAGTCTCTAGCACCAGGTAAGTGTTTTCCCATATTCTATTCTCTGTATTTGTACGTGTATGTAAACATATAAAGATTAGGGGTTGAGTAATTTTTTAAACTCCTATGATGTTATACCAAATATAAAGTTTTATTTATTTATTTGAAAGGCAGAGTGACAGAGAAGGAGGGAGGGAGGGGGTAACAGAGGGAGATAGAAATCTTCTATCTGCTTGCTTTCTCTCCAGATGACTGCAATCGATGGGGCTGGGCCAGCTTGGAGCCAGGAGCCAAGAACTCCATTTGGGCCTCTCGTGTGGATGGCAGAAACCCAAGTACTTGGGCCATGATCTGCTGCCTCCCAGAAGCAATAGCAGAAGCAGGGTCAGAAGCAGAGGCAGGGCCGGCGCCGCGGCTCACTAGGCTAATCCTCCTCCTGCGGCGCTGGCACCCCGAGCTCTAGTCTCGGTTGGGGTGTCGGGTTCTGTCCCGGTTGCTCCTCTTCCTGTCCAGCTCTCTGCTGTGGCCCAGGAAGGCAGCGGAGGATGGCCCAAGTGCTTGGGCCCTGCACCCGCATGGGAGACCAGGAGGAAGCACCTGGCTCCTGGCTTCGGATCAGCACAGTGCGCCGGCCGTAGCAGCCATTTGGGGTGTGAACCAACGGAAGGAAGACCTTTCTCTCTGTCTCTGTCTCTCTCTCTCTCACTGCCTAACTCTGCCTTTCAAATAAATAAAAAAAAAAGAAACAGAGGCAGGACTCAGTTCTGGGCACTGTGATAAGGGATGTGGATGTCCCAAGTAGCAGTTTGACCTGTTCCACCACAAAACCTGCCCCAACCTTTTCTTGAACACTAAAAAATATTTCTGGGGAATCCTCACTATATTCTATAAGAAGCTTCATGAATTTGATGCCACACCTGGATAGGGACCAAGCCAGTTTGTTGTTTGCCTTTCCAGTTTAAGTGTTTTGTTACAGAATCAGTGTCATGGTTCTCTCATGTGAAGGAACTATGAAGATGAGGGTCCTTCCTCCCTCCCTCCCTCCCTCCCTCTCTGCCTCCTTCCTTCCGTTTTTAAGATTTATTTATTTATTTGAAAGAGTTACACAGAGAGAGAAGGAGAGGCAGAGAGAGAGGTCTTCCATCGGCTGGTTCACTCCCCAGTTGACTGCAATGGCTGTAGCTGCATTGATCAGGAGCTAGGAACTTCTTCTGGGTCTCCCATGTGGGTGCAGGGGCCTAAGGACCTGGGCTGTCCTCTGCTGCTTTCCCAGGCCACAGCAGAGAGCTGATTCGGAAGTGGAGCAGCCAGATCTCGAACCAAATGGGATGCCGGCACTGCAGGTGGCAGCTTTACCTACTATGCCACAGCGCTGGCCCCGATTTTTGTTTATTTAAAAAAAACAAAAACAAAACACTACTTTGTTTTCATGACCTGTTGATTGATATAGAAAACCGTAAGTTGCCTTTGGTTCAGGAATTTACACACAGATAATAGTACGATTTTAATTTCCCAAGTGACCAGCTAAGATAGACAGCCTTCCATTCTTCAATGTAAAAAAAAAAAAAAAAAATACAAGAAATAACATTTTAGAGTGTTTATTCGTAAAAATAAACGTGGAGACACAGTGGGGACCAGAAACTCTACTTGTGGTCCACGGTGTTACAATGTAGTTGGAAGACGAGAAAGCTAGAGGTGAGTACAATAAGGGTGCCGGGTGCTCTGTCGAGCAGTCATCAGCGCCGAGACAAACTCAGTGGTTCCAGAGAAATTAACGGAAGGTACAGAGGTCTGAATCAGAGACTTAAGAGAATTTGAAATCCAGGTTGAGTGTTCCTTAATCCAGAGATCCAAAAACATGAAGTGCTCTGGAGTCCAAAACTGCTCAAAATGCTTGGGTTTTACATTTTAGAATTAGGAATTCTCAGCTGGTAACGTCAGCAGATACTCCAAACTCTAAAACACTCTGAAATCTGAAACACTTGCAGTATGAAGTACTGCAGATAAGGGATACTCAAACTGTATATCGTGATTGCTCTTGGTGAAAGAAAGCCAAGTTTTTGTTCTTGCGGTTTTAATTTGCTTTCTCTAGATAAAGAAATTTTCCTTCCTTTTTTGTAAGTCAGTAAGAAAGAATACTTTTGTTTAGCACTTCGGGCATTGTTTAAGGCATAAAGAATAGAATTCCAGGGGTGAAATAATCCCGACAGTTCTCGTGTAATGGATACGGTCCTGAATAATCCCTTTCTTCCCCTCGAAGGAACACAGCATTTTTGTAATTTTTTTTGTTATTTTGCAATATGATTTTTTGGTCATGCTTCGTCGCTAAGTGGAAAGCCCTACTGGTCACTACTGTGGTTAAGGACGTTGTTTATTGTCAGAACGGCAGTTAACAAATGGCTTATGAATGTCACAGGCTGCAAAACGGGAACTTGAAAGGCAACGGCAACTTGAATGGGAACGGAATCGGAGACAAGAACTTCTCAATCAAAGAAACAAAGAACAAGAGGACATAGTTGTACTGAAAGCGAAGAAAAAGACCTTGGAATTTGAATTAGAAGCTCTAGTGAGTGACTTCGGTAATGCTTTGGAAATTTATTAACATTGAACCTTTAAAATGGTAATAATTCCTGTCATCTTTCATTTGTTAAAGAATGATAAAAAGCATCAACTGGAAGGAAAACTTCAAGATATTAGATGTCGTTTGACCACCCAAAGGCAAGAAATTGAGAGCACAAACAAATCCCGAGAGTTGAGAATCGCTGAGATCACTCACCTCCAGCAGCAGTTACAGGTGGGAAAATACTTCCTGTAAAAGCTTTAGGCGTCCACGCTTTTCCCCAGTTCTTTTCACTTATTCATTCAGCAGACATGAAGCATCTTCCATGTAATAGGCTCTGGGAGGCTAAGATGACATAGGCATAGCCGCTGCCTGGAAAGTGGGTTGTCAAGCAAACAAACGTGACAGACGTGTGCCATACACGTGTGCCATACGCACATGCTGTGTGTGCCTGTGCCCTTGTGAGCGCTGAGGCTACCACAGTGAACAGCACAGAGGGGCATCCCGTCTCCATGTGTGCAGGAGGGCCAGGCACTCACCCACGGGTACTCTTAGAAGGTCAGAAGTGCCATGGAAAGTGAGTAGGGGAGGGGACCGGAAGTCCTTGGATAAGAAGGAGCTGCTTTAACCAAGGTCGTGGGGACAGGCCTTTCTGTGAGGGATGTTGGAACAGAGACTTGGAAGCAGCGAGGGGCCAAGCAACATGGAGGTCTGACAGAAGAAGCCGCAGGCCGCAGCAGTGGGACCAGAGTCCTGCCAGATACAGCCATGAGCCCGCTCTGGATGGAGCTGCTGGGACAGATCTACAGCATGGTCACAGTAAATCAGCATATGTGGTTTAGAGGGGGCTGTGAGAGATTTAGGTACAGAGAATATTTTGGGGAAAAAGTGAAGGACTGTTAGCAGGTCTGTCTTAATTTTTTTTTATGTAGTTTTTAAAAATTTATTTAGGAGGCAAAACAAAGAGAGGGTTCACTCCCCAAATGCCTGAAATGGGCCTGGGCTGTCCTGGGGGACAGGAGCCAGGAATTCAATCCAGGTCTTCCACGTGGGTGCCGGGAGCCTTGCTGCTGACTGCCAGGATCTGTGTTGGTAGGAAGCTAATCAGTAGCTAGAGTGGAAACTAACTCGTGTACACCAGTGTGGGAAGTGGGCCTCCTACCCATTAGGCTCAGCGCCCCCTCGCTATCTGCTTCCGTTTTACTGCCTGTCCAAAGTGGAAGTATCACCTGACTGGGTATGAAGCACTGAGCTGCAGGAGTATCCCATTCATGTAAGTATTACTTACAGATTATCATATTTGGTCTTTGTGTGTGACTTTTTTATGTCAGCCTTCTTTTTCTCAGAGTGACATTTTTAGGATTTGCATATTGTCAACTGAATGTTTCCTTTCTTCAATAAGTAGTGCTTCCTTATTTGTCCATTCACCTGTTGCCTAACATTCAGGTTCTTTCATAAGACTGCAGTGAGTATTTATATGCCAATGTTTCTATGGAAATTTGTTTTGTTTTTCTTGGGTAAGATTTTAGAAAAGTTACTGTGTCATGTAAGTAAGTGTATGTTTAGTCCTGCAACAAACTCACACTATTTCCATTGTGTTTGTATCTTTAACCAGCACCATGTAACTGAAGCAATTGATTCCTCATTCTTACCAACACTCTGTGTTGTCATATTTTGTTTTGTGAACATTTTATTTGAGAAGCAGGAACAGAGCTCCCATCCACTGAGTCCCCTCCCATATGCCATCAGTCGTCAGGGCTGGGCGGGGGCAAAGCCAGGAGCAGGGGTCACACCCAGGGCTCCCGCATGGAACCCAGTTACTTGGACCATCACAACTACCTCCCTGAGTCAGGATGCTGGCATCGGGAATCAGAGTCAGGGGTTGAATCCAAGTTCTCCAGTATGAAATGTGGGCATCCTCATTGCTATGCTAAAGGCATGCTTCTGTGTTATCAGTATTTAAAATTCTAACGTTTCTGGTGGATGTGTAGTGGTATTTATTTGTGGCCTTATTTTGCATTTTCCAGAAGAATAATAGTGTTGGGCATCTTTTTCTATTTTTCTCTTATTTTAAGATTTATTTATTTATTCATTTATTTATATACTTGAAAGGCAGAGTGATAGAGGAAAAGATATCTTCCTCTGCTGGTTCACTCCCCAAATACCTGCAGCAGCCAGGGCTGGACCAGACTGAAGCCAGGAGCCAGGAACTCCATTCTGGTCTCCCACATGGGTGACAGGGCTTAGGTACTTGGGCGGTCATCCACTGCCTTCCTAGGAGCTTCAGCAGGGAGCTCAGTCTGAAACAGAGTGGCTAGGACTTGGAACCAGTGCCATATAGGATGCTGGCGCTGCAGGCAGAGGGTTAGTCTACTGTGCCACAGCACCCTCCCCATCCCAATTTTAAGATTTATTGATTTTATTTGAAAGGCAGATTTGCATAGAGAGACAGATCTGTCCACTGGTTCACTCCTTAAATGACTGCAAGGGCCAGGCCGAAGCTATTAGCCAGGAACTTCATCCAGGTTTCCCTGCAGAGACCCAGGGACTTGGGCCACCTTCCGCTGCTTTTCTGGGTGCCTTAGTAGGGAGCTGGATCTGAAGAGCGGCAGCTGGGACTCCAGCCGGCACCCATGTAGGATGCCAGCATCGCAGGTGGCAGTAACCTGATACACCACAATACCATCTGTTAACATGAATCTTCTTCCTCCTCTTGCTCTCCCCTCCTTTGGTGATCAATCTAGCCAGATCGAAGTTTATTGACTTAAAAGAATCCAGCAAGCTCTTGGCTTTATTGATTTTCCTCTGTGATGCATCTGTTTTCTATTCCATTTACTTATGCTATTTATTATTTTCATTTACTTACTTTGAGTTTAATTTCCTTGTTTTTAACTTTATAAGGAGGAAGCTTAAGTAACCAAATTTGACCTTCATTTCTGAGATACACATTTTAAGCTATAAATCTAGTGATATTCCACAAAAATATGTTGTACTTTTAGTCTTTTTTAACTCAAAATATTTTTGATGTTCACAGTTCTTGTTTTACTGATGGGTTATTTAGAATTATCCTGTTTTGCTTCCAAATATTTGGTGTTTTTTTTCCCAAGTATATCATTGGCTTCTGATTTGCTTATGTCATTATTTGAGAGCATATTCTGTGTGACTTCAGTCTGTTTTGATCCTCTTAAATCTACTAACACCTAGGGCCCAGCCAGTGAGCTGTTTGGGTGAGTATTCCATTTGCATTTGAAGACAGTGTGTACTCTGTCACATTTGGATGAGTGACCCATGAGGACAGTTGGGTCAGGTTGAATCCTGATGTTGCTTCAGTCTTCTTTGTTCTTACTGATTTTGTGATTTAACAGCTACTGTGAGAGAAGACTATTGCTATATTAATCACTGTGGATTTGTCCATTTTCCTTTAAGTTCTATCAGTTTTTATTTCTGAGAAATTCCTCATCACTATGAGAGTTTAGGCTATGAATAAATGTAGTAAACAGTATCAGAAGTTCATTTTAAAATAAAACATGCCTGTACTTTTTGAAGTATATGTATAGATACTCTGTGTCTTTTCATTAACTTTGTCTTTTTTTTTTAAGATTTATGTATTTATTTGAAAGGCAGAGTTACGGAGAGAGAGACAAGGAGAGAGTTTCCATCTATTGGTTCACTCTCCAAATGCCCTCAAAGGCTACTGCTGAGTCACATTGGAGCCAGAATCTTCATCCGGGTCTCCCCCATGGGTAGCAGGGGCCCAAGTACTGGGGTCAGCTGCTACTGCTTTTCCCAGGCCCTTAGCAGGAGAAATAGAGCAATCGGGGCATGAACTGGTGCCCATGTGGAATGCTAGCGTCACAGGCTGCAGCTTTACCTACTACACCACAATACCAGCTTCTCTTTTCATTAATTTTTTAAAAGATTTATTTTGGGGGCCAGCACCGTGGTGTGGTGGGTTAAGCCTCTGGCTGTGCTGCCAGCATCCCGTATGGCAACCGGTTTGAGTCTCAGCTGCTCCACTTCCAATCCAGCTCCCTTCTAATGCACCTGGGAAAGCAACAGAGGATGGCCCAGGTACTTGGGTCCCTGCACCAACATGAGAGACCCTGAAGAAGCTCTTGGCTCCTAGCTTCAGATCAGCACAGCAAATATTTTTTTTTATTTGACAGGAAGAGTTACAGCAGTGAGAGAGAGAGACAGAGAGAAAAGTCTTCCTTCCGTTGGCTCATTCCCCAGATGGCAGGAGCCAGGTGCTTCCTCCTGGTCTCCCATGCGGGTGCAGGGCCCAAGCACTTGGGCCATCCTCCACTGCCCTCCTGGGCCACAGCAGAGAGCTGGACTGGAAGAGGAGCAACCGGGACTAGAATACGGCGCCGGCCCCAGCAAATATTTTTAAAAAATTATTATTTATTTCTTTGAAAGGCAGAGTTATGGAGAGAGGAAAAGACAGAGAAAGATCTTACATCCACTTGCTCACTCCCAAAATGGCCACAATGGCCAGGACTAGGTCAGGCTGAATCTAGGAACCTGGAGTTCCATCTCGATTTCATGCTGGGAGCAGGGACCCGAGCACTTGGCCCATCTTCCGCTGCTTTTCTAGGTGCATTAGCAGAGAACTGGATTGGAAGTGGAGCTACCAGGACGTGAAACGGCACCCATATGGTTTGCTGGCATCATAGTTGGCAGCTTAACCTTCTATGCCACAATGCCAGCCCCTTTACTCATCCATTTTTATTTCTTTGAAAGGCAGAATGACAGAGAAAAGGGGACAGAGAGAGAGAGAGAGCGCAATCAATCCATCCATCCTCCACCAGTCTGTCCACTCCCATGGTGCCCAAAATAGCTAGGGTTGGCCTTGCTGAAGCCAGGAGCCAGGAACTCCAATCTGGGTTTCCCACATGGGTTACAGGGAAGTAATTATTTGGACCATTCTCTGCTGCTTTCCCAGGTGCATCAGTAAGGTGCTGGATCCAGAGCAGAGCAGCAGGGACCCAAACCAGTGCTCCAAACGTGTGGTGCTATTATCACAGCAGTGACCTAAGTGGCTGTACCACAACTCTGGCCTTTCATTAACTATTGATGAGAAATTTCATAAGATATATTCCCCGTGAAACCTTAATGGGAAAGGGCATGTGTTTGTTTATTATCTCAGTATTTGTAAAGGTATGAACTAATACATTTTTAGTATTTAAGATTGATGCTTAGAATATCCAGTTAGTGATAATAAAATAAATAAAACCAGGAATCCTGAAAAAGGAGTAAGTGAAAAATGATACATAGTTTGAAGGAAGAAAAGTACTTGGTTTATATACTTAAAACAGTCTCAGTGATCTGAGCCAGGCTTCTTGATATTTAGTCTTAGAAATAAACTTTGGGATCAGGATTGTTTAATTTATGTGGAGAATAAGAGAAGGAAAAACTCAGTTCTGCTTTTTTGGGAAAACAATAGTTTTCTCTTTTTGGCATAAATTATTCATAAGAGAAGATGCTTCTAAATCCTTTCTTTTAAAAAAATTTTTTTAAATTTATTTTCACTTTATTAGAAAGGGAGCAAGTGAGCCAGAGAGGAATTTTCACATCTACTCCCCCAAATGGTTGCAAGAGCGAGGACTGGGCTAGTCTAAAGCAGGGAGCCCAAAACTTAATCTGAGTCTCCCACGTGTGTGGCATGAACCCACGGAGCAGCCATCACCTGCTGCCTCCCAGGGTGTCCATCAACAGTAGTAAAGGATCTGGGACTTGAACCAGCACTCCAGTGTGTGATATGGGTGTCGCAGGTGGCATCTTAAATGCTGAGCCAAACTCCTGGCCCTCTAAATACTTTCTGTTGAACTTAAGTCTGTTTACCACTCAGATATATGAATATAGCACACAAGATTCATCCCATTTAGGCCAGTCTGTAAAGGTGGTTGTTCAAAAAGAGTGCCGCTTCGTCTCTGTTGAAGATTTCTAATTAAGGCATTTTCAGTTTTTCAAACCAAAGTCAATACGTAGAGATTATTTTACATCAAGGTAAAAATAAAAGTCAAATTTCCTGACCCAAACATGTGGAAGCCATGCAGGGTAATTTCAGCTGAATTAAAGCATATTCTGTTTGGAAAGTTACCCACGAAAACTCCGAACGGCCTTGTAAAGGGTGGTTTAGCTTTTATCGTGTGCCAGTTAAAAAATAGTTGGTTTAAGACTTTAGTATACCTGTTTAAAATTCCATCCTGTGTGTTGAAAAAACATACAGAAGCTAAGATTCTAGTTGTTGAAATCTCTTTGATTGCTGTTTCCAGCTTTAAGTATAGGGTAAACAGTTCAGCCCTATTAAGTTTCAAAGCTCAGATTAGAATAAAAGTATAGTTCCTATTTGAACTGCTGTATTAGTTTACAAACAGGGTCACTGCATTTGCATCCAGGTGCAATTGAGAGATCAGTTCTTCAGTTTTCTGTCTGCTGAGTCCTACTTAAAGTGTATTTTTTTTGACAGCCTTTAACTGTCCAGTAGGTCAACAAAAATATAAGCAATATCAAGGGAGCTATAACTGTCTCAACTTTATTTTAGTGGAAAGCATTTTGTAAACAGAATTCATTTCTTGGCAAGGAATCCAGAGGCACGGTGGTCTGGGATGAAATGCAGTTGCACCGTGGGCCAGGCCGTGGGATGCGATTAGCGTCTGAGAGATCTGAACTCTGCGAGGTGAATGCAGGCCTGGTAGTTTCCCTCCGCTCATCCTTGTTTGCTTCCTTCTCGCCTAGGAGTCTCAGCAGATGCTTGGAAGACTTATTCCCGAGAAACAGATACTCAATGACCAACTAAAGCAAGTTCAGCAAAACAGTCTGCACAGTAGGTGTTTCATTTTCAAGGTTGACCTTTTCCTTTTTCACAGACAAGAATTTCCTTATGTGACATGAAAACATTGAAAAGCATTTTCCTCACTGGCGGTTTTTCTTGTTTTGCCATGTTTTTCTAAATCAGGAGATTCACTTCTTACACTCAAAAGAGCCCTAGAAGCAAAAGAACTAGCTCGGCAACAGCTTCGAGACCAACTAGATGAAGTGGAAAAAGAAACGAGATCAAAACTGCAGGAGATTGATATTTTCAATAATCAGCTGAAGGTAACTATTCTGTGTATGACTGCACGTCTGTCCTACCCTTTAATCTTTTAATGTCAGGCAGAAAAATTCATTAAGCTGGTCTGTCAACCTTTGTGAAAGTCTTCACAGTTGTAGATGAACATTATACAATCTAAATTGCATTTTTCTCCCTTAAAATGTAAAACAGAAATTTGACATCTATAAATTAGGGCTGAGTGAGTGGCCCCAACAAGATGTCTGTCTTTAACCTGAATTGTGTTTTTATACATCTCCCTGCTTTTGTTTGTTTATAACCACAGCAAAGTGAATTCCCAAAGCCGGGTTCCAAAAGCTTCATCTTTCTCATGTTCTTTGAAGATTCCTGAAAGGAATTGTTTTTTTAAAGACTAAGAATTTTTCTGCCAGTACCTTTAAGATTGTGTTTGTGTGTAGATCCTCGTTTTGTTACTTCACATTTCAGAATTGTGTTGTTTGGTGAAGTAATTGCTTTTGTCTGTGTGGCAGACGTGGTGTGTGGTTTTGTCATTCACACAGTAGAACTCAGGAAAATGCTGGTGCTCAGAGGGCAGGTGACAACCTCTTTCCAATGTGGTGTTTTTCATTTAATTTTTCAGCTTTATCATCTTAAGAATGTTAGCAGTTACATAAAAGAATGACAATATTTCATTATTTTAGAGTAATCATGTAGGATTTTAAAGATTTAAGTACTACTGGAATTTTTTAAGTCAATTTTATTCTTAACAAATTGGATATTGGATATTATACTTTCCTCCACTCCAAATATTTGTTTTTCTTTGACTTTCCTTTTTCTTAAACTAAATTTTACCTCTTTTTAGTTTATTTAATTTACTGATTTGGAAGTCAGAGAGAGAGAGAGAGATCTCCCATCTGCTGAGTCCCTTCTCTCACCTACCCACAACAGCCTTGGCTGGGCCAGGCCAGAGCCAGGATCCCTAACTGAATCTGGGTCTTTATTGTTTTACTTATTTGAAAGGCAGAGTTAGAGGGGGGAGAGGAAGGGTGAGAGAGTCTTCTATCTGCTGGTTTGCTCTGCAAATGGCCACAGCGGCTTGGGTTGGGCCAAGTTGAAGCCAGGAGTCTGGAACTCCATCCAGGTTTCCCAGGTGGGTGGCAGGGGCCCAAACACTTGGGTCATCTTTGCTGCTTTCCCAGGAGTATTATAACAGGGAGCTGGGAGGCTGGCGCTGTGGTGCAGCGGGTTAACGCCCAGGTCTGAAATGCTGGGATCCCATATGGGCGCCGGTTTGAGACAGCTGCTCCACTTCCAATCCAGCTCTCTGCTATGGCCTGGGAAAGCAGTAGAAGATGGCCCAAGTCCTTGGGCCCCTGCACATGCATGGAGACCCAGAAGAAGCTCTTGGCTCCTGGCTTCGGATCAGCGCAGCTCCTACCATTGTGGCCAGTTGGGGAGTGAACCAGTGGATGGAAGACCTCTCTGTCTCTCTCTCTCTCTCTCTCTCTCTGCCTCTCCTCTCTTGTGTAAATCTGACTTTCAAATAAATAAATAAATCTTAAAAAAAAAAACAAAAAACAAAAAACAAAAAACAGGGAGCTGGATTGGAAGTGAAGCAGCCAGGACTCAAACTGGTGCTGATATGGGATGCTGGTGTCACAGGTGGTGGCTTAGGACAACAGCAACCCCCCAAACAGTGTCTTACTCATTACTCCAAGCATTTGCCCCAAACTTAAATTTCTTTTTGCTTGACTTTGACAAATTTAGCTTTTGACACTAGGGAGAAATGAAACTTCTGTTTTTTATTACTAAAAAAAAATGTTTTAATTAGGAACCATGTTTGAGATTTTCAGTGTACCTTTGGATGAGATTCCAGGCCAAATTGTCTAGACATCTGAGGTTGAGGTTTTTGTGCTGTTCTTTTTAGAGTATTAAGTAATGAACTTTTCTCGGTTGTACAATTCCAGGAAAGTGCTCTTAGGGGAAATATTATTTGAGCCAATGTACTGTTTTTCTTCACTTTGCTTTCATGCTTTCACAGAGTATATGTGTGTCTGCTACGTATGTTCTCTTTTACTGTGTCCACTCACATGTGATATGTCGGCGTTGATAGTACTGCTACAGTTGTCCATCTCTAGAATAAGAAGTACATTAAAGATGCTCACGTTAATGCAGCATGTCCTGTCACTGTTTTAAGCGAAAGAATGTAACACTGTTGCAAGCTTGCAGTGCCTTTCAGTAAGCAATCAGCTATGTTCCGAACCCAAGCAGTAGTGAGACTTTCTGCCTTCATGTTAAGATTCCTTTTTCTAGAAATTTAACTTGCAAAACAAGACTGAGGCATCAGAAAATTGTATTCTCATGAGAGACTTTTGATAAATGCCAAGATGTGGGGATTTAATTATTTTGGCAGTTGAATTGCTGTTGCCTTTGCTAAAGCAAACATCCTAAAAATATGCTGTGTGTTCTCATACTGGGCTAAATTGACTGGTACTGCCTTCAGCATCAGAAAGTTTCTTATATATGTATGAACATTTCTTTCTGTTCTTGGTTTATCTGGTCCATTAACTTTAATTTTAGATTAATATGGGAGAGTTAGAAAAAAATCACAAGCCAGCCTGGTTCTATCAGAGTAGCTTGTAGGAAATGAAATAAAAAGATAAGTTTGTTGTGGTGCAGCAATTTCTCTAAATCCATGCAGTTTTTTTCATGAATACCTTTTTCGTGAACTTTTTGAAGACCTCTCATATATGCATGGATTTAAAAATTTTTCTGCACCAAAAAAAAAGTATCTTTTAATTCCATTTCCACAAACTTTATGGCTTTTTTTTTTCCCTCATTTGATTTGAGAGAGAGACAAATATTCATTCCATCAGCTCATTTACTAGCCAAATGGTTATAGCAGCTGGAGTTAGGGGTCAGGCCAAAGCCAGGAGCCCAGAACCCAATCTGAGCCTCCTACGTGGGTCACAGGGACCCAAGTACTTGAACCGCCAGCTGCTGCCTTCCAGGGTGTTCATTTGCAGGAAGCTGGAATTGGAAGCAGAGCCAGGACTGGAATTCAGGCACTCCAGTGTGAGATGTGAGCATCCCAAGCCTTAATTGCTTTGCCAAATACCTGCCCCAAAGTTTTCTTCTTCATTTTTTAACCCATATAATCTCTTTTTGTCCTTTTCACCACAGAGCCTAGTTTATTCTTCTGTTCAGGGTTTTTGTTTTGTTTTCTGTTTTTTTTTTTTTTTTAATCAAAAAGAATTACATGCTTCCCTACCCAATATCTGATAGTCTGTGAAAAAATACCTGTCATTAATTAAAGAAGAAACAAAATGACTTCCATGGCTCTAGATTCAACATTAGCTCTAGAGTCTATGGCTGTAAGTTTGTCTCTGATTTCAAAGGACTTGAGGGCTCATTTTTT
Source organism: Oryctolagus cuniculus (assembly GCF_051225735.1). NCBI lineage: Eukaryota > Metazoa > Chordata > Mammalia > Lagomorpha > Leporidae > Oryctolagus > Oryctolagus cuniculus. The sequence goes on along the minus strand of NC_142870.1, from coordinate 11,252,193 downwards.
CTTTTGAGAAAAGTTATTTTTTTCATGCATTTTAAGACATTTATGTTATAGATATATTTATATATTCCAAGAAAGAGTCCGAGATGTGTTTTTCCAATTTTGTCACTTCAAAGCAAGAAATACTTGTCAAAGAAAATAGGAATCTTATTGCAGCTAATAAACTGCATTAAAAAATCTACAAAAAAAGAATGAGGGGAAATGATTGTAACCTTTTGTGCTAGAAGTACTCAAGGCATTTGATAGGAATTTTAAAGTTTGTCTTTCTTTTGATCAAATGAAATATTCAACCAGTGAATTAACTGATAGTAGTTGATTTGGTTAGTGATCATTGCTAGCGTGAACTATTACTTAGAGTATTTTTAATGCAGTGGATCAAATTTATATACCAAATATTGCTGCTTTTCAGATGTGTCCCATATGCAACAAATATTTTATCGTGTTAAGAAATGAGTAGTCTTCTCAGATTTGTGTTCCAGGGACATCAGTTTAAAATATCTGATTATGACTTTCTCTTTATACCTCAACTGACAGGAAAATCAAAACTCTGAACTCTTGGAGAATCCGTGTGTCTCAACAGCACATGGAGACATTTGACAGCTGTTTTTCTTATTGTGTTTATCCATTTGCATAAAATTGTGGTTCTAACAAATGTCAAATAACATTAGCGATGGGAACTTTTTGGAGAGTAGTACTTGACTTTGGCTTGCCCCTGGCAGTTTTCCTTGGCACTGACAGCCTAATATTACATATTCTACCTACATCTAGCTATAACAGAATAAAGATCACTTGTAGCTTACAAGGCTCTATTGTATGCCAAATAAAAGGAATCCAGTACTCCAAAGAGGCTAGGTTTTCTGTTTTTGTGTTAAGAAGTTGAGTCTTGTTGGTTCCTGTCTAGTCTCTGTGTGCTGGACAAGTCCTTATGTGAATGGTCGTTTACATTTGGGCATTTCTTTCTTCCAGTCAGTGGCAATGGAGGAGGCAGTGTGGCAGTGCCTGGCAGTTCTCCTGGGCTGCGTCATCCACTTAGACTTCTTTCTAAAGGTCTCCAGGCCCTACTCAGGCAATGCACATCTTTCTCAGACTAAGAATGAGGAGCCATCTCCAGCTCTGTGCCTCAGGTTTCCCCACGCAGATGAGTGCTCAGTGTCTGAGATAGCGTGTTCCAGGAAGTACATGTTGTACATGTACATGTGTACATGTTGGCAGTCACTAGTTACTATTAGTCGTGCAGTATGCTTGACTGTGTCCTTCTGACGAGTTGTGTGTGTGATGGTGTAAGCTCTGAATTACGAGCTGAACGAGGTCCTGTATACTGTGGTCTTGTCTTTATAACAACCATTTTGGATCGTTGAATTTGCTACTTGTCTGCAAAACTTTGAAAGAGCACTTGGTTATTATTCGGCTCTATGTGTTTATTTCCAGCATACGGGAGATAGTGTTATATTACAGTCAGTGTACTATCCCAAAAACAAAAACACATGTTATCTTATTTCTCTGCACATTTGAGTTTTTAGGACTAATTTGGAGTTAAGAATCCTGTTCCTTAAATGTACTTGGGAAATGCAGGCTGCTTACAGGAGAGAGGAGGAGTTCTCAGTAATGTAAATTCTGCCTGCAATGAGGACACCTGTTGCTCCTAAGGTCTGAATTGATATGGAAATGAGAATGCCACTTGCAGTAAACAAGGTTGTTTACCTCACAGAGGCTTTTATGCTTCTGGTTTCATACTCTTGCTTTAGGCTCATTCATTATGAAGGCAGTGAAAGGCAAAATATTTAGGGGGAAAAGAAAAGAGCTGGGAACAGAATGGGAACTCAGGGCAAAAATGCTTATGAAGGGAAACAATGGTGGACAGAGAAAGACCCAGAAGAAAGAGATGCAGAGACAGCAATAAAAAAAGCAATGTTGCCTTTTCATAATGAGTTGAATAATGTTTGACTGTTTCATGGTTTGCTATTTTATTTTATTCAAGATTAAATTTTATTTTTGCCTGTATGATCCTTTTGGAAAATACAATTCTGTCTAGAGTAATAAAATCTTCCTAAATCTCATTATTTGTGATTGTACAAACTTTTAAAAATTCTTACATTTTTTACTCTTTTTTCTTTTAAGATTTATTTATTTACTTTTCTTTTTCTTGAGAAACAGAGAGAATGAGATAGATAGACAGAGTACTTCCACCTGCAGGTTCATTCCCCAAATACCCACAGCAGTGAGGGCAGAGCCAGGGACTCCATCCAAGTCTCCCATAGGAGTGGCAGGGACCTAAGTCCTTGAGCCACCAGCTTTTGCCTCCCAGGATGCACAGCAGGGATCTGGGATCTGCAACAGAACTGGGACTTGAGTGTTGTTATATCTTAATGTTAGCCATCGCAAAGCACACCGGACACCGGAGTAAGGGAAAGGGTTTATTGGGGAACACCCAACAGACCGGAGTGAAGGGGCGGCGAAGGAAAAAGAGAGAAGGAGACTGTAAGAGAGAGAGACAGAGGAGGGAGAAAAGAGATGAGAGGAGGAGAGAAGCCAAGGGAGGCCAAGAGAGCGCAGGAGAGAAGGACCAAGAGAGCAGGTGTGCAGGAACAGGCCCTTTTAAAACTTTGCCTGAGGGCGGGCAGGGAAGCAGGAGCAGCGAATCCCATTAGGATGGGGGTGGGGCCTGGCTCAGGTAGCTGGGCCATGTGGCCACCTGGCTACAACTGCGCCAGTTTCCTAACAAGTGTAGGCGCTCTATGTGGGATACAGGCATCCTCAAGGGTGCCTTAATCACAATGCAGAACACCTGCCCTCTGGTTACAGCCTCTTGTACAGATACCTTGAATTTCAAATAATCAGAACATTCCCAAGTTTCAAAATAATTAATAGATAAAATATATCAGATCCTATGCTATTACTGGCTGAGTAGTTGAATTTTTTAGTTATAGAATTAATTTTTTAATGTTTTTTAGTTATTTAATAAACCATGATTTGGTAAACAGAGTAAAGCAGAATCCTATCTTTTGAAAATATATTTTCTTCTCTTTCTCTTGCTCTCCCCCCCACTCTCTTTTTAATTATCTTGTGTGCCCAAACGTCTTACAGTTTTACCCTTTGGAGTGATATGCATTTAAAATAATAAAGTATTGCTTTGTGAATAAGGGTGAAATGTTTTGAGGGGGGAAGTCAGATTTTCAAAGCAAACTTGGGTCAGTTTTCTCTTTCTGGTAATGTAAAAAAAAGCCTCAAGGAGAAGATTTCTGTTGCAGACAGGATTTTCTAGTTTGTACTCCAGTTCTCTGTCTTTCACACACACCCTATGCCTCCTTCTTCATTGCACTTATGATATATTGAGTACCAACTGTGCAGGGGAAATTGGATCTACGACTGGCTAAATATTCAGTGTAGATTTAGAAGTAATATTTAACATCCTTTTAAACCTTACTACACCATTTCTCAAATAACCTATCAATATATCTTTTTCTTTATATCCAACCTAATTTGAATGCATTAGGGATGAATAAACTTTATAATTTTTTGATAAATGGATATCAGTTTGCCTTGATTTAGGTACAATTTCTGTGTTCTGAAATAGGTATTTTTCAGATTTTTAGATTCCCCTGTCCTCACTGGTGTGTTATCTAGCTTTCTCTAAAAGCTTTTAATTTGTTTCACAACCACTTAATTGGTGGTGGAGAGTATTTTTAAACGAAAGCCTATAAGAATTCTGATATAGTATGCTATGTGCATATCGTCCCTTGATGAGATATGTTGTTTATTTACATGAGGCACTTCTACTTTAGACTTTTTGCAGGTAATATGACAACACAGATGCCTGAAATTCCTGGTGCTAGACCTATATGGAGATAATTTCTTATGAGATCATTTCATTGTTAAAAGTACAAGAACTGCTAGAAGGATGACATGTATTCTAAAGATTTTGTTTTGATTTACGGTGTTGAGTTCATGAATTTTGAGTAATTAATGAAGTTATGTTTGTTTTTGTCTCATTTCCAAGAGACATTCTGGTGTAAAAACCAAAAGCAAAATAATCCATCAACAATTAGATGTCATAATTAGCAAATAAATTTTCCTTAACTGCTAGTCTCCTTTCATAGGCACCTAGTGCTAATTAGTTCTTTTTCTCTGCACTAGCATGTATACAACGTAATGTTTATGAAAGCAAATCCCATTCATCTTGTTTGGTGGACACTTTGCATTTCAGGTCACATCACTTCCCCTAGCATGAGTGTCAGGCCAAATGAAGAACCAGTCATGGGTATGAAATCAAGGGATTCTGTGCCCTTCGCCTTAGCAGTAGAGTAACCATCTTCAGTAGGCTTGAAAATGCACCTTATTTCTCAGTGGAAAAATAGTGGGATCTTCTTCAGGATTCGATTTGTCAAGGTTATTGCTTTTGAAATACTTGGGCTTCATACCATAAGATGTCCAAAGATGTTTTAGGATCCAAAGATCTTGTTTAGGAGAAATGTGATTTTTGTCTTTTTGGTCTATGGTAAGATACTGAAAGCAAGCTGATTTTTATTTTATCTTAACTAATACTAGACAAAATCTGTGCCAATTTTTTTATGGTGGTTTGTAATCTGTGTTGGATCAAGCACCATCTTGAGACTCTAATAATAGTAACACGCTATCTCTGCCAGAAAAATGCTCATGTAACTCAAGTTTGCCTGTAGTTTCGTGGTATTCACAGGGCCCGAGCTTCGTTATGCCCTGGCTAGGAAATGCTTTTTAGCATTACAATTCTATATATTTTGTTGGTGATAGAATTCTTATTTTAATTTAGATATACTAGTCATTTTATAGATTTATTTCTCCCGTATGTTTGTAATATTTAAGTAAAACTACCTGAATGCTTCTTTAATAATTTCTTATTTGTTAAGTATTATGCTTTATCAAAAGCTAATGTTGGGGGCAGGCACTGTGGCCCAGCAGGTTAAGCTGCCACCTGGGAGACAGTGGATGATGGCCCATGTCCATGGGTTCCTACCACCCACAGGGGACACCCAGTGGAGTTCCCGACTCTTGACTGCTACCTGGGCTGGCCTTGGCTGTTGCAGACATTTGGGTAATGAACCAGCAGATGGAATATATCTCTGTGTCTTTTCCCTCTCTCTCTCACTCTGCCTTTCAAATAAACAAATAAATCTTAAAAAATGAAAATGATGTTGGATTATTGCGCTTTACCTATTGTAAAACATACTGTACCCTTGAGTAGAACTCATTGATGTGCAATCAATACCGTGTCGCTAGATAGATATCTAGCCAAGAGATGTATGGCAATAGAGTTAATTGATTTTGGGAAAAAAATTATTTTTAGAATGAGCCATGACTGAGATACTAACTCTTGATACTAATGACACCAAATTCATTTTCACCTTGAAGTTTTTCCTCTTGGAAAGAATTAAAAAGGGTGCTCTAAAATTACTCGTTGTACTTGAATCTTTTTGAATGTTTTAAAGATTTATTTATTATTTGAAAGGCTCAGTTGCAGAGATAGAGAGAGAGGTCTTCATCTATTGGTTTACTCCCCAAATGGCCACAACAGCCGGAGCTGGGCTGATCTGAAGCCAGGAGCCTGGAGCTTCTTCCGGGTCTCCCATGCGGGTGCAGAGGCCCAAGCACTTGGGCCATCTTCCACTGCTTTCCCAGGCCACAGCAGAGAGCTGGATTGGAAGTGGAGCAGCCGGGACTCGAACCAGTGCCCAAATAGGATTCCAGCACTGCAGGCAGTGGCTTTACTCACTACACCACAGCGCCAGCCTCTTAAAAATTAGTTTTAAAATTTATTGAGATGATTTTTTTCCCTGTAGAATCTTCAAATTCACTCCTTATCCATTGCTCTTCTTTGTAAAAGTTTTTCTTAACATATTACTAATGTTATTTTCATCTGTCTTAACTGTCCAGTGTGCACATCTGTTGACTGGAGCTCAGCGTAGAAAGGAAATGTATTGTAATTCTCTGGCAACATGGGAAGTCCCCAGAAGTTCCCAGAAACCTGTATGTGTGTCCATGGCTGTCTGATGCATTGGTGCACCCTGACCAGGTTCTGCCTGGTTGTGCAGTGCCGACTGTCAAATCTTTTGACTATCATTCTGCTGTAAATACATGTTTCCTGGATGAAATAACTTTTCTTTCTTAAATATATAATCAGCTTCCCTAACATCAGACAAAAATGTTATTCCTCCCCTCTCATTTCTTACTTCTTTGTGTTTAATTTTGGCTCTTTGTTCTATTTTTTTTTCTACCTTTCTGGTTTATTCCTGCTGTAAGAATAAAACCTTAAGTCCAGAGACACTGAAATGAAGAATGTAGTGTCACGTGGTGAACAGTCTGAGACGTCAGCAAATCCTACTGCTGAAAGAAATCCCAAAGGTGCTCTGGCTGCCAAGTCAGGGGCCTCCTGTTAAATCCTGGTTTCTTAGTTCCCAGTTTGGTAACCTTTAATTATAGTCTTTTGCCATAATTATTCTTTCTGAACCAACTTATGGTTTTTTTTAATGTTATTGAAGGTGAAATTTTAAAATAGGGAGAAAATTAAAATTTTTTTCAAGTATTTATTTGAAAGCCAAAATGACAGAGTCAGAGATAGAGTCTTCCATCTGCTGGTTCGCTCCCCAAATGGCTGCAAGGCTGATGCTGAGCCGGCTGAAGCCAGGAGCCAGGAACTGCATCCAGGTCTTGGGGGTGGTGGGTCCAAGGACCTGAGCCATCTTTTGCTGCCTTCCCACATACATTAGTCCAGAGCTGGTTTAGAAGCAGAGCAGCCGGAGTTCGAAGCAGGGCCATGAGACAGGATGCCAGCATCATTGCAGGCTGTGGCCTAACTAACCAACTGGGCTCAATACTGGCCTCCCAAAGTGTCAGTCTTTCCTTTACTTCCTACCCTTCCTGTTAAAGGGACTCTCTGCCTTTGGGCTAATGATGGAGTAGGCTCACGCTGTCTGTGTGCGGACTTGCTTTTCTGGCTCTGTTCCCTCTCAGGACACTCAGAGTTTGAGTTAGTGACATTCTTATATAGTTTTTGTTTTCATGGTGAGAAACTAAGGAGCCCAAATGTAGATTTCTCTTAATGGTAGGAACTGACCCTGTTATTCGATACGTCTCTGAAATACCAAAATCAAAAAAGTAGTGTGACTGTTGATTCATGTTATTAAAAATTCCTGTTTATTCTTGATTGTAAATCACTATGGAAGCAACTACAGGTGAATTTTTAACACACTGAAATTAAGTTTTACATCCCATGGTGTGACAGTGAGAGGGATGATGAGAACTGGCAGTCTTTTTTCCCGGGTGTTGATTTCCTTGTCTCGGAACTTTGAGCACTCACAGTGAGCCTTCTCCATCCTTGGCCTTTTCTTCCCCCTGCTTAGCTAAGCTGCTGTCCCACAAGCTCTTCCTGCTTTGGAAGCCATGTGCCCAGAGCTCCTGCCATAGGGACTTGTACAGAGTCATCTCCGACCGCTGCCCCCTGCCTGGATCGGCCAGCAGCTCCTGCTGAGTTCTCCCACGCCAGAGGCCTGCCGGTCCCCCTCCCTTCTCCGTTCCTCCAGTGTTCCCCCAAGTACCTTTCTCCATCCCCCAATCTTAAGTTAAACTGTTTCTTATATCTCGTTCCTCTTCTTAAAATCACTTACATTTGAAAAGCACTTGTAGGTGCATTCTAACTTTATGCTCAGGGCAGTTAACCAGTATGAAAAGATTAGACTAACCTATTTGGCCTTCCTCTAGTCCCAAGCACATTTTAACCCTGGCCTGTTTCAGATAAGCCCTCTATCTGCCACTCTCTTCCATCGATTTGTTCAGTCTCAGAAAGAAGCTGAAGGGTAGGAATTTAGACCTAGAAGACAATGTGACCATTTAGAGTTTCCAGTTATCAAGGCAGGTCTTAGTCCTTAAATCTGACCATATGCACACCCTGAACTACCCATCTGGAGGACAGCCCTCTTTAGCCACACAGAATGTAACTAGAAATACATCCTTTACTTTGCTACCCACTTTGACTCATCCGATTTGTTGCTGACCCAAGTAAGGGGAGCTTCTGTAATTGAATCGGTTGGTGGCCATTTGATTTCTGTGCAAAGAGCCGGTTTCTCCCTCGACAGATGTTCTCTTATTCCTCCTACTTTTGGGTGTTTTCCATTTGCTTTAAATATCATAGAACTTTTTTGAGTAGCCTTCCAAGGAAATTACTGCTATTCCTGGAGCAAGCGTGAGATGAGGAGATTGGAGCCGCGGTGGTCAGCAGATTATAGCCTTTTTACTTCAACCTGGGGCAGTTGAATCAGACGTGGATGTAGTGAGTGAAGAGGTGCTGTTTGAAGGAAAATAGACGCTGGGGGAAAGAGAAAGGTCATGGAGCAGAGAAGTCCATTTGTTCTGAGCAGTGTATCCTAAGAGGGAAGTGAGGTTTTTAATGGAGGTAGGGTATGAAGAGCTGTCATGTGTTTTCCAAGCCAGTCGAAGTTGGTGTCGATTTGTTATCAGAAGAACAAGGAGACTTTATTCCTGATCCTTGCCGTTTCTAAAGCTGGTTGCATGCCAGTATTATTGTTGCACCTTTAGCAGTTAAGCTCCTCTTCCGCCCATCTCTAGTGAGTGAGTGATTTCTAAAGCAAAACATGGCAAACAGTATAATGCGTTAGACTCGCTGGAATGTGGAGTTAAGCAGCCGCTGGAGATGAGTCATGTCAACATGGAGAGTGATTTGAGTCTTCCAAGTTATCGTTTTTCAACCCTAAATGTTGTCTCCCAAGTGCCCTCGCCTTCCCCACCATAAAATGTTGCATGTTTACAGTTGACTGGTCTATGGCTTCCTGTCATTACATAAACTGTTTCTTGATTATCTTACAGGAACTAAGAGAAATGCATAATAAACAACAACTCCAGAAACAAAAGTCCATAGAGGCTGAGCGACTGAAACAGAAAGAACAGGAGCGAAAGATAATAGAATTAGAGAAACAGAAAGAGGAAGCCCAAAGGTAAGTCTTTTCAGTGGGTAGTGGATCCATCTGGAAGAACTTTTAGTATTCCCTATTCTTTGGCTTCTCCAAGTTGTCACAGCGCCAGAAAGATCCATTAACATGTACATGTGTGGGTTGCTTTTGTGAACGCAAACACGTGTATATATAAATCGTTGCATATATAAGTACCCCCTGAAGTTTTTGGTTAGTTCACAGAATGCTCCCAAGCTACTACTATTTAGATAAATGGAATTATACAGGAAATTGGGACACTTGGAATGCTCATTTGCATGCTAATGACTAAAATACGTTTCCGGTTCACAGCCTTTTAATAACAGTGGCAACCAGAGAGCCTGATGTGAAACCAAAACCCCTGAGTTAGCGTGCCACCAAGGGCGTCCCCAGCCGACTCAGAGTGCCACTCTGTCTTCCTCTTTCTCCCTGTTTTCAACTGCAAATTCAGCTTGACTCCAAAAGGAGAAGAACTGGCATCTCAGTTTAGAATGCAGACACATTGTTGTCTGTTTTTATTGAATATTGGTGTTGGTAGTTTTTTCCTGTAGTAAATTGTAGAAATTTAATCATTATCTTTTTGGCGTGTCTGATTTTGTTACTGGGTATTTGCTTTCTAAATTGCAGTTCATTCCAGATGTTTATTTTTATTTCTTGGAAAGGCTGAGAGAGAGAGAGAAATCTTCCATTTGCAGGTTCACATCCCCAAATGTCTGCAACTGCGGGAGCTAAGCCAGGCAGAAGCCAGGAACAGGAACTTCAGCTGGGTGTCCTAGGCAGGTGGCAGGGACTGAACACTTGACGCGTCACCTGCTGCCTCCCAGAGGGCACATTAGCCGGAAACTGGAATCAGAAGCAAGTTGTATGGGATGAGGGCATCCCAGGTGGTGCGCCTTAGCCACTGCGCCCAAAGCTTGTTCCTGGGCCTGGCATTGTGGCGCGGCAGATTACACTGCTGCTTGTGACGTCAACGTCCTGTATCAGGGTTCTGGTTTGAGTCTGTGCTGTTCCACCTCTGCTCCAGCTCCCTGCTAACACACAGGGGAAAGCCATGGAAGATGCCCCAGGTGTTTGGAGTTCCTGGTTCCTGGCTTCCGCCCAGCCCAACCCTGGCTGTTACAGCCATTTGGGGAGTGAGCCCACAGAAGGAAGATTTCTCTCTTTCTCTTTCTCTGTAGCTCTGCTTTTCAAGTAAATAAGTAAATATTTTTTTAAAAAATGCTTGCTTTTGTTAGTTTTAGACTCTAAGAAACAAGAACGGCTAACTGTCCCAATGATATACTATAAATTATAAACACTTGTTATGGAAATTAAACTGAAACAGTCATGAGGCAGGTCTTTGATGTCAGTGGGCTGGGCACATCACAACCGCACAGAGCTCAGCCCACCTAACCATGAAGCTAGATAGTACTATTTTCTTCTGTGTGTGTTTGTTTATATTGTTTTTTTAATGCCAGTGGAAGGTGGCAAAGTCTTAAAGCTGTTCAGAAAAATAGTTATGGTTTTCTTGGGGGTGAGATTTAGGATTAACTCCAGAGTATGTTGGTTAAAGCCATCTTTTTCTTGTCTTCAAAGTTTATTAAATGCTTTTATTATTTAGTATTTTTTACTACATTAAACATTTACTTTCCCACAGAATAGAAATAAACAGAAAATATAATATAGGAAAATCCTAATAAATAGACCATATAATACATAGTCCAATTATATTTATAAAGTCCCCACATTTTGATTTCAGAAATTAGATGATTATGAATGATATAAATGGTGATCTTTTTGGTAGAAAATTTTAAACAATTTTAATTTTAATTTTTTTGTGGTTTATGGTAACAGTTAACACCCTATCCCTCCCAAAATGTGTTCTCTATGCTTCTTTAGGAGATGCTTTGAAATTTCTAAGTAAAATGTTTAAGTTAAAAGGAATTCTGCACTGAATTTCCACATTCCAAGTAGAAGTGAATTTTCAGCAGTGGAGAATGGAGGTATAATTTGTTTACATTGTGTGACATGGCAGTTTCCTGAATCCAAAAGGTGACGCTTGTGTGCTGGTCATACCAGATAGTGGTTCAGAGTGGAGACTTTGAAACCAGGATCGAACATGAGACACCTGTGGCCATGTGACTCGGACAAGTCATTTACTACCTCTGCCTCAGCTTTCCCACCTGTAAAATCGGATATTAATAGGTGCTGCCTACCTGGTTAAAGGGGTATGGAAAGCTACTTTTTATCATTCTCATGATATCATTTATTATTGCATACTGGTTCATTTAATCTATTTTCTGAATTTGAGAAAAATCATTCCCAGTCTTTTCCTGGGAGCTTCAGGTTGGGGCCATCATAATTTTCTTTTTTTTTTCCAAAGATTTGTGTATTTATTTGAAAGGTAGAGTGATGGAAAGAGATTTTTCCATCTGCTGGTACATTCTCCAAATTCCAGCAACAGCCAGGGCTGGGCTGGGCCAACGTCAGGCGTCTGGAACTCCATCTGGGTCTCCTGAGTGGGTGGCAGGGGCCCTAGCAGAAAACCGGATGAGATGCAGAGGAGCCGGGACTGGAACTGGCTCTCCTAAGTGGATGCAGGTGTCCCAGGTGGCGGCTTCACCTGCTGTGCCACGGTGACTGTCCTGAGGCCATCCTAGTTTTCTTTTAAGATTTATTTATTTATTTATTTGAGAGGAAGAGTTACAGAGAAAGGGGAGAGTTACAGAGAGAAGGAGAATTACGGACAGAAAGGTCTTCCATTCACTGGTTCACTCCCCAATGGCTTCATGGCTGGATCTGGGCTGATCTGAAGCCTGGAGGCAGGAGTTTCTTCCAGGTCTCCCATGTGGGCCCAGGGGCCCAAGCACTTGGGTCATCCTTCACTACTTTCCCAGGCCATTAGCAGGGAGCTGGATCAGAAGTGGAGCAGAACCAGCACTCATATGGGACGCTGGTGCTGCAGATGGAGGCTTAACCTACTCCACCATAGTGCCAGTCCCCATCATAATCTTCAAGGCCTAGGTTTAATTGCAATGATCTGTCTATGTCAGCTACTTTGAAAATCAAAGTCCCAAATAGTTGAAGTCAGTAAAACAGTCTTTTTCTTTCAAGAAGGTTTTGCTAGCATCGAGTGTGCTTGTAATCGAGGTGTACCCTCAGCTAAGGAGTTTTAATGATCTGAGTGATCGTGGCCTTATTTAAACAGTGTTTTCTTTGCGGTGTTGGTATACTGTGGTTCATGAAAGTTATGTTTGTCTGTTTTATGAATTTCATGTTTTTGAATTTTGTTTCGCAGTTTAATACATTTCAATGTAGCAAAGTATTTTTGTAACTACCTTGTAAAATACAGCAGAAATTTTCTTCCTGTGTTTTTTCCAAATCATGATTTCATCTCAGCATTGGCTCCCTGAAGGGCTTTGCTTCAGTGGGTCAGCTGGTCCGCGGGACGAGCATCCCCTGACTGGAGGGAGTTCAGCAGTGACAAGAGACACCAGGCCTGTCACTGCTGCTGCTTCCTCGCTGTAATCCAGCATTTTGTTGGCAGACGAGCTCAGGAGCGGGACAAGCAGTGGCTGGAGCACGTGCAGCAAGAGGATGAGCATCAGCGGCCAAGAAAACTCCAGGATGAGGACAAGCTAAAGAGGGAAGAGAGTGTCAAGAAGAAGGAGGGCGAGGAAAAAGGCAAACAGGAAACGCAAGACAAGCTGAGTCGCTTTTTCCATCAACACCAAGAACCAGCTAAGCCAGCTGTCCAAACACCCTGGCCCACCGCAGGTATTGGAAGCCAAAAAACGGTGCAAGCAAATAAGTCATTTTCTTTCCCAGAGCCCCTCGAGAAAAGTCCACGTCTAAGACAGCTCTCTTGGCTGCTAATAGAATGAGGACATCCATGTCCGTGGCTTGTTTTTGAGCAATGCGGCTCTTTACTCCCCAGGATTTTTCCTTCCATCACCAGGCCAGCCGTGGCCTCCACCGCACTGAACAGAGTTAACCAAAGTGGTGTCAAGTTCCAATACCAGACCCTATCTGTAGACCTGTGTTCCAAGTGGAGGCCGTCACCTGAGCTGCATAAAAGGGCCTGGCGCTTCCCTGGCTGGTCATTTGCCCAGGAATTTCAGAGCTGTTTCTGTAGGGGGAAGCGCCGCCTTCCTCGTTTGCCTGCCCCAACGTGGCATTCGCTGTCCAGTATGCACTGCGTAAACTCAGTGTTTTTTTACCTTTCCAAAAGTGACCGTTTTGCCCTATGAGTGCAGTTTGCCTCTAAGATAAATGAAGTACAGATCTAAGTGAAACAGCTAGAAAAAGCCATCCCTTAGATAGTGCTAGAAGCAAGCTAGAATGTATTTCTAAAATTCTTGTGTGGTTGTATAATATTGTACAGCTTTGCAAATAATACTCAGTTGAAGAAAGTGATTGCTATTTGGGGCGGGGTGGGGGGTGAGGTTGCAAATCGTATCGATTGTGTTTGGCCCTCAGTGTGCTTCTTCGGTACTGTGTCACGGCGGAGGAAGAGAGGGTAACACACTTGGAAGTTCTGTGGCAGTTTGCTCACTTCCTGGGTGCACAACGGACAGGGATGCGAGTGAGGGCTCCTGGAGTTTGATCAGGCTCCCTCCCTGCTGTGAGGTGCGTGCATTGCAGGGGAGAGACTGGCAGGTCATCAGATCCCGCAGTAGCAGCTGGCCATAGGAGGAACAAATTATTTTTTGATCTAAAGAGAATTTCACCATTACTTGATCCTAGGCAATTAGTTTACGATGCATATGCTTCCACCTAGTACAAAGTGAGGATTTATTCTTGTACCTCAGGCAGTTTAAGACCACGTGGAGACAATATTTACTTCTCTACCTGTACCCCCTGCTGCTTTTCAGATAAGATATAGGTGTTGAAATACTTAAAGTTCAGAAGACTGATATTATTGTTAACCACAATCTAAGATGTCCTCTGCTCACATACGTTTTTAAAGATCTTTATTTAAGATGTAAATTATTTTATCTAGAATCTGTCATTAAGCTCATTCCCCCACCCCCCCAGGAAATGTAAATTATCACTAATAACTACACTAAGCTAAATCAATACTTATGTTTTTAAAGAACCATGTTAAATGTCTAAAACATCAGCATTTCCATGTCTTTTAATATAGAAAGTTGTATTTCTCTGCTCATCATGTAGTGGAGACCTGGGGTCCTATTCTAACTGCTGTGTTGAGCTCAACACCAGGCGTGGGGCGGAGGGGGCTGATGCTTTACAGATGTGTGCTGCTGGAGCCCCGGCCAGGAGGCAGCTGGCAGGGGCCTGCCTGTGTGCCGCCTTGCCGCTCGCAGCACGGCAATGGCCTTTGTTGGGAGAGTCTGCTGGTGATCTCTCTGAGCAGTTCACCCTGAGAGTCAGCATCCTTTTGGCATGCAGTATGTGCTTCGGAGAGGCTTTGAAAGGATGGTATCCTGGCTTTTCATTACTACAGTGAGACGCCCGTGGCAGCTAACTTAGCTCACAAGAGGTTCAAGTCCAATGCAGGTGTCCCCATTGGTTTGGGCTCTGATGAGGGGGACGGCAGTGGTGGAGGACATGCAGCAGAGTCACATGGTGAGCAGGCACGCACAGGGAGAGGCTGGGCCCAACCTCAGGCTTTGCTAACAACCTTCCTGCAAATTAGCTTCCAGTGGCACACACCCAGTGACCTGAGTAGGCATACCTCCTAAGCACCATAATTGGATTAAGTTTCTATCCTCTTAGTGCTGTTAACCTGTGACTTTGGGGTTTAAAATCCTGCAAGAGTTCTGGGGGCAAATCACATTTAAACTGTGTCATATGGGAACAGTTCAGATGTTAAGCCAGGTAATAAAGATGTCAGTTGTTCGGCTTGTTGCCACACACTGGTGTTCCCTGTAATGTGTCGTTTCCTTCTTCTCCTTGTCCATAAAACAGAAAAAGGCCCTCTTACCATTTCTGCTCAGGAGAATGTGAAAGTGGTATACTACCGAGCACTGTACCCCTTTGAATCCAGAAGTCATGATGAGATCACTATCCAGCCGGGAGACATAGTCATGGTAAGAAAGACTCCTGTGAGAGTGTCATTTCTGTTATGATGCGCATCTCTCCACTTGCACTTTGTTTGACAATTGTGAAATTGCCAATGAGTGTAAAACCCAATGATCCAGCATCTGGGTCTTTGAAGTATAAACCAGTCGTCTTCCTTTTTTATTAGGTTAAAATATGGCGTTTTAAACACATATCCTGTCATCACTTTAATATAGAGTTGTTAAAGACAATTTTATTATCCTAGTCGTGCCATATTTTTAAATCTGTTTCTGATAACTTCAGAGCTTAGATGACTACTCATGTAATATACTATAAGTAGCCTTTAAAAAAACAGTTTTAATTGCAAAGTATGCTGTCATCATTCTCATAATTGTCAATAACATTTGTATCCTTGGGTCAAAGCATCCTTTTTTTTTTCTGTCTAATTGTGTGAAATTAGGTAAAAAGTAATGAGTTAAATACTATTAATCTGCTTTCCTACTCTGTAAGTTAACAGTTTAAAATGTTCAGAATTTTGCTTTGCTATAGTTCATTTCCTTTAGTCGTATTGTGACTAAAACTGTAGGAGCCAATTTAAGAAAGAAAATAAAGCAGTGTGGTTGACCTCAACTATTTTCTAAAACAAAATGGTAGTTCCTTGATGTAGTTATTCACTTATAAAAATAAGAGTCTTAGAAATCAGACTTTGCGTTACTCTTAGTGTTTTGTTTTAAAGATGGGAATGGTTCAGAATTTTAAAAAGATTTACAGAAGAATTGAGACAGCATGTTCCCATTCCCAAGGATATGGAAATGTTACAGGTGATCTGTATTTTAATGAGAAAGGATTACTCTCTCTCTGGGAACCAGTTTGGGCCTGGCCCTGTAATCCTAATCCTGGTGCAATGATATTGAATTATTTTCCTCAAATGGGCTCATTAACCCTCAGCTTGATTAGATGAGTAGAGTTTACATATGCTGTAAGAATAAAGCATTTCATTAAACATCTATTTTGCCTTGCTTTCAAACCTTTGCTTTCCTGGTGGAGGTTAAAGGGGAATGGGTAAGTGCCACCTAACTGTCAGGAAGTCTTCATCTTTTTGATGTTTTGTTCTTTTCAGTCGCTTTAATTTCGTGTAAGTACACAAATCTTTGGGTATTGTCGTGGCAGTAAAAGTATGTTTTGAGTTTGTGTAGTAGGGAAAGAAAGATAGACATGAATGTTCTGCATCCATGGCCCAGGTTTCTCTTAAATGAAACATTCTCAAAAATAAATGGATTATTAGAATAATTTTCTGGCTAGGAGAGGCCTTTCTAAAGCATAGAAACCAGAAATCAGTAAAGGCAGAACTAGATAGACTTGACAGTATACGAAAATGAAAAATTCTATTTTGTTGAAATAAATGAGGCCGGTGCTTACTATTTGTGTTACAGAAAGACTCAAAACAATTTAATTCATGTCAGCAGAGGGGAAGAAGAGTCAGTCGCAGATTAAGAAAAGTAATTGATCAAAAAATACATGGAATAATTTTTTACTGGTGATGAGGGTAATGCAAGTTAAGAAAACAAAGTAGATTTGTTGTTTTTATCAAATGAGCAGATTTAAAAATTTTAGAGTAGAGAGCTTTGTCAAGAGGATAGGAAAGTGGGCATAATATATGTTGTTGGCATGGTTGCATAAATTGCTGGAGCCATTTGGAAGGCAATTTGGCAATACCTATTGAAATTTAAAATTCTCATTCCCCTTGACCCAGAAATTTCTGTTTTTCTGCCACCTCTAGGCTTTTTTGGGGCACACATATAAATATGGGTGCCCACTGCAGCATTGTTGGTACAGACAAAAAAAAGGAAAACAACCCAATGTCCATCAGTAAGGGCTGGTTTAAATAAAGTATGATACAACTAAACAATATAATGAAGATGTTTTTAAAAAGTATATAGGTCTACATATACAAATAAGAGCTCCATTTAAAACAGAGAAATAATATGTACAGAATAATCGTGTTTGGGTTAAAAAGAAGACTATGTACATATATGAATGTTTATATATGCATAGTTAACATTTTCAAATATTTACACCAGTGGGGTGTGGTGTGTGTATAGCAGAGGTGACCACTGGGCAGTAAAGAGGGGGCTTTTCATGCTTAATTTTATGTACTTTTACATTATTTTCATATTTATAAAGGTTTCATATTTGTAACTTTTAATGAAAACACTAAAAACCCAACTTCAAAGGCATGTATAATGGAGAATATCAACCCAGACTGCTTGCTTTGTCTCAAACATCACACATACGTAATGGAATGCGGAATGTTCTACGAAAGCATAATCTATTGTCTTGCTGAGGGGATAGCAGTGCCTGCATCAAATTCAATGTGACACTCCAGATGCCATTGAACTGTATGGTCATCACAAGGGTGGCAGCCAGTGCCAAAAGATGCAAATAGCAACTTTTTGTTTCATTCCATGAAGTTTTGCAGTTCACAAACATGAATATGTGAAATATGTGGTAGAGCATTGCTGTCCATCTCTCTTGGTTGACTGGCAGGTTTTTAAAACTCCGTTGAAAAAAAGCTAACTGTACCTGTTAGACTAACATGTCTAACAAATCTAATGGTAGAGAGTCCTGGGGAACTTTAAAAATATGTGCCTTTAGGAAAACTTGATTAGCAGCCCTGTGTTCTCCAAAAGTACTTTTTTCCATGATTAACAAAAACTTAATATGACATTTTGAGTATTGTCCTACTTTAAATGTTGATAATATATCCTTGAAAAATCAGGAGAAGTGTATGAACAAAGCCAATTTAAAGAGGGCAGGAGTCAGTGTGAACTGATGCTCAGGGAAAACCTCTTAGTGGAAGCTTCCTTGCTGATGTTGACCTTGATGACTAAAGATTCGATGCTTTTGAAATGTAAGGCCTTCCTCCCCCCTGACCTGCATGTCCCTATATTTGGAGGGACAATTTGACATTCATAGCATACTGGAAGAACATAAGAAATGAGAAGACCCCTGTCTACCACTGTTTTGTTGAGGTTTATCTTTTTTTTTTAATTACTTTTTGCAATTCTTTAAAAAATATATTTATTTCAAGTTACAGAGAAGAAGAGGCAGAGAGAGAAAGAGAGAGGTCTTCCATCTGGGGGTTCACTCCCCAAATGGCAGCAAAGGCCAGAGCTGATCTGATCCCAAGCCTAGAGCCAGGGGCTTCTTCCAGGTCTCCCTCCCAGATGCGAGGGCCCAAGAATTGAAGCCATCTTCTACTGGTTTCCCAGACCATGACTGGATCAGAAGTAGAGCAGCCGGGACTCAAACTGGTGCCCATATAGGGTGCTGGCACTGCTGGCTGCAGCTTTATCCACCATGTCACACAGCACCGGCCCTAAGGTTTATCTTAAGACCACAGACGAATAATGCAAATGCTAGTCCTAGGATTGGTGTGAGATTGAGGACAACAGAATTGCTTAGGGGACTTCAAAAAATAATAACAAACATGCCCCCAGGGATTCTGGGAATTCAGGCGGTACACAGTATCCGGAAGTCTCTCCGGATGACTCTGTTAGGGAGTCAGTTTTGGAAAGCCAGCAATCTAACCTAATCCCCTTTTCCTGTCAGAAGGAATTCTAAATCATTTCTGGAAAATTTCCTCTTCAAAACATCCAAAGAATAAGAAACTTCTTTCACAGTTCTCAGCCATCAGCCGGTTAATTTATTCTGGGAATTGTTTATCTTTTAATTACTAGTTTTATAGCAATTTTTAACTCTTTTTTTTTTTCTATTTCTTCTCTTGATAGAGAATCTTTTTGATGTGTTCAGTGCATTTTCCTTACCTTCCTTAGATTTCCATGAATTTACCATTTGGGCTCTGCTTCTGTACTGTATAATACCACCACTGTTCCAAGGGACCAGTATACACAGATGATTACAGGGGTTAGTCCATTCTGGCTCACTGCCTGTGTATAATAAAGTTTTATTGGAACGGAGCCAGCCTCATTCATTCACATAGTGTCTGCAGTTGCTTTTTTGCTGCGGCAGATATGAACAGCTGCAACAGGAAAAATTTGCCAGCTCTGGGTTAGAGCTTTAGGAGAGTTATCATCCTCATCTAGGAGTGTGGAGGGAAACCTTCCGCGTCACGCAGGAAGTCCGCGCAACAGCTGCTGCCTGGCGCACTCCACACGTCCTCGGTAGCCACTCCCAGCTGCTCTGAGCACACCTTGCAACCCGTTTGTCCCATTCTTTGTCAAGCTCGTTGAGGGAAGAGGGAATTTCTGTTTGCCTCCTTTGTGTCAAGCTCAGAGCTTTTAGAAATATCAGTACTACCTGAGGCAGATGGCAAACATTGAGAAAGGGGACATAATACTATCAGGCTATAGCAAATAGACTTGAACCTGGAACAGATGGCTGTGAACATTTGAATGTTCCCCTGGAGACCTACAACGTGCTGTGTGTATTTGTTAGTATTTTGTAGACTAGCCTCGTGACACAGTCCAGAAATGTGATATCTAGGTGCGTTCTTCGTTTTGGTGAGTTCCACTAGAATTCTCCCCAGACACTCTGGGGTGTTGAAGTGGCCTGAGTAAATGAAACTATGTGAAATAAATAATAAACTGATCAGTAATAAGATCCTCCTTTATCTAAAAGTTCATATTATAGCCAGGTGATACAAATACCAGTTTGTGTGCCTAACTTCTTGGTCTGTCACCATCTTAAACGTTCCTAAAATTGGATAGGCAATTTGGGTAAAGTTTCCCAAATATAGGAAAAATATCTCTTATGTTTGCGTATTGACCTTTCTGCTTTTTTCTAAGTAGTTAATTTAATCTAGATGCTAAGAGTGAAATTTTATTATATGTTCTGAACCTTAAATAATAATTAAAATTAATAAATTATTAATTAAAATTAAGAATAAATTAAACTAATTGAGACTACTCTTTGGGCTGTTGTTGAGACCAGTGAATTTCCTGGGTTAGAAGTAAGACTCATTCACTGTTTGCAGAGATAAGAGGGTGAGGTGGCCCCTCCCCTGCTTCTGAGTGTACACAGTGCTTTGTGTCACATCTGGAGACAGGCCAGGCGTGACTCCTTAACTGGGTGGGAGCTAGACCTGCCCAAGGGGTGGGACATTTCCTCTGGGCTTAAGATCCTATTCCAGATGTCCATCAAAAGTCTTGTTAACCAGACAGATCCTGTTTCTTAAGGGGAACAGTCAATCATAAGACACAATTAAGTAAAGCAACTGACATTGATGATGTGCAAATTGGACAGAACTTAGGAGTTCCATGTTGGCGTTGATCAGGAATTGAGTTGAACCTCTAAGGGATTATTCTGGCAAGAAGAGAAACCTTGGTTCCAGGCAGGTCCCTAGAGCATGGAGCTTCCCTTACAGAATAGAGATTTGTCACCAAGAGTGAGGATAGAGACCAAACTTTTAGAACAGGACAAACACCCAAATAAGAGAACTACAGCAGAGTGGGACAGGTAGAAAAATGGCTGAAAGAAAAATCACTGAAGAGTTTTTATGTGCCAGTTTTCTAAATACAACAACCCTGAGAAGACAGGCATTCATCTTATCCTCATTATAGACATCTTAAACAAGGTACTAAGAGATTAAGCTACCCAAAATTGGAGTGAGTGTTTGGCTTGGCATGGTGGTTGAAGCATCCCATATTAGGGTGCCTGGGTTCGAGTCCTGGCCCCATTTCCAAGTCCATCTTTCTGCTTGTGCACATGCTGGGGGACAGCCCATAACGGCTCAAGTACTTGGATGACCTGGATTGAGTTCTTGGCTCCTGGCTTAGGCTTGGCCCAACCCTGGCTTTTGGGAACATTTAGTTAATAGATCAGTAGATGGAAGACCTCTCTCTGTCTCTGTCTCTCTCTATGTCTTTCTGTCTTTCAAATAAAAATTAAATTAAAAAAATTTAAATAATAACGTAAAATTGCCCAAAGCCAACCAGATGACTGGTAGAACTAGTGTTTAAGCTGAGATCATCCTACTCGCGAACCTTCTCCTTGACCATCACACTTCACATTCTTGGGGCTAAGTTATTGTGTGTTTGGCTTAAGCTCCTAACTCACCTCCTGCCTGACTTCTGCTTTGGTCCTAGAATGGGTGGGTTGAGGGTCCCTGGGAATGAACAAGCTTAAAGAAGCTGTTTCCAGCGTGGTGCAGCTGCAGTTAGAAGGGTCCATAATATCACCAATAAATACAAGGGAGGAAAGGCATCACGCCTTTTGCATGTAGCATAAAGAAGATTCAAGTGGAAAAAAATGTTACCTTAAATCCTCATCTGAAGAAGCAGTGTGGCTGCCCAGGAAAAGGAAAGCAGGGAAAAAACAGTGAGGGGTGTTGACTGGAAAATGGCTAATGCCGCCTCATGAGTGTGAGCAGAACGACAGAATTATACAGCGAAATGGCTTCTGTCCTGAGTGCCCATTCCTTAAGGTGTCACAGCCAGCAAACTGCTGAGTATTTTGTAAATAACATGTAGAATTAACTAGTGACTAGTAAGTCTATTCTACTTTCTCTATCCCTAGCGTTTATTCATGCAAATACACTATTCACTATTACTCTGCACTGTATACAGATATATGTTTAGTTTGTTTAATAGTTCCATCTGCTGGGTCACTCTCCAAATGGCCATAACGGCCAGAGCTGGGCCAATCTGAAGCCAGGAGCCAGGAGCTTCTTCGGGATCTCTCACATGAGTGCAAGGGCTCAAGGACTTGGGCCATCTTCCACTGCTTTCCCAGGCCATAGCAGAGAGCTGGATTGGAAGTAATGAGCTCGGGGAACTCGAACCGGCACCCATATGGGATGCTGGCACTGCAAGCAGTAGCTTTACCCACTACGCCACAGTGCTGGCTCCCATTTGTGCAATTTCTAAAAGCCAACATTAATGTCCAGTGGCAGTGTTCTAGGTTTTTACCTCCTTAGGCAGTGTGTGAAGAGATAAAAATAGGTAAGTCCCCTGAGAGGTCCTTGTTTGACTTACAGTAATGAAGGTATTTTTCCAGTAGTGAATTTAATTATCCCCCGGAGCCATCCTCCTGTTGCTTATAAAATAGTGCGAGTAATTTGAAAAGATAAGTAGAAGCATTGTGGACATTTTGAATGATCCTGTTGTCCAAATTAAAATAAAATGCAAACACTTAGTGTAGTAAATAGAAGTAGCCTTTATGTGTATATGTGTTTTTGTTTGTTTAGTTGTTTTTTTTTTTTTTTTTAAGATTTATATTATTTGAAAGGCAGTGTTAGAGAAGGAGAGATAGAAAGAGAGACATCTTCCATCTACTGGTTCACTCCCCAAATGTCCACAATGACCACGGTTGGGCCAGGCTGAAGCCAGGAGCTTCTTACAGGTCTCCCATGTGGGTGCCAGAGCCCAAGGACTTGGGCCATCCTCTGCTGCTTTCCCAGGCCACCAGCAGGGAGTTGGATGGGAAATGGACCAGCCAGGACTTGAACTGGTGCCCATATCGATGTTGGCCCTGCAGGCCATGGCTTAACCTTCTGCACCACAGCGCCAGTCCCCTCTGTGCCATTTTAAACTGGAGAATTATATTCTCATATGTACTTTTGTGAATAGCAGTTAAATTTGTACAACAGGAAACTGTAAGATCTTAGTAAAATTGATTACTGCTGTAATTAACCCCTTCGTTGACATTCACATCATGTATCTGTGGAGCACTTAAATGGCTACACCTATCAGTCAGCTTTGCTTCCTGTGGAAACCACCTAAGGCTTGTTTGTATCTTCCTTGTCTCTCTGCTGAATAAATACTACTTAGTTACTAGATGGTTTTAGAGTACTAAATTTATATTGATTGCGCCCTTTTGTTGCAACTTCAAATAATAAACCCAAGACAAATTCATCTTTCTTTTATTAGTCAAATTATTTTTAATAATTATATGACTTCCTGAGTGATGAATGCTATCAGATCCACTGTCCAATTCAAAATAACTCTGAAAACTTAGACTGTCTGTCCAGGTACTTCTGGCACTTTGTCTTGATTGTCAAAAAAAAGTACCAAGAATTAGAACTTGAATTGTTGTGCTTGCTGTTTTCCCACGATTAATGTTTACAGAGCATTTTTCCAGACATTTAGATGAGGATGGAAACATTTCTGTGCTGTGTGTCAGTCAAAACAGGGAGGAGGCTTGGGGCTTTGTTATGGTGGGTGCTGTTTGCTGTGTTCCGGGGTGGATTTAGTTCCACTTAGATGTTGTGACTTGTCTTTCCCACAGGTGGATGAAAGCCAAACTGGAGAACCGGGATGGCTTGGAGGAGAATTAAAAGGAAAAACAGGATGGTTCCCTGCAAACTATGCAGAGAAAATACCAGAAAACGAGGTTCCCACTCCAGCCAAACCAGTGACTGATGCCACATCTGCCCCTGCCCCAAAACTGGCTCTGCGTGAGACGCCTGCCCCTTCAGTGGTGAGCTCTTCCGAGCCCTCCACCACCCCCAACAACTGGGCCGACTTCAGCTCCACGTATGTGTGACATCCTGTTTCTGATGCTTTTTAAATATCAATTCAGGAATCATTTTTCCTCTCTCTGTGTCTTTATGGTGTGGTTGTCTCTCCGTGTTAAGGAAGCTGGCTTGTTCCTATTACCCTCTCTCTCATTGTCTCCCAGGAAGATTGTGTATTACATTCTCTGAACTGGATCTAATGGAATCATTGCCCAACTATGGTTTAACCCTGGCACAAAATATACTCTGTTATCTTGTTTCATTCTGTAATCTGTGTATCTCTTTCATTTTTCTGGATGAAATGGAGACATACAGTTTCCTACCACAGTTGGCCCTCCTCATCTGTGGATTCAACCAACTGCTGAGCCAAAATGGTCAGGAAAAAGCATTTTGTTAGCACTGAACACATACCGACTTTTATCTCATCATTACTCCCTAAACAACACAGTATAGCAATATTACCATAGCATTTACATTTCCTTAGGCATTATAAATAATCTAGAGCTGATTTGAAGCATACGGAAGAATGTGTGTAGGTTCTGTATAAATACTACTTGAGCGCCTGCAGATTTCGGCGTCCACAGGGGTCCTGGAACCAATCTCCCACGGATACCGAGGGAACACTGTCATCTGTTTTGACATCCATGTCTGTCAGCAAATATTCCAAGTCATTTCCTGCATGAATTTAAATAGGACTCTCTTGCTGGGCAGAAACAGAAATTGCATTCAGTCATGTGGTTTTGAATAAGATAGCTGTTTCCTCTCAGGCTTTCGATTTTCATTAGTCTTGTGCAAGTGTACAGTGGAGTGACGAGGTGCGTGTCCTTGACCGCTGTTATTTAGCAAAACAGCAAAGAAGTAGAGGTTTGAAATGACAGAGGAGCCTGCTGTCCAGACCTCTAGTTACAGGGCCATGACCTAGATGTGTAGTTGCCTGAAACTAGTTGAAACCAGTATGCAAATAAGAGTGATTTGAGTGAGAAGTGCTTGGGGGTGGGGGAGGATTTCTCTTCAAATCTAATCATCTTTCAGAAGAAACCAGTTGAAGTTAAGGAATCAAAATGTATTGCAGGAGAAGGGTCAGGTGGGACAAATAGAGGGAAGAAAGGAGAATGACTAGCAGGGGCAGGAGGAAGTGGAGGAGAGGATTTGAGGATAGCCAGTTTTTCATACTTAGAGTTTCATATCAGAGGTTGAAAGCCATAAAGATCCTCGCTATATAAAGTTTGCTTTTAAAAAACAGTCGCCTCCCATTAGCAGGACTTCCAAGTCAAAACTGTCCCTTCCTCTTTTGATCTCGATTGAGAAGTTATAACTTTCTAACCTGAAGCTTAGCCTGAAATAGAAGAGTAATACCATGTTTTCCAGGATTTGTTTTTGCTGTGGATTAAATTAGTAGGACATTCTTCCTCAATAAATGTGTAGTGTGCAGTTCTCCTGCTATAATTATGGACATTTTATTTTCCAAACCAAAAATCAGAGTGTGTGCTCTAACAGAGCAGTTGTTTTGATTTTTTTTCCAGTTGTGTTTACGTGTCTTACAAAGATGTAAACACAAAAATTGCGTTTAGATCTGCACTCGCACAGATGCGTTTGTCTAAAATTGTAATATCACAAAATCACAAAATTAGAACTATCTCCCTAAGATCCAAGACAACTGGTTGCTGTAAGGATGCCCCTGCCAATGACCAGACATCCAGGTGTCTGCCCTAGGGTGGACGGAGAAAGAAGAGGTGCTGGGAAGCCTTGGCTGTGGTGCTGTTTTCCTAACTTCTTCATTCCTCAGTTGTCACTGCTGACGGTAATGATCATGTAAGGAGGGTCCCGCACAGCGAAACAAAAAAGGGGCAGAGTATCGTTCCTGTTTTACCCATGAGGAAGCCAGGAGTCAGAGAGACTGCTTTAGTTTGCTAAATGGCCTTTGCTAATGTCGAAGCTCAGACTGAATCCTAAGCCCAGGGCTCTTTCCTCTCTTCCTTGTTCTTTAACTGTAGAGAGCTGCAGAAATGGGGCAGGCACTCAGCTCAGCGTGTCAGACTCTGCTTGGGTTGCCCACATCCCATGAGAAAACTTCCATTCAAGCCCAAGCTCTCTTCCCCTCCAGCTTCCTGCTCATGCACACCCTGGGAGGTGGCAGGTGATGCGTCCCTGTCACCCATGGGGGAGATCCTGATTGAGTTCCGAGCTTCTGGCTTTGGACTGGCCCAGTTCCAGCTGTCGTGAACGTTTGGAGAGTAAACCAGGGGCTACGTCTCTGACTTTCTGTGTCTGTCTCTCTGCTTTTAAATAAATAAACAGGAAATCCTGGATTTGTGTTTACACGGGCTCACTGAGCACTGAACTCTGGGTGGAAAGCTTTCGGAAGTGCGTTACCATTGATGGTGGTGTACTTTTCCTTCCAGGTGGCCCAGCAGCACGAATGAAAAACCAGAAACGGATAACTGGGATGCGTGGGCAGCCCAGCCTTCGCTCACTGTCCCCAGCGCCGGCCAGTTAAGGCAGAGATCGGCCTTTACTCCAGCCACAGCCACCGGCTCCTCCCCTTCTCCTGTGCTAGGCCAGGTAAGGGCAGTCGGTGCCCTGCAGCCAGCAGGTGCTTGTTGGTGCTGCCGTTCAGAAGTCAGCTCTGCTCTGTGCTTCTGGGATGGCTTTATCACAAGGGGTCCGGGAGTCTGAAATGCGCTGGGAAGGACCAGCGTTCAGAAGGGGGAGTCGACCCTTCCTGAGCTGATCAGGGCAGCCCTGCCCAGTGGTAAGGGTCGTACTGGAAAATGCAGAGGGCTAGCATTTCAGGCAGAAGCAGTGAGGAGGGGCTTTAAAGCAGAAAACCCAAGCGTGTGCATGGAAAATCACGTTCATTCCCTTGGCCAGGCCATTGATCACTGGAAAACAAACCGGGGAGCTCTGAAATACCCTGCAAAGATAAAGGAGTGAAATTAATCAGTTCAGCCAAGCAGGATATGCCCATCCGGGGGGCTCTTAGAGGGTCCGGGCAGTTTCTGTCTGGGAGCACCCAGACTGCGGCAGACACTGGGCAGATTCAGCTGGAGACGATGATGCAGGGAGATGAGAGTGAGGACCAGTGGGCAGCATCACTGTTGTTCAGGGTGCAGGTGATGAGCACCAGGGAAGACCTGGGCCCAGGTGGGTTCATAGTCCCGAGCAGGGTGGAAGCAGTGGGTGTAGAAGAGGAGCACACATGAGGGAGGCTGCAGAGGAGAAACAGCAGAATGGCCTCTCCGGGCCCGTACCAGCCAACAGGAAAGGAAGGGGGTCTGGGAGTGAGAAGGGGGTTCCACCTGGAAGGTAAAGAAACAAGGAACAGAGAAAGAAAAATCAATTATTAGTTAGAGGCAGGAGTAGGTTCTGCACATGTTAAGGTTAAGGTGGAAACAGGACATGCAGGTAGTCCTGCCAGGCATGCTGTTGGAGCACAGAGCTGGGGGGTGGAAGAGAGGACAAGACCTGCATTATATGAGTATAGGGGAGCCGCCTCCCTGGAGAACACAAATCCGAGGACCCGTGTGAGGTCATAAAGGAGAGGTAACAGGGGAAGAAGAGGAGCTGTGTCATGGAGGTGTTGCACCTCTCTCAGCTCAGTGTATAGCACGGGTCATGTGTCCCGTAAATATGACTGTGTGATGGAGGAGGTATGGGGATAAGAATACTTGTGGAGGTGGGAATTGTGTCCAGAAAGAGAGAGGTTGTTCTTATTATTATGGGCTATGGTCAAGGCAAGGAGTAGACCATTCAGTGCAGCAAGTAAAATGTCTTCATGACCTGAGATAGGGTAGGATGAAACCAGGTTGGAAGAGCAGGACAGGGGGAAATGAGAGAGGGCGCAGAATGGAGGCAGGGTGATGGGAAAGGCACAAGACACAAGACACAAGAAAGCTTGTCACCAGTAGGGAAAGGCATCAAAAACTCAAGTATCAGGAAATGTAATTGGTGTAAGGTGGGTCCAACATGAAACACACAGCAAAGACAGACGGGACTGGTTTTCTTCCAGATGAGGAGGGGGAAGCGAAATGGGAGAAGATGCAGTGGAGAAAGAGGGTCTGGTTGGGCTACCTGGTGTCACTGTCGGTGAGGACAGACTCCTGGGGGCCTGTGGAGTGTAGACTGGGTTTAGGAGTAGGTAAATTAGGAATTTGACAAAGAAGAACAAGAAATGACATGGCTGAACTTAACCTGATTCCGTAACTCATCTTTGCATGTTGTCTCTGCTTTCTTTGGCAATATCTCATAGCTGGGAATTAGTAAAATAGCATCTACTGCTGTTACTACTACTGTCTTAGCAGTGCTGTGCATAGGTTTAGCCCAACTTAATTAACGAGCATCCCTGTCTCACAGATGTGCGAACTGAAGTTTAAAGAAATTAAGCAGTTGTTGGCATCACAAAATTAGAGAGAGATCTGGGATTCAGACCCAGACCAGGCTGGAGTCAATAGCGCCCAGGCAGGGACAAGTGACCAAGAGGGTTAGACAGGCAGAAGAACCATGGGATCAGCAGCCACGCAGGCATGAGGTTCCTGTGAAAGGTCAAAATTAGAAGGCAAAGAATATTTGATCCTGGGGATGTCTGAAATCCAGAGAAACCTTCTCAGTGCTCTGAGGGTCTGGGGGGAAAGTACAGCTGAAATGGAGCAAGTGAGGGTGTTGGGTCTAAGAAAGCAACAACCTAAGAAGAACAGGTTTTAGAGGCTGCCAGCGTAGATGCTGAGCCTATTGGACCAGCTGTGAATCCTCCATTGACCTCACATAATCACAGCTTAATGTCAGTATAACTCTAGAAGGCAAGTATAAATTGGCTCTGAATTAACTCTCTCTGGGCATTTTCCTGAGTTTCTGTCCATTTGCAGATACAGTTGGAAACTGACATTGTTTTGTGTGCTTTCTGATGTGTTAATGGTCTTATGCTGTGGTTTTCAAAAGGATAATCAATGCCTCCCCCTGCCTTTCCAGCCTCACCTCCTACCACACCCTTCCCTGAGACTAGGCCACCCGCAGCCCCGGATTGTGCTCCTCTTCCCGGATCCTTTGCAGTGTACCACCTCAAAGCCTTGCCCTGTGCTGTGCCCTCGGCCTGGAGTACCCTTCCTCCGAAGCCTTAGCTATCAAAATCCTCATCCTGCAAGGCTCAGCTCAAATGCTGCCTCGTCCTCTGTGAAATGTGCCCTGATCTCCCCGGGCAGGTTCCATCCTTCCCTTCTCCCTGCTCCCACGTTGAATACCTGCAACCTTTTAGTAGCTTATTTCATCCTGCCGAGTGATGTACTTGGTTGTCTTTATCTGTTTCTTCTCCCTGAGCTGTGAGTTGCTTGCTAATGATACCATACTGTCCATTTTTTCACATTGCACTTTGGCTAATAAAGTACATTACCCTAAAGTTTTTTGGGGGAGGCAGAGATGGTGTTTTGTTCAGCTTTATAATCTCACATTAATTTGCATATAGATGTACAAGAAATGGCAATTACAATGAATTTCTGCTATTCAAACTCCTGTTTCTCTAAAAAGGAGCTAAAGCAAGCATGATCCAGTATAGGGCCTTTGTCCCTGTGTCCACCTAACCTGAACTATCAGTTAATTATCTCATGAAATTTCATGACATTTCTCCTCCACTGAAAACCCAAATCAGATTGAAAATGGGGGTGGGGGGTACCCGGGACCTCTTAAGAGTGAAAATAGACTCAGAATGTAAAAGGCACACAACCAGATGCAACCGAATAAATATGGCCCCCTGGCTTGTTTGAATAGAGAGTTCTAGATGTCCAGACAATGGCTTTGTGAATAGGCTGTCAGGTTTTTGCCTCCACTCCTGGAGATAAACAGTGAGCATCTAGCACTCAGGCCATGCTGAGACAGGGTCCTTTGTAGCCGTGTGTGCCCACGGCTTTTGGAGAAGAGGTGCCAGTGTTCGCTTCTGCCTTAATTGGTCACAAATCACAATGTAATGAGAGGTCCTTTATGTTATTCCACACAAGGGTGAAAAGGTGGAGGGCCTACAAGCACAAGCCCTGTATCCTTGGAGAGCCAAAAAAGACAACCATTTAAATTTTAACAAAAATGATGTCATCACCGTCCTGGAACAGCAAGACATGTGGTGGTTTGGAGAAGTTCAAGGTCAGAAGGGTTGGTTCCCCAAGTCTTACGTGAAACTCATTTCAGGGCCCATAAGGAAATCTACAAGGTATTTTTGTGTTTATCTGCTTCTATTTGATGAAAATGTTATTGGGCATTAAATTGTTGTTTGTGCTTGTTAAGATTCACATATGATAGGAGTTGCAGGATTATTTTATTCTATCTTCTGGATCATTCACCTGCAGAATTTGCAGAATATGAAATAAAAATGGAGCCTCTTGCAAATAAGTGTTCATTTTTTCTTCCTCTGTGGAAGCCTGTCCATCTTGTTTTCCTTGATTACTTATGCGGGAAGGAATTGTACTCTGAGACCTGAAGCATTCGGTTGGAAATTGTGGTTTGTCTTTATGCTCAGCACCCAGTATCATACCAGATATATATATATATACACATATATATATATATGTGTATATATATATACACACCTAGAAACCCAAAGCATTTGGGGAAGTAAGTGGAAGAATGAATGATCTTTTTCACTTGGGTCTTATTAGCGCACAAAACCTTAACAAAGTGGGTTGTTTAATTATTCCAGGCAAGTAAAGATATTGCAGAAAGTTCATGGAAAGTAGAATTGAAGAATGAGTTTATTTTGTGGCCGGTGCTATGGTGCAGTGGGTTAAAGCCCCAACCTGCAGTGCTGGCATCCCATATGGGTCCTGGATCAAGTCCCTGCTGCTCCATTTCTGATCCAGCTCCCTGCTAATGGCACCTGGGAAAGCAACAGAGAGTGGCCCAACTCCTTGGGCCCCTGCACCCACCTGGGAGACCCAGAAGCTCCTGGCTCCTAGCTTCGGATCAGCTCAGCTCTAGCTGTTGCAGCCATTTGGGGAGTGAGCCAGCACATGAAAGACTCTTTCTCTGTAACTGTCTTTCAAGTAAATAAAATAAATCTTTTTTTTAAAAAAAAAGTTTATTTTGGTGCAAGGAATTTTTTTTTGAAATCCATGCAGTAATGGGCATTTTCCATGAACTTTTTGAATAGCTCTCATAAAGCTGTTCAAAACAAATTATGAGCTTTAAGAAGATAAAAATAGTAAAAATTATTTGATAACTATCTGAAATTGAGGAATACATATAGCCTTTGTGCCCAGCCTGACAAAGTGCTGAAAATAAGAATGGAACTTAGAGTCTCGACTCTACAGCACCTTATTCTGGGTTTTTGTCTTGGCTAAGTATGGCTATGTGAGCTGGAGAGATTGTTCAGAGTTTTAAAAAGAAGAGTGTTATTTGTGCTGTTTTCTTTTTAAGTAAAGGATTAAAATGCTGTTTTGTACCCGTCTTTCAGCATGGAGTCTGGTCCTTCAGAAAGTCCCGCCAGCCGAAAAAGAGGAGCTTCCCCGGCCGCGAAGGCCACGGCCGCTTCGGGAGAAGGTGAGGACCCAAGCCACCTTATGCTCTGTAGAAGGGGCAGGGTGGTGCGTAATACCAGCAGTGAACCTTGGAAATGAGATCGGACTTCGCTTGAAAATAAAACACACTAACTTAGGACCAGTATGTGGAAACTCTCCTTAAGGAACAGTGAAAGCTTAGTACTTTACAAAACCAAATACTTTATGGAGACTCTCAGGGTACCATTAGACACACTGTTGACTAAAAACTACACTTTCTAGTTATATTTGGTCATAAGCCCTTTGGCTTTTGAAAGAGGTCCATTCAGTTCACCGTGGATCAAGTTTTCTGAGCATCTTTATAGCTGAACTGTGGTCACTGCTTGGCCTAACCTGGTCTCTTCTGACTCACATGCATAAATATTTATATCTAGAACTAAGTGCCCAGTCCCATAAAGTTCTCACAGCGAAATGAGTGCTGTCTGTGCCACCCCAAATGAACAGAACGTAGTTTCTATCCTCCCTCTAGGTCTGAAAATCCATCAAGTGTTTATTGTGTAAATGATCAATTGCTATCTTTCCTGATCTTTTAATAGCATGATCCTAAATATTACATGGATACCAGTATATAGTAGGAATTATTTTATTTAAGTTTTTTAAAAGGGAACCAAACCTAATTTAGGTCCCACTGGTAAAAATCTTTCTATTCAGCACAGTCATTATCATAGTAATCAGTGAAGAATGCGGTCTGCATCAGACACGTTTTTTATGTAGAAGTCTGAACAGTGTTTGTAGGAAACAGATGTCGGAACTAACCAATTGTACAGTAATTTTTCATGGATGTGTAGCATAAATTATGAAGTAGAATGTTTAGTTTTTGCCATAAGATTGTTACATTCTATAGAAACTTTGCCTGATGAAAAATAGAATTATCAAAACAGTTATTTCAATGGAGACTGCAAAGATGAAGGTTTCATGGTATTTCAGCTTCATAGTAACAATGTTCATTGTTTTTCAAGCAGATTTTTTTTAAAAAAAGATTTAGTAATTTGAAAGGCAGAATTAGAAGGAGGGAAGGAGAGAGAAAAGAGAAAGATCTTCCATCCACTGGTTCACTCTGCAAATGGCTGCAACAGCCAGAGCTGGGCCAGGCCAGGCCAGGCCAGGCCAGGGTCTCCCATGGGTGGCAGGGGCCCGAGTCCTTGGGTTGTCTTTCAGCGCCTTTCCAGGTGCATTAGGAGGGAGCTGAATCAGAAGTGGAGCAGCCAGAACATGAACCAGTGCTCATATGGGATGCCAGCTGCAGTATTACAGGCAGCAGCTTAACCCGCTGTGCTACCATGCTGGCCCCAAGAGGAATATTTTTTTTAAATAAAAAATATTTTTGCCAAGAAGGTATATCTATAGAATGTCTAATCACAAACGCATCATTTTTGTACATCCAGGTTTTGCTGTTAGTGTAGTTTTCTGTATCTACTCTCGTGATGTGATGACAAAAAGCCCTTTAAATATGACATGAGTAGTCAGCATAATAGAAAGTGAATTCTGACCCTGACCCCAAAATAACAGCAGAGCTTCCATGTGTTACATCCAGTCTTGCTGGAGGGCTGGAGTTTGTGTCCTGTCTCTGCCACCTAATAACTACTGGATCTTGGGTCACACCTTTGCTTCCTCAGCCATGTAGTGGGCATGATATCCACCTCTTAGGTGGGGAATTATTACCAGAGTCATGTTTTCGAAGGAAGCCCAGTCAATGCTGTGTTTGTTTCCTTTTTTGCTTCATTTGCTGGATTACTGGTAGGTCCACCTACAGCAGTGAGTGTTCTCATCAGAAAGCAAAGTGGAGGAACGTTTGCTTTGAAGCATGTATCAAGACCTTGACCCTAACTAGGTCCCAGATGAACCCAACACCCTTCAAAAAGTTCCCAGATCATGGGTTCAAAAAATTTGAAATCTATGCATAGTTTTTTCATACATAATGCACGTAATCCATTAATTTTTTAATTCTTTTTTTTGAAGACTTTATTAATTTATTTAAGAGGTAGAGTTACAGACAGAGAGAGGGAGAGACAGAGATTAAGGTCTTCCATCCACTGGTTCACTCCCTAAATGGCTGCAATGGCTGGAGCTGAGCCAATCTGAAGCCAGGAGTCAGAAGCTTCTTCTGGGTCTCCCATGCAGGTGCAGGGGCCTACGGATTTGGGCCATCTTCCACTGCTTTCCCAGGGCATAGCAGAGAGCTGAATCAGAAGTGGAACAGCTGGGTCTCAAACTGGTTTCCATGTGGAATGCCAGCACTGCAAGCGGTGGCTTTACCTGCTATGCCACAGCACCTCCCCCTCCACTAACTTCTTAAAGATCCTTCATATACTTAACACTGGGCAACAAAATAGAGTTTAATTCAGGTCTTAGTTGATATTTACGATATCTGTTTTGAAATGACTTGAGTGTTAGAATTATTAATAAATAATACTGACATTATGGAGTCAATGGGCGAGACAGTTGCATTAGAGCCATTTCCATATATTAGTGAGGCATACTGCAGAGTATAATCAGGTTTAAAGAAAAGCCCAGATTAATTAGGTTTGCAATTTGGTAGTTCTGAAGTTACTGGCTTGGAAGTGGCAGGTGCCCTCTGGAAGATATCCCCTGAAAGAGTGGTGTGGGACCCTGTGAACATCCCTCCTTGTGTTTTGGGGTCCATGGTCAGCCAGAGCCCCTCGGATGGGCCGGCAAGGCCTCCCAGTCGTTCCACTCCTTCCTTTTTCATCTTGCAGCCTTAAGTTCAGCCAGAGTTCATGTTTCTAGTTTCCTAAGCATTTCGCATGGTGCTTCCAATTTTGGATCCATTTTAAAGAAAGTGACTTTTTTTTTTTTTTTTAAGTTGAAGAAGCACTGAAAAAATTATTGATTGCCAAGGATCCTACCTGAAATGGGAAACCAGGAACTGAAGAACAGCAGGGAACAAAATGAAAAGGGAGGAGTCAGAACATTGAGAAATCAGGGAAATGGGTGTGTTAATGAGGAAAGAACACCCTCTCCAAAGTTGCCAAGTTTTGATCTCCTTGTGTGTTCACCGGAGGTGTGTGTCCCCGGCACTGGAGGGTGATAAGAGAGTCCTGCGTTTTCCCTCGCAGGTTTGGATGAGCTCGTATTTGCTGTGGGGCCCGGAGTCGCCACTGGCATTGGCAGCAGGCACAGGTCAACTCTGGAAGTCGAAGTTGGACCCTCGCGGGGTGCTTGCTGCCCATGTCAGCACAGCGTTAGGGGTTTTATTTTTGTGTGTGCTTATTTTAGTTTGCTTTATTGCCACCTTCGGAAGCTCCTAAAATTGGCCTGTGGAGTTCTCCATTCTAAATGTCTGCCTGTTCTTCAACATCAGACTGCATGTAAGGACTACCCTCTGATGCATAGTGAGAAATACACATCATCCATGATAAAGTGAACTCTGTGTAGACGATACAAAGGCTTAGGGTAAAGGAAGGAAAAGTGTGCATCTTTCTGTAAATTTCTCATTCTGTCACTGGAGTCGTGTGTGGGATTTTGTGTCTAGTGATATTTCTGAGAGTACGGCTTGGTGCTAAGCCTTAGTAATGCAAGAATTCTGCTTCTAATTTTAAAAGAAACATGCTTTTCAAGTTCAAGAACATTGATCCCTTTTTTTAAAAAAAAATGTATTTATTTACCTGAGAGATAGAATTACAGACAGAGAGAGGGATAGACAGAGAGGTCTTCCATCTGCTGGTTCACTCCCCTGATGGCCACAGTGGCTGGAGCTTTGCCGATCCAAAACCAGGAGCCAGGAGCTTCCTCCGGGTCTTCCACATGGGTGCAGAGGCACAAGCACTTGGGCCATCTTCTACTGTTTTCCCAGGCTACAGCAGAGAGCTCAATCAGAAGAGGAGCACCCAGGACTCAAACTGGCGTCCATGTGGGATGCCAGCACCGCAGGCAGAGGATTAACCTATGCCATGGCACTGGCTCCAAGAACATTCATTCTTATCCTTTAAGACTAAGTATCACTGGGGCCAGCGCTGTGGTGCAGCAGGTTAAAACCCTGGCCTGAAGCACCAACATCCCATATGGGCACCACTTTTAGTCCCGGCTGCTCCAGTTCCGATCCAGCTCTCTGCTATGGCCTGGGAAAGCAGTAGAAAATGGCCCAAGTCCTTGGGCCCCTGCACCCATATGGGAGACCTGGAAGAAGCTCCAGGCTCCTGGCTTTGGACCAGCGCAGCTCTGGCCCTTGTAGCCATCTGGGGAGTGAATCAGCAGATGGAAGACCTCTCTCTCTGTCTCTACCTCTCTCTGTAACTCTGTCTTTCAAATAAATAAAATAAATCTTTTTTAAAAAAGACTAAATGTCATGAATAATAAAATGTAATAAACTGTGATTTGAGTTTTTCACTTGTTGAGAAAGGCTTGAATATTTGCTGGGATTGGGTAGACATTGCTGTTATCATCAATCCCCTCCACTTGTCTGTACCCTGGCAAGTAGCTGCCCATTTTAACTGTATAATCTGAATGTTTTATTTTGAGTTCTAACATCATTCTACCTTCTGTGCAATATGGCCCAATGGGACATGGGTTTTCACTCAGGCACTTAAGTAATGAAAAATGTGTCTTATCTATCCCAAAATGTCCTCAAATGGTGATGTGGTACTCGAAAACTGAAATGCAGATTTTTGGTGTACACACCAAGAACCTGCATGTGAACACCCTGCCCCTGTACTCAATAAATGTTAAAGTAAAAATGGAAAAAACATTTCCATTTCAAACCAAACCCTGACACTCTCAAGGATCCTGCTTACTACTGAGTTGGTGGACCTGTGGTTGGTTTTTGGTCCTGTGAACAAGTCTTTACAAGAAATGTCTCCCTGTCTGAAGTTACTGAATTCTCATGTGCAGTTGGGGCATTTGGAGCCGGGGGTGTTCTGCAGTCCTGTATTTTATCTGAGACTAGCCTTTTTCTTGAATGGATCTTACTCTAACTTCCTTATTCATAAACTTGCTTTTGCAAAGCTGTCTGGGATTTCTTTAAACAATCAAGCTCTCTCCATATCTCAATATTTCTCCCCACCAGAGTTTATTGCCATGTACACTTACGAGAGTTCTGAGCAAGGAGACTTAACCTTTCAGCAAGGGGATGTGATTTTGGTTACCAAGAAAGATGGTGACTGGTGGACGGGAACAGTGGGCGACAAGTCCGGAGTCTTCCCTTCTAACTATGTGAGACTTAAAGATTCAGAGGTAAACCCACGTGAACTGTTTCCTCTCCCTTTCTGTGCGATGATTCTCTTGGCGGGAAGTCATGATGTGTGACAGTGGGGCACTTGGCTGTGTTTTGCCAACTTGTGGAACGTGACAGTCATTACCGTGAGACCTGCAGCTGGTTGACCTTGTCAGGGTGAGAGATGATTTCCCACCAGCAGAACTCTACCGGGCTAAACGGAGGCTGCGTGCAACGGGGCTGGTCTGTGCCACCTAGGATAATACCATCCAGTATTGACCTCTACTGTTGCATGACTTGTGATTTGGAATAAACTTTCTCAGTGAGGGCTTGGTGGTCATTGGCTTAGAAAGATACGCAGCACCATTTCACCCATGTAAACCAAAGTAGTCTGGTGCTACAGGCTCCAGAACATCGGGCAGAAGAATGTAGATTTTGTACTTTTCTTCTACATAGTAGAAAGACACAAGATCTAGGAGACTGGTACACTTTTAGCTAAAGTCCGTGTATCTGATCCAGGGCTGAATTTATTTTAAATACCATTATGCTTATCAACTGGGAATGATTCCTGTCTTGTTAAAAACGCCCTAAAAATGCAGCTGTGTAAAATGTGGTTGCGGTCGTATGAATTCGATGGAATGGCAGGGGTGGGCCTCTGCGGAGTATGAGAATCCTTCTCACAGTGGCCACATTTCCACTTGGTGGAGGATGTCTGGGTAGCACCGTGGTCGTTTACCAGACCCATTGCCCATAAATAAGCCAACAGGAATTGGCTCGTTTTTTTAAGCACAGGTAGTCCATTCATAGTTTTCTTTTCTCTTCATACTGCCTAGGTACTGAGAGAGAAAAGGCTGGCAAAGAACCTATAGAGGTTGCATTCCCGGGTGAAAGCAAGTGGACAAAGCTTGCTGTCACTTAAATGCCCTTAAGAGGGTGTAATTGAGCCCACGTAGGCCCTGTACGCACAGCTGCATTAGGGCAAGACTGTGCCCGTGACTCGCCACAGTAGCTCTGCCATTGGCCTTCTACATTCCCTGAAGTTCCTAGGAATGCTTGTATTTGCTTGGGAGTTTTTTTTTTTTTTTTTAATGGAGTGTCATTATTGTTTTTGTTTGTTTGTTTGTTTTTCTTGCTGTGGTCTTGAGAGCAGCTTACAGAAATCTCTCTGGGTAGATTTGCACAAGTCTGCCCTCCCTGGAA
The DNA here is from genome assembly GCF_051225735.1 of Oryctolagus cuniculus. Classification (NCBI taxonomy): domain Eukaryota; kingdom Metazoa; phylum Chordata; class Mammalia; order Lagomorpha; family Leporidae; genus Oryctolagus; species Oryctolagus cuniculus. Next base: position 11,214,840 of record NC_142870.1, on the reverse strand, counting down.
GAGTTTGGCAGAAGCCTGGTTGAAAATAATCTTCCCCTGTAAGCAAGTTGGCACATGAGACCGTGTAGACCTGGAAAGGGAGGATTAAACTCTTCTCCAGGCCAGAAAATTGGATCCAATAAAAATCCTATTTCAGGGAAGTAGCAACAAAACGCTAAAAACTGAACTCAATGGTTTACATTGCCATGGGTGAAATGACTTTACCTTTTGGATTAGTTATAATGAGAAGCCATTACTTGCATTGTGTTTTTTAAAAAAAATGCATTTTTTTCTGTAAAATATCCACATGAAGTCAGTAGGTTAAAGAAAACCACACTGACATTTTTTAAAGGTAACCTGAACTGCAAGGTACTTTCTTAACCACAGTCTTAAATGATTAGCCACAAAAGAACCAGCAGCACTAAAGATTTTTAGATAAACATTTAGCTATATTACTCAATAAAAATAATTTTAAAAAATCTAAAACATCAGCCCTTTTCAGAGTTCAGAGTATTAGCCAAGTATCCTACCAAAGAGAAAGTGTGGACCCAGCTTTGCCAACCAGAAATGAAGTGTGGTCCCCTCCCGCTGCGCTCTGCGTGGTGAGGAGGTCAGGGCTCCAGAGTCCGGGGCGGCTCTTACAGAACTTGCATTTCTGACTAAGTCCTGGCTTCCAAGGGAACCCACCGAAGCTCCTTGAACTCTGTTGTTGAGTGTTGTCGACTGCTCTGTTCCGTGTGTGGAGTACAGGGAGCATAAGCCTGCCCTGGGAAAGTAGCTAGTCACTTGGAATCTTGTTTCATTGATAGTCCCTTGTTTGATAAGCAACATATAAAATAGCAAGGGAGACTGCACAATCAATACAAATTTAACCCAGCCGTTTCCTCGCAAGTGATTATTACACCTCAGTATCAGTAAAGGCACTATGATAAATTATGTTCTTGGCAGATACATTACATATTTTTATTCTTACAGTAACTCATTTAGTTTAAACCTTTTGTTTTAATTGAAATACTCAATTTACTGCAAGACAGATACTCGGGGGCTGAAAATTAACTCAAAATACAGCACTTGGTAACAACAGATTGTATTCTGGCCCCTGTCCTGCCTCTTGTGGTTCCTGCTGACTGACTCAGCTGGTTTAAAATTCCATGAGTGTCCATGAAAGGAATGCAGCCCCAAAGCACTTCTGGAACACTCAGCAACTGGAAAGAAGTATGGTCTGCTTCTGTGGATCGAGCTCCCGGCACTGATGGAGAAATGTCCGTGTTCACACAGTGTGAAATTGGGAAGAAAGGCTGCCATGGGGTAGCACTACAGTAGGGAGGGGTGAGGGGGTGGGCGGTGTCAGTTGTCCTGTACTGTTTTAGTTCCTTTAAAAAGGAAACTCTAAAGCAAATGTAGCAAAATCCTGCCTTTTTTTTTTTTTTTTTTTTTTTTGAGAGGCAGAGAGACAGATAGCTCCCGTCCAATGGTTCATTCCCCAAATGCCGTAGTGGCTGCAGCTGAGCCTCACCAAAGCTGGGAACCGGGAATTCAATTCAGGTTTTCCACATGGGTGGCAGAGACTCAACTATTTGCTATCGCCTGCTGTTCCCCAGGGTTTACAAGGCTGAAGACAGATATCAAACCCAGGCAGTCCATTCAATAATGGGACATGGCGTCTTACCACCAGACCAGACACCCACTCCCAAATTATTACTGTTTTAATGTATTTCATCTGGGTGGCAGGCTCATGGAGGTCGTGCATTCTCTGTATTTTTTCGTATGTGATGTGTTTTAACGGTCTGAAAACAAAGTGCAAGCTGAGTGTTTAGGACATGGACTGATAGTTCTAGCATGGAGCTCCTGAAGGATTTGACCCCAGTCCACAATGTGCCTGTGCTGCACGCAGTTCATACCTGAGTCCTCGGGGCTCCCACAGTGCCACCTACTTGAGGAGTAAAAGCCACACGTTTGGAAATGCTTATTTTGTCTTGTGTTTTCCCAATCCACATCCTCATGTCAGGTGACAATGCGGCTACTGTGTTTCCCCAAAATGAAAAGGTGCATTTAAGGGTTCAGGTGAATTTGTATCCTCATTAAGTGTTTTTTAAGTTGCGTAACCAAAACTTTGCAGCATGCAGATGAGACCTTTTGCTCTTTTTTTAAGGGCTCTGGAACTGCTGGGAAAACAGGGAGTTTAGGAAAAAAACCTGGTAAGTTACAACCCTGATGGTTCTTTTTCAGTGTTTTGCATGTGATTGATAGTTGATCTGGTACTTGTTCATTCAGGCCAGAAGCCTGATATAAAATCGAAAGAATGTTCCCTAAATGGCTGGAGTTAGCCTCTCCCCTTGGCATCCGTTAATGTTGGATGCTTGTTCATGAGATTTGGCTCTTGCTTCCCGCATGGGGAGCGAGGACATCGCCAGACAGAATGTTCTGTTGTTCCCTTGGGTTCTGCAGACATAATTCCGACGGAGTGGTAGGTGGAGCTGCGTGGCTGCTGGTCAGCTGCCTCTCAGGCAATTTCTTGGAACCCAGTCCTTGGAAGGAAGACGCACAGCTAAGACAGAGGTCTTCCCGGACCCCAGTGGTCTGAGACCTGGAGTCTAAAATCTTCGACCACCTGGAACCCTTTTCCTCTCCTGGGAGCACGATGGGTCCCAGGACACAACAGTGGTGGGACAGGAGAGGAAGAGCAGATACTGTCAGAGGGGCGGTCCACTAATTTAGGAGCCACTGAGTGGTTTTCCTCGGGGACACATTGGAAAGATAAAATGATAGTCGTGTCTCCGAGTTCAAAGTCCTCTTAGTTTATTTAAGCAAAATCACATGTTCTGTAAGCAGCAGCCCAGAGAGGGAAGGAAGCAGCTATAAAATAATTCGGTTTGCACGGCGCATCCGCTCGGTCGGAATCCCTTGACCTTTTTCACTATCACACATCCTTAGGAAATTATGGGTAGAAACGGCCTCTGCTGTGCCGGGCAGGATCTGTCTTACACTCAGCTCCCACTGTGCTGGAGGGGCAAGTAAAGGGAGGTTCCAGGTGGTCGAAGATTTTAGACTCCAGGTCTTAGACCACTGGGGTCCAGGAAGACCTCTGTCTTAGCTGTGTGTCTTCCACATTTTGAATGTTTGTCACTCCATGGGGTCCGGATGTATGATGTCCATGTGGGCTTGACCTCACCCTGAAGCCAGCAAGCTACCCAGGGACACAAAAGCCAGCAAAAGCGACCAGGGCCGACTCTTGGCAACACGTGCCAATAGATCCTTTGAGGAGCAGAGACACCTGATGCCAGACAGGACGCTGATTGGAACCCAGTCCTTGGCATGGTACAGCAGAGTGCTCATCCCTGCTGGAGTGCCTGGATTTTTTGCTTCCCCTGAGCACCGTGCCAGCTGTCGTGTGGCAGACCCCAATCACACAGCAGCGCCTGCATGGTACTCGTCCTCTGCAGTAGAAAAGTAGGAAAGGCTGTCAGAGCATGGGGCTTCTTTGCTTCCTTCCCTCCCCCTCCTCCCCCCGGAACCATTAGGATGGGGAACAAGGATAGAGGAAATAGAACAGTTTGTTCTGTGTTGTTTCTAGAAGCTGAGAAAGCAGCAGCTGCAGATAGCCCAGAATCCAGCCGGAGGAGGAGTCTCTTTCCATTCCACCTCCTGTGCTTTTCACAGCCCGGGCCGTGGTCCTGCTGGGATTTTTCCCTTGAGATTTTTAGTATTCAGCTAACTTTCAGAACCATTTACATTTTTTTTTCACTCCATGCTGAAATAGTGTTCATCCACAAAATCCCCTTCTTACGTCCGGGTTCTGAAGTAAACTGGTGTGTACCTAATATTTGGGGGTCACTTCTGAAACATGAGCTGGAAACCGAGCGGTCATTTTGGTGGGACTGCAGCTCTGAGGCTGTCACACAAATGATGTGTGAGGCACATGGAATTTCTCCTTCTTCCATACTTGGCAGTGGGGAAGAGCTTCCAGTGAGTTCTTTTCTTCGCTGAACCATCAGTGGATACTGTTGTGCTAGGGGGCTGGGGGGTGGGCAAAGAGGGGTACTTCGTGGCGGGAAGCCGCTAAGTCGCGAGAGCTGATGAACGCGCCCCATAGGACGCTGGGCTGAGCGGAAAGATGCTGCACCTGTGCTGTAGCTCAGGTAGTGGGGGCAATTCAGTGAGCTTTACTGGGTTAGGACTCCAGCCCCATACGTTGGTTTTAGTGCTGTTAGTCTGTGTGGAGCTGGGAGGTGGCTGAGTCGTCCTAGAATCTCCTTGTCCTGTTAACAGTGCACCGCAATATTCTGTCTTGTTTTCCAGAAATCGCTCAGGTCATCGCCTCGTACACCGCTACAGGCCCCGAGCAGCTCACTCTGGCCCCTGGTCAGCTGATTCTGATCCGAAAAAAGAACCCAGGCGGATGGTGGGAAGGAGAGCTCCAAGTTAGTGTCTTTCCTGTTTCTGCACTGTTCCGTTGCAATGTACCAGGAGCCCCTCACTGCCGTGGTCGCGTGTTTGAGTAGCGAGAGGCACCACATCATCTGAATCTCCTGCAGCAGAATGCTGAGGGCTAGCGACTCTCCATCTGTTCAGTTCCTGAGCTCAGATTTGAGTGTTGGGATGGTGGGAAGGCATGCAGAGTGTCACAGCCTGGTAAAAGTGTCGCTGGCCCTCAGTGGGGTCGTGGGGTGTGCTGCAGTAGCAGCTTTCTTTGCATTTATCTGCACTTGGTAATATTATTAGGTTGTGTGTGTGTGTGTGTTGACTCATATCAGCTTTTTGCTTATTTTGCCTTTCCAGATACATCTTTAACATCTCATTTCCAGAGACAAAAGGTACTTTAAAAAAATTGCTGTTAATACAGCCACCGAAGTAGCAATTGTCAGACTTTCCAGTGGATGTCAGATCTAAGGCAAAGTTTTGAATAGGAATAGAACATGTGCCTGGTCTTAAGGTGACTCCCCACAAATCTCTTAGTTACAAGGGAAGATGCCCACATTATACAGTGCAGAACAGGACAGCACCTTGGTGATCAGAATTTATCACCACCCATGGGACAGACATCCACTTGCTATCCTGAGAAGGACGCAGCATCACATCCCTACTGTTCTGTCCAGAAGTGCGGTGCCTGAGTCCAATCATCAGGAGGCGTGAGATAAACCCCAGGGGAGAAGCATTCCGTTAGAAGGGCAGGGGGGTGGTTGGCAGGGGTAGAGGTAGGGGTGCACTCTTCCAAAATGCCGAGCTCATGGAAGAGAAACATGAGGAAGCAGATGAGAGACCAGACAACCAGTCGCAGTGTCTGTTGCTAGATTGGATCCTGAAAACGTGCAGTAGAGGGCATTATTGGGAGAATAGATAAAACTTGAGATACAGGTACTGGATTGGATAAAATGATTGTACTAATGTAAACTTACTGAGGTTGATAAATGCACTGTGGTATATAAGAGAATATTCCTAGTGCTAGGAAATGCACGTGGAAGCATTTAGGAGTAAAGAACCATGCTATAAGCAACTCGTAACCAAGTCGTTCAGGGAAAAGAAATCCTGGAGGAGAAGGTGGGGAGGGAGGAGAAGGACTCCAAATTATGGAGCAGATAGCGTTAGCAGCAGGCAAATCAGCTTAAAGGATGCGTAGGTGCTCTGTGCATCTGTCTTTTTCTTGCCACTTTTTTGTAGGTTTGAAATTGTTTCTGAAACAAAGTTGCTTTTCAAGAATTACTACCAGAGCCATTACAGTGGGCCCCTGTGTCTGACGGTTCCCAATCTGTGGATTCAACCAACCTTGGAACAAACACATTTTGAAAGAAAAAAATAGGCATCTTGACCCAACACGTACAGACTTTTTCATCCCCTACACAGTGCAGTTTCCTAACTATTTACATTGTGTTAGGTATCGTGAGTAGTCTGGAGATGGTCTAAGTTCTCCAGGAAGACTGCATCGGTTCTGTGTGTATGCTGCGCCATTTCACTGAGCATCTGCTCATTTAGTATCTGTGGAGGTTCTTAAAAGAGTTAGTATGTCCCCTTCCTACCCCACTCCAAAGTAAAGATAACCTTGGACAAGCCAGGCCCTGCCTGGTTGTGTAGCGCAGTGCACAGGACAGCCTCCTCCAATGGCCTACCCATGTGTATTCCCTAGGGGCCACGCAGCAGGGGGCACTCAGAGCCCCCAGTTCTCCCTTAGGGTTGAGTGTGGGGCCCGCTGCCTAATGCTGGGACATCCAGTAGAATGGGCTGTGCACATGCGTAAGTGGACTCTAGCAGCCCCTTCACGGAATCCGAATGTCCCTAGAGAGGAGCCTGCAGGTGACCCATGTGTCCACTGTGTGTGTGGACTGATGCAGCACACCATCCGGCTTTCACCTGGCCAGGAGCAGGCATGTGTAAGAGGAATCAGGTACGTTTGAGATGGAAGAGGAAGGTGAGAAGAATGTTCTGCGTGGGGCGCTGACCGTGGAAAGCAAGCTGTCAAGAACGCTGTCCTCTGTTCGCCGTTTGTCAAGGCCAGCCTTGGGCAAGGAACAGAGGAGCCATATTGTGATGAACTGGACATACCACTCCTTTGTGGACTACAGACATCTGGCGTGGCCAGCATAAGACACCACATGGACTGTAGCTAAAGACAGAACTTCCCCTGGGAGCTCGCTGGTGGGCAGCCATGGAAACCCTGTCCAGAAGGGCTGGCCAGATACGACCTCCTGGCAGAGTCCTGGAATCCCACTCTGCTTGTAAGGAGGCTCCCAGGCCCTGCACACGGTTGTGCCATCGTCTCTCTGTTGGCCTTCCTGTCCCGGTGTCCCTCTCGTGTCCTGCAGACCTGGGTGACTCCCACAGCCCTGGCCCCTCAGCCTGTGCTGGGGGCTGCCCTCTGGTGCCTTCTCCTCCTTTTGCAGCCTCACGTCTGCCCCTCGTTGTCGACCACATCGCCACTCCAGCCTCGTTTCACAGTTTGGTCTCTGAAGCACCGACACCCCCGTACCCTCAGGCCTTGCTGCCGCCTTGGCTCAGAACCTTCTCCCCCAGTGAGTCAGCTCCATCTCTCCTGCTCCTCAAGAGAGGCTGCGTCCCAGCTCTGGAAGCTTTCAGTGAGCATCTCAGCCCCACTGTCTGCTTCCTCTGCGCTCCAGGGCGGCCCCGGGCCTGCCCCACTCTTTGGTTTGCCACCGTGGGTGCTGATCTGAGTACTTAGCTTCCCATGCACATTCCAGTGTAAGTGGTCAGCTCCTTGAAGGCAGAAGCCATGTTTTTTATGCTCCAAGCACCTTATTCAGAAGAGAGTTTGGGATGGTTCCTGAAGCCCACAACAAAGTGAGAGACTCGCCATGCCAAGGGTAACTCTCTCTGGAGCTTTGACCAGAGTGACTTCAGCGTAAGCACCCAAGGAAAAGACGAGTGAGCCGTGTTCTTCTGTCCTGTAAAACTGCAGACAGAGGTGCGGGAAGAGTGGAGCTGTGAACCGTGGGGTGGCGCACGGAAAGACAAGCAGCTGGAACTGGCACACACGTGGCTTCAGTCTTTGGCAGGTTCACTGTGGAATTAAAAGCTTTAGTCCTTGGGTCAAGGGCATGCAGTCCATCAGACCGCAAGAAAGTGAAACTTGATCTGCGATCTGAGTTCTAAAAGTATCCCAGAGGTGGCCTTGGGAAATGGGCAAGTGGACGGGCAGAGGTGAGGGATGGAAGTTTTCTTTTTCATTATTTTTGGAATAGGTAATGCATTCACGTGGTTTAAAATTCAAAAGTTACAAAAGGGGATACAAATGTCTCCCTCCCGCCCCTGTCCCTACCATCAACTGTTTTTATCAGAGCCGCCTTTTTTTTTTTTTTTTTTTTTTATGACAGGCAGAGTTTGAGAGAGAGAAAGGTCTTCCTCTTTCTGTTGGTTCACCCCCCCCAAATGGCTGCTACGGCTGGCGCGCTGTGCCAATCTGAAGTCAGGAGCCAGGTGCTTCCTTCTGGTCTCCCATGTGGGTGCAGGGCCCAAGCACTTGGGCCATCCTCCACTGCCTTCCCAGGCCACAGCAGAGAGCTGGCCTGGAAGAGGAGCAACCGGGACAGAATCCGGCGCCCCGACCGGGACTAGAACCCAGGGTGCCGGCGCCGCAGGCGGAGGATTAGCCTAGTTAGCCGTGGTGCCGGCCCAGAGCCTTCTTAGTGGAGGTGTTCTGTGCGGTGTTGTGTGTTTGTGTGTGTGAGAGTGTGTGTGTGTGTACAGTTGTTCTGAGTTCTTCTCATGATGGTCTGCAGAAGAGGGCTCGTAACTCTCCTCGTGCCCCCCAGCAAGAGCCTTTTCATGGCGGCGTGTCATACCTGCAAGCCTTGGCCCCCCTCCATGCCACGTCCTCACCCTTTGCAGCAAAACCCACCTGTGGACACTCAATAGATGGATCTTGTGTTGAGTCACGTTGAAATAAAGAGAAAGGAATGGCAATGAAAAGTGCTGCAGCCACCCTGTGAGCCTGCAGGTTTTTGAAAGCAATTTCAAGGCTCCCTGTGTCCTGTGCACACTGCTCGTGCGTTACCTTGCACCCGAGGTTGTATGCTACCCATGAAGAAGAACACAGGCGTCCGCTTGCTACTGACTAGCCAGTAACGTCAGGACAGTCACTTTTCCAAGGCTTGCTTGCTTCATCTAAAATGGGGAATAATATTGGTACTAACCTTCTGGAATTGTGTGGATCAAGTCATGTATAGTACTTAGTAGGGCGCCTGACTCAGAAGGCGCTCAGTAGGTGTTGGTGGCTGGTGTTACTGTTCCTGACACCCATGCATAATGTTGGCGTTAAGCACAGCTCTGCAGTACCTGAGGTAGTGCCTGAGGGCTGGTGATACATGGGCAGCATATTCTGTCCTGGACACACAGCAGTGTATACGGAATTTGGGATCTGCACCCTCTGGCCCAAGCCAAAATAGCCCCGACTTTGCTGACCGATGGCTGCCACGATTTGAATGTTGACTACAGTGTGTGGTTTTGGTGACACGTAACCCAGTGGTTCTACTGCTAATGCCATTTCTTTTTTCAGTTTTGTGTAAAGTTGGCATAAGTGCTGTGCCACAAAGCAAACTGTATCATCAAAGAACATGAACCTTTTCAACCCTTCTAACATAATTTATTTCTCATTAGGCACGTGGAAAAAAGCGCCAGATAGGCTGGTTCCCAGCTAATTATGTAAAACTTCTAAGTCCTGGGACGAGCAAAATCACTCCAACGGAGCCACCCAAGTCCGCGGCGTTGCCCGCAGGTAAGGAGTTTGCGGCCTGTCATTGGAAGATGATCCGCACATCACTTTTGTTTTTCTCCTTGGTTTTCCCATCAAGTGTCTTAGACTGTGTTCTTGTGTACTTGAAGCCCTTCTCTACCAGGCCTGGCACCCAGCTAATGTGATACAGAATATGTTTTTCAAAAGGACCAAATCTCTAAGCAGCTCTGCTCTGTCTTGTTGGAACTCTCCTAGGAGTCATGCATGCTGGGGCGTTACAGCCAGAGTTTTCTCTTGATTGCCTTCCAGCTAATTCAACTGGGATGTGGGCTGGGGCTGAGGCAACAGAGACCCCTAAAAATAAATGGCTGGGGGGTAAATAGGTCAGGAGGTTGAGCCTGGAGGCCAGGGAGGCCTGCTGGTTGTGACGTGGTATCCACTGCACACTGAAAACTCTGCCCCATGACACTTTGCTGTGAACAGAGGGGGTTTCACCGAGTAGACAGGATGTTTGCACACCTTCCTAGGGGCAGGAAAAGGACAGAGCACCACAGTGACCCACTTGGCTGCTTTCTGATTGAAGAGACTAAATTAGATGCATCAGTAATATTCGAACGAAGTGAGATTAGGGGAGCTTGGGTATTGAAGCCAACATTTCTTGGGTGGCATTTGTAGAAAATATGGAAATCTGGTTCCAGTGTCTTGAAGTTAAATGTCTGTGCTACACATCCTCAATCAAGTAAGATTAAAACTTGGCTACAGTGGCAAGAAATGAAAGGATCAGCAAACTCTGGGACTGAGTCCTGACCCCAGCTGGGCCTCTGTGCTTGAGCTGAGGGTTCACGGGCAGGGAGAGGGGTGTGGGACCTGGTGGGTCTGCCGTGCCCTGGGGAGAGCTGGCATTGTCCCAGCATGCTAAGGGCATGGCACCTTCATCAGGTCGGCTGAGAGCCTCGGAAACCATTTGCTGGAGTGATTGAATTGACTGCAGGCTGAGAAAGGCCTGAACCCATGCATAGGTGGGCTGGGAAAGATTGACTGGGCCCGGTGACCCAACAGCACAGACTAAGGTGTGGAGATGCCAGGGATGAGGACAGTTTAACATCCTCTAGGTTTGAGAGGAAAACAGGGGGAGAACAGTCATTGTGGGTTGTGGAAACGTCTTTGAAACAAAGTTTTGAGAACAAAGATACAACAGAATGATCTTCTGAAGCACTGGTTTTACTTTTCACTAAGATTTAGAATATTTGGAGGTCAAATGATAATCACCTTCCACCATTTAAAAAAGAAAGGAAAATGGCAGTGCAGCCTCCATGGTCCCCAGCTGTCCGTGCAGCAGAGCGTGGGGTGGGTGCTGGGCCCGGCTCCTGAGTCAGCGTCATGAGGACCTGCACTGCGCTCCGTGAAAGCACTCACATACCACTTGTGCACGTCTTCTGACGAGTCAGCATGGAAAAGAGGAAGATATTACAGAAACCGGACACTGAGGGTGAAAATTTTGCTACCGTCTTTGGTTTTTAATCCTTCATCTTCCTCTCTCTGTTGCCTGCACTGTGGAAAGCCCATCAGGACACTTCCACTTCATTGTCTTCCCCCCTTTTTTTTTTAGAATTTAATTAATTAATTTATTTGAGAGGTAGAGCTAGAGACAGAGAGAAAGGTCTTCCATCTACTGGTTCACTCCCCAAATGGCTGCAATGGGCAGAGCTGGGCCAATCCAAAGCCAGGAGCCTCTTCCCAGTCTCCCACGTAGGTTCAGGAGCCCAAGCAGTTAGGCCATCTTCTACTGCTTTCTCAGGCCACAGCGGAGAGCTGGATCAGAGGAAGAACAGCCGGGACACGAACCAGCGCCCATGTGGGCTGCCAGCACTGCAGGCAGAGGCTTAGCCACTGCACCGCAGTGTCAGCGCCATCATTTCCTCCTTTGAAAGGACAAAAATAATCCATGAAAGTGTCTCCTGGCTGCACGTCCCCTGTGGCACGGGCGTAACTGCTCACCCAGCCCTTTCTCCCACAGTGTGCCAGGTGATCGGGATGTACGATTACACCGCGCAGAACGACGACGAGCTGGCCTTCAACAAGGGCCAGATCATCAACGTCCTCAACAAGGAGGACCCCGACTGGTGGAAAGGAGAAGTGAACGGACAAGTGGGGCTCTTCCCATCCAATTACGTGAAGCTGACCACAGACATGGACCCAAGCCAGCAATGTAAGTGCCCTGGTGCTCAGTCGCCTCTCCTCTCTGGTTCCTTCCGGTGAAACATGCAGCATTGCTCTGATTCTGCCGAGCTTTGTTTGCAGAACTTAAAGCCAGACCACTGCTGCATTCGCAACAGTCTCTTTGAAGGCCTTCTATAATGCAAGACTTTAGCTCGTGGGATTTTGGTTTTGGTTTTGGTTTTGTTTTTAATTTTCATTCCCTCTGTAGCATGCCCCCTTCCTACCCTCCCCCCTTTCCTTTGTTTTTTTTTTTTTTTTTTTTTTAATCATTTTGGCACCATGCTGTTTACATGCCTGACTCATTTTCCTAGCTTGAATTTTGCTCATTGTTTTGTTTTGCTTATGTGTTGTTTTCCTCCTTTTTCTAGGAATCATATGTTGTCCATCCCCCCCTCAGGCTTGAAAGTCCTCAAAGAGACCCACTATCCCATATCACTGCCCAGAGGGATGATGGGAGATGCAGCCTTGATCATGTGGCTTCCAGCATGATCACCTACTGCCTTCTGAGTAGAAGAACTCACTGCAGAGCAGTTTACCTCATTTTACCTTAGTTGCATGTGATCGCAATGTCTGAGTTATTACTTGCAGAGATAGTTGCAAAAATTACAAAAAATACACAGGGTAGTGGGTCCTTTTGTGGCTTTCCTAGTTACTCAAATTGACTTCCCCCCACCTTTGCACAGGTGCTTTCAATAGTTTTAAAAATATTATTTTTAAAATATATATTTTAGCCTTTTAATAAAAACAGAAATCAATTACTTCTTGACTATTTTGGTTTTGCAAAAAGACCCACTATCAAGGAATGCTGCATGTGCTATTGAAATTGTTCCAATGTCCAGGAATCTGAGACTTGATGTATTTCTTTCATTTTGTCCAGTGTTACCAAACGCAATTGTGTAGTGTGGGGTTCCCCCCAAGTGCAGAGGAGTTCAGTATCTGTTCTAAAGACGTGTAGAGTGAGCCCAGTTAAACTGAAGGTGTTTTGTGCTTGTTGTGTGTATCAGCTGTACTTTGTTGAGCATGTATTACATCCTGTACATACGAAATGAGTTCTTTCCATGGCAAAAGCTGTTACCTTGTATGATGCTCTAATCATGTTGCATTGATTTTATTTTGCACAGTGACTTTGTAGCCATGTGAGAAAGCACCTGTGTCTTAGTTCGGTCTCAGTTTTATCTGGTTGAGTTGGTGTTTTGTTTGGGTTTCTTAATTCCGCGTGTTTCATGCCATAAACCAGTAGACGACACCACGGAGGTTGTTGTGATGGACAATACCTACAATCTCTTTTTTGTCTCTGTTACATGAAGTTTTATTCCAGTTGCGTTTCATGGAATGACATATTTTGAACAAGTAATTTTCTTGACAAGAAAGAATGTATAGAAGTCTCCTTGCAATTAATTTCCAATGTTTACATTTTTTAACTAGACTGTGGAGTTTCTACAGATTAATATGAAATGGAGCTCGTGGTCCGTTTATGTGTTAGCTGTGCTGTAGCTGAAGCCATGTTTGTCTTTTAAACACTAGTTGGACGCTCTCAATAAAAAAAAAAAAAAGCCTGTTTCGCTGACAGCACAGAAAGTGGGGCGGGGGAGCCTCAAGCCCAGTCCAGCTGTCCTGCTGATGCCTTTGTCACTCGTCGATCCCTCCTGGTCCTCGGCTCGCTCTCGGGAGCCTGCCCCCGGTTGTGGGTAGCTCCTCCTCCTCCTCCTCCTCCCTCCCTCCCTCCCCCAACTCCCCACACACAAGGTGCAGGGAACGAGGGCTGCCTCTCGTTAACATTGCGCTTCAGTATTTCCACGAATATGAATGTAAAATATATAAATATATAAACCTGCGGCTTTAACGACTGTAATACAACCTTTTGACCTAGCTACGTGTATAGCTAATTAAATTCTTCATATAAAAGTTAGATGGAAACGTCTCTGTGTTCTTGATGTTGGAAGCTGGCAGTGGTGATGAGAAACCAGGCTGCCCGCGTGGCGCCTGTGACCTGTGCTCTGTGAAACATAGACACAATCAATCCTCACGAGTGTTTATGGACCAGGCCTCCCCCGATCAGTGTGTGGGCGAGCGATCATTCCCTGTAACACCGGTTGTGAAGCATGGAACTCTACCACCCAGCCTAGCAGATAACCGTCTCTTTAGGCTTTGGCTATAAGTTGTTGACACATTGGCAAGGGACGTGGTTTGGCTCAGGGTTCAAAACACTTGTCCAAAGGACTGATCCTTAATGAGGAACCGGTAAATGCCCCAGAGATACGTGGGTGAGGATGGGACCCTGCACAGCGTCCATTTGTTGTTGAGGATCCGCTCCACCCTGGCACACTCCCCTCTCGTCGCCTTTGCAGAAATAAACCCACGCACACGTTGCTGGGAGGGCTCGCTGCGATGTCCACACGCTTGAGCCCATCCTCATGAACGTCCCTCATGTGGCCTCCCCTGCCGTTCTGTTGAGAAATGTATTGTGGGAGGAGATGTCTACCAAGTTTCGGGTGCCCTGTTGGGCTCTGAGGAGGGTGCGGCACTCGGTGGAGACAGGCGCCCTGTCCTCACGGGTCTCCTTTTTCTAATGGAAGAAACAAGTAGGACACCAACCTCTACCCTCCCACCCCTGCCATCCACACGGCACCACTGAGCAGCAGGGTGGGAGGCGGGCACTGCAGGGGAAGAAGGAGAGACCCTTGCGGGAGGAAGTGATGTTGAAGCAGAGACCTGAAGGGTAAGGAGGGGCCGGTGAAGCCGTAGACTGGGAGGTCAGGAGGTGCACAGGCCCAGAGTGGGGTGGAGAGGGGGTCCCTCTCGCTGTCCCGGCCCTGTCTCTTCACCTGTGTGAGCCAGGGTTTCTTCTCTGGTCTTGGGGTAGGCTGGAAGGGATACCATTGTCAAGGTCGGGTAATGTTCTCTCCTGCTACTCTAAGAACTCCCTCGACGTCACTCCTCCGGGCTCGCTTGTAGCTTGTGCGGCTCACGATTTGTCGGAAACTCCTGTTTCCCTTACACGCCATCCGTTTGCCTTGAGGGGCTGCTGCTGGATTTAGTGGGGAGAGGCTGGGGATGCTGCTCACAGTCCCCACAGCTAAGAAGGCCCTGGCCCCAGCCTGCTGGCCACTGTGGCTAATGTCCACCTGGTTGCTTATGGCCAAAAAGACAGCCAGCCCCATCGGTGGCTTCCTGAATTGCCCTCGTAACTCCTGGTGAGCAGATTCAGTCTAGAGCTGATATCTTGCATGTGCAACGTCAAAAGTGCCCAGAGCCTCGGCTTTCTCTTTCAGACATCGTCTTCTTGACTACTGTTCCCCACACTCTCTGCAGTGGAGAAGCTGGTCTGACGCAAGGACTTGTCCCTTTGCAGAGTCACGTCATGTCATTACGTGTGTGGTGGAAACTGGCATGTGCCCCGTTTCCGGAAGGAAACCCAGGCAGACCCAGACTCCCCTTTGCAAATGGCAGTAGGGTTTTCCATCAGAACTGAGTTATCTGGATGGATTTGATGCCACCAGAAGAAAACTTAAGTCATACACTGGCTTAGGGAGACCCTCTAGTAGGTTGAACCATATGAAATTGCTAGTACCACTTAATACCCATAAAAACAACAATTCCATATGGTTGCACCTACACAGCGTATCATCAGCCGGTACATGCCTGCTAAGGGAGTGGATCAGATGATCAGAGGACCTTGTGGAAAATGCCAGAGCCCCTGTTCTGGCACACACAGACTCACGACCTCAGAGAGGAAACAGGCTGTCTCCACTTTCCCTTCAGACGAGAACTTCCAAGACCAGCAGCACTCTTGGCAGGTGCTGCTCCTCCAGGCTCTTGTTTATTGGGACTGAGAAAGAGGCTGGCGACCAAGGACAATTTTCTGGACCCAGTTGCCACCCCCAAGGCAACACCCGACCAGGACAAGAGTGGGGGATGTGCACTTCAAGTCCCAGTCCTGGCAAAGTGAAAATCATTTCAGAGAGTGAATCTGTTTATTTTTTTTTCCTTTTGGCAAAATTATAAATTCGTCTGTTTATTCTCTTATTCCAAAAATACTCAGGAGAATTTTTTTTTTTTGGACAGGCAGAGTGGACAGTGAGAGAGAGAGACAGAGAGAAAGGTCTTCCTTTTCCGTTGGTTCACCCTCTAATGGCCGCCGCAGCCGGCGCGCTGCGGCCAGCGCACCGCGCTGATCCAAAGCTAGGAGCCAGGTGCTTCTGGTCTCCCATGGGGTGCAGGGCCCAAGCACTCGGGCCATCCTCCACTGCACTCCCTGGCCACAGCAGAGAGCTGGCCTGGAAGAGGGGCAACCGGGACAGAATCCGGTGCCCCGTCCGGGACTAGAACCCGGTGTGCCGGCGCCGCAAGGCGGAGGATTAGCCTGTTGAGCCGCGGCGCCGGCTTCAGGAGAATTTTTATAGAGGCTGGATACCAGTGGTCGCCATAATGCATGAAGAATCCTCTTGCCGCATTGTGGATCCGGCAGGCTAGGGAAACGGGCCACAGTCAGAGATCACAGCTACTTCTGCCTCTTTCACTTCAGCCAGGGTTCTTTGGGGCCCATATTTAAGAAAACCAGAGTTCACAGAAATTCAGGTTGGCTCATAGAAAATGGACATCAATATCAGCTGTGTGTATGTGTTGAGGGGAGGGACAGACATACGAGAGTGGGGAAAAGCTGAATTTAAAGTTAATTTGGGTGCCAAAAATAAATGCTGAAATCCATGCATAGGTTTTTGGGTTTTTTTTTTTTTTGTTTGTTTTTTGTTTGTTTGTTTTGTTTTTTTTTTTTTTTTTTTTTTGGACAGGCAGAGTGGACAGTGAGAGAGAGAGACAAGAGAGAAAGGTCTTCCTTTGCCGTTGCTTCACCCTCCAATGGCCGCCGCGGCCAGCACGCTGCGGCCGGCGCACCGCGCTGATCCGATGGCAGGAGCCAGGAGCCAGGTGCTTTTCCTGGTCTCCCATGGGGTGCAGGGCCCAAGCACCTGGGCCATCCTCCACTGCACTCCCTGGCCACAGCAGAGGGCTGGCCTGGAAGAGGGGCCACCGGGACAGAATCCGGCGCCCCGACTGGGACTAGAACCCGGTGTGCCGGCACCGCAAGGCGGAGGATTAGCCTAGTGAGCCACGGCGCCGGCCTATAATGTGCCTTTTTTATGAACTCTTTGAAGAGTCTGTGTGGGTTTCAAAAAAATTTTTGCACCAAAATAAATATCTTTTCAATGCATTTTTCCATGAATGTTTTGAGTCCCCTTATAGATTTTCGAGTGACTTTAGTGCCTGCAGTCATAGCTGGTCACAGTGGGTGGAACTGTGAGGTCAGTGTTCAGCCCACTTCTCTAGAAGATTCTGACAGAGGATGACAGCTGTCATTGCCACCTTTGCCTGGCATTACCATTTCCGAGTGATGGCGCGAGCCCCCCTAGAGGACATGTCCCTCCCTTGGACTCAACCCGCCACCCCCGTGAAAGTAGGACAGTCCCTTCTTTTGCTGGAGTTCTCCAAACACCCGTGGCAGGGTTGGTGCCTCTGGCCTGCCAGGCGTCTGTGAGGGGACTGGGCCACGTGAGGCCCCTGGTTTCCCTCACATGTCGCATGCCAGGCCTTCCCCTCTGGTTCCCATCACCCCAGAGCACACATACGGAGCCACTGGATTGCGTCCCAGGGTCCGCGTGGCAGTGGGGAGAAGCCTGCACTGGGGGCGGGGTGCAGAGATGGAGCCTGGTGGTTAGCCAGTAAAGCTGAGATCGTAGAGAATGTTGGCCACCAGCCCTGCACTTGACAGTGAGGACACGGGAAAGGGGTCCAGGAAGTCATGGTGTTGGTCTCAGAGCAGCTCCCCGGCTGGCCTCTTCCCGGGGAAGAACCCTGTCCACGCAGGGCCTCAGAGCTCGCTCCTCGCTGGCACTGCCGGGGGGCCCGTGGGCAGGCGGCACCGTCGGGGAGGATCCTGGTGCGTGTTTCCAGTGCACAGGCTCAGTGCTGGCTTTCAGTCCTCACTGTGCGTGCGGATTTTCCGAAGGCTCAGGCTGACCCGAGGTGCCCTCCTCGCTCTGTGCCGCAGTCCGCACCTGTGCAGCAAACGCCTCTCAGCTTTTACCCCTGGGCCCTGCCAGAAAACCATGGTGCCGCGATCACAACACAGCTTACCCACAAGTTCAGTCTGACAGTGAGCTCCGTTCCTCTTACGGACTGGGAGCATTTCGTATTCCCAGGGGAAGGCTGTGATCCAGAGAGGGCCGCCCATGATCGCCACATGCCCAGCCTTGCGGCAGCTAAGGAGCAGTCCAGGACACTGGGGCTGTGTGCATCCCACTTCCCAGCCCTGCCACTCACGCGTGGGGCGACTGTGGGCACCTTAGTTAACCGGTGCTTCTGTTTCCTCATTTGCATGTGGAGCAGAGAGTAATAGCACCAAACTGAGGGTAAGGACCTGGTAGATAGTAGCTTTGTTGTCAGTGTTGTAGGGGAGAAAGGGTCCTGGTGCCAAGCGGGTGAGCAGCCTGGGATCCAACCTAGGGGCTTCCCGCTGGCTGTCAGGCCTTAAAACCCAGGCAGCAAGTAGGTTTTACAGACCCATCAGAAAATACAGCTTTTCTCCATGCAGGAGTTCGGAGAGAAAAGATTGTACAGCTGCCCATTAAAAATCTCCTTGCAAGATTTGCCGGCTCATTTGTGCAGATTCCGGCCCCCCGTTCCTTGGCTAGCAGGAGGCCCACCCGTGCGGAAAGCGAGCTGCTTGTTCAGACCCTTCGCCTACCCTCTGGGAAGGTGAGGGGCCACTCTCTCTACTCTTGAGGCCAGAGCCTGCTCGGCAGACTCCTGGTGCATGGCGGGACCAGGCCCCGGCTTTCCCACGGCTGCCAGAGGGGCGGCCGGCAGGGAGGGTGGAATGTGTGAGTCTTTGAAATGCCATGTCTGTGGCCTGTGCTGGCAGGCCCACGCAGAGCTCCACAATAAACCTGTCACAAACGCGTTGACTCACTGGGTCCTTTATTTCTCATCATGGGCCTTCTGTGGCCTTGTGTTCTCCTGCCAGCAAAGAATGGAACGTTCGCGCCCCCCCTCCCCCCCCAGCCGGGCCAGCCGCCACGTTCTGCTTGATTTTTCAAGCAGTCACACGGCTTGGATGAGGGCTAGGTGCTCCCGGGGGGTTCTGCTTCCAAAGCTGCGGAGAGACCCTGGCCAGGGGTGGGGGCTGCGAGGGGGCGTTCATCCTCTCCCTGCCCCACTGCACAGGCCCTGGGATGGCTCTCAGGAGCCACAGCACGTCTGCTCCGTGAGCTGCGTCTGCAGCAGGGCCCGGGCCTTGGACCTGACCCAGCGCTGGCAGCAAAGCGTGGGTTGGGGGCGGGGTGTGGAATCTTTCCTCCCCAAGCGTTACCGTGGAGTCCTAAGCCCCACGCATCTGAATCCTCAGTGAGGGCCCTTGGCTAACAATGTGGTACCCAGGAGGTGCCTGCACCCAGCCACCTCCAGGGGCAGAAGTTCATGGGCTCGTCCTCTCCTCCCGCTTCCCTTTCCCTCCTTCCCCCCAACTTCCCCCGCCCCCTGCTGAGTGAAAGGCTCTGGACCAGCAGGGCCAGGCCAGGCCGGCCGGGTTTCCCCCCTCCTGCCCCTCCCGTGAGGCTGACTCAGCCTTTGAACTGGGCTTTCTCCCCGTTCACCTTAAAAATCACGCAGACTGTTTTTCCTCAGAGGAGAAAGCCCCAGATCTTCTCTTTTGTCTCCGTGGCTCCTGATCTGGCCCCTCCAGCTTTGTCACTTTCTGTCTCCTCCTTTTATGCTCTACTTTTTGCAGTGTTCAGTTGTCACCTCCTCAGGGAAGCCCTCCCTGACCCACGCGTTCCCGTGTGCTTGACCAGGTGCAGTCCCAGGCTCATCTCCAGGACCCTCACCCAGCGGTCTTTTTTCTCTCAATTCAAAAGGCAGAGAGACAGAGATGTCCATCCACCAGTTCACTCCCCAGATGCCTGCAATGGCAGGGGCTGGGCCAGGAACCCCATCCGGGTCTCCCACGTGGGTGGTGAGGACCCAGCTATTCGGGCCTGCTGCCCCCCAGGACACACATTAGAAAGGAACCTGGAATCAACAGGGAGTAGAGCCGGGCCTTGAACCCAGCCTTCGGCTGTGGGATGTGGGCGTCTGGTACCTGCTAGGCCAAATGCCCAGTGCCCAGCATTCGTTGTAGTTTTTTTCTTTTTTCTTGCAACCTTTAAGTCACCTCAATGAAGTCCAAGCTGTAGTTACTCCAATGCCTTTCCAGTTGGCCCCCTTAACAAATCATCTTCTTCGACCCCCCACACCACTCTCTGGAGGGGCCCGTTTTCATCAGGGAGGGCTGGAGCCCACGGCTGGTGCAGGTCAGGAGGAAGTGAGGGGTGTGCGGCGACATGGGCGTGGAGCTTGCCCAATCTGGATTTCCTGACTTGACCTCCCCAAACCTCGTCTGCTGCCCAGGCCATCAGGAGGTGGGCATGGACCCTGGGTCCATGAGCCTCCTCCATCCATCCCCATCCTCCCTGTCCGGTGTCACCCAGCTGGAACCTTCCCTCTGTTAACACTGTCTCTGTCTCTGCACCACCTCCCCAGGATCCATCTCATGTTTCAGCCACTGCTGTGCCCTAGCCAGAGATGCCCTCCCCCCCCCACCTCTCGCCCACCCTCACCCCTCATGCCTTCTCTTCCACCTTCCCTGCTCCATCAACTCGCCTTGACCCAGACCTTCCCTGAATTCCCTATCACACATCATGATGAGCGCATGGAGAGACCAGTGCTTGAACACACAGGTGCTCTCCCTGCCCTGTTACACTGGAGACTCCTTGGGAGCAAGGTGTGCATCGCAATCCCCATTCAGACCTCCCCCAGAAAGCCCTAACCCATAGCCATGGAGCCCTACCTTGTAGAGTTAGTGTCCCATGGGATGCTGGGTCTCCCCTGAGACCAGCACCTCCCTGGCCTCTGGCCCTCACTTCTGGCAGTTGATCCGAGAGTGTTGGCTGCAGTCAGTCCTGCACTGGCTTGGTCCTTCCTCCCCAACTAGGCTGTGGGGTGGGCCAGGCAGGACACATCAGTCTCGTTCTCACTGCTGGATATAGCCAAGAACCCAGCCAAAGCCTGTGCTTAGGAAAGCGTCACTATGGAAAACATCAGTTCTCTTGGGGCCGGCATAGCAGGTGAAGCCACCGCCTGCAGCATTGACATCCCACATGGGCACCGAGTCAAGTCCCAGCCGTTCCACTTCCAGTCCAGCACCCTGCCAATGCGCCTGGGAAAGCAGTAGAAGACGGCCCAAGTACAAGGGCCCCTGTACCCGTGTGGGAGACCCAGATGAAGCTCCTGACTCCTGACTTCAGCCTGGCCCAGCCTACAGCAGTTTGGGGCATGAACCAGCAGATGAAAGATCTCTCTCCATCTCTTCTTCTCTCTCTGTAACTCTGCCTTTCAAATCAATACATCTTTTAAGAAGTAAATAAATTTGTTTAAAAAATATGAATTCTCATAAAAAGACAAGAAACTAGGAAATGAGCTTGTTGGTGATAGTTCTTCATTCTTCTTATACCACCCCCCCAGTACTACCTATTGGCTTTCCTGTCTCCCCCAGCTGGAATCAAGGGCAGATCTACACAGGTGCCAAAATGGAGCAGTTAGCACACAGGCTCAGTTGTGCTGTGTTGCTGAGTCAAGAGACGCCCAGCACCCCGATGCCCTTAGGCCCTTCTGGAGAAAGTTCCACTGGGTGACAGACACCTGCCACTCTGGGCAGCTCCCATCGCCTGCGACAGCACAAGCAAAGACCTCATTCCTGCTGTGCACCTCCTGCCTCCAATCTCCCACCTATTAGTGAGGCCTGGAGTGCAGGGACTTGGAGGCCATCTCTGGGGGCTGCAGGTCCCCTCATATGCAGCTGCCTGGCCCCCAGGGGCAGAGCGGCAGAGGCGCTGTACACTGCAGGCTGTTGATGGCCTTGCAGGGGCTGTGTCCTGTGGCTCCATCCATCAAGACCCCAGGACAATGGTTGGAGTGACCGGCCAGGGACAGGACCGCGCTCAGCAGCGTGTGGCCGCCGAAGGACACAACTCCTATCCGTCTCTCCCTTGTTCATACCAGCTGTCCTGACTCCAGCCCCCTGCCCCCTGGTTGAATAGCCCCTCTCGGCTACCTCTGGGAGCTGTACGCGTGATGGACGCCTGCGTCCCACCCTGGCCAGTCGGATTTAATTAGTCTGGGGTGCAGTGGGGACACTGCAATTCTTAAAGGCTCCCTGGAGTGCTCCATTGTGCAGGCAGACTTGGAGGCGCGGCCGCGCTCTGTGCTGCACGCGGCCGGCTCCGTGATCCGCCTGAAGTGCAGCCCACGCCTGCGCCAGAGCTCCGCCACGTGCCTTCCTGCCCACTGTGGCCCACACGGTGGCCCTGATCTGCCCACGAGGAAGCTGGACCCACAGTGCTGCAGAACGGGGTTTACTTAGAGATGACGTCTGATTCAGTTCAAATGAGGCTGTTGGGGGCCCTCATCCAACTGACCCGAGTACGCATAAGAAGAAGGAGTTTGGCCCCAGAGCAGAGCAGGGATTGGAAAGCCAGAAGGAGGACTATGCAAGGACACATCCAGAAGATGCCCGTCTGCCTGCCACCGAGAGAGCCCTCAGGGGCAACTGGCCCTGCTGGCGCCGCGATCCGGGGCTGCGCGCTCCAGAACTGTCAAAATGTACCTCTGTCCTTGGAGCCGCCCGCTCTGGGGCACTGTTCTAGGCCTCCCTGGCAAACCACATCCTCCTGCTTCCCAGCAAGGCAAGACTACTCACTGTTAAGGGCAAGGACCCAGGGGCCACGCTCCCTTTGCCATTTGAAAAACACAGCTTTGGCCGGCGCCGCAGCTCACTAGGCTAATCCTCCACCTTGCGGCACTGGCACACAGGGTTCTAGTCCTGGTTGGGGCGCCGGATTCTGTCCCGGTTGCTCCTCTTCCAGGCCAGCTCTCTGCTGTGGCCCGGGGAGTGCAGTGGAGGATGGCCCAAGTGCTTGGGCCCTGCACCCCATGGGAGACCAGGAAGAAGCACCTGGCTCCTGCCATCGGATCAGCACGGTGCGCCGGCCTGTACAGCGCACTGACCCCAGTGGCCATTGGGGGGTGAACCAATGGAAAAAAGAAGACCTTTCTCTCTATCTCTCTCTCACTGTCTACACTGTCCACTCTGCCTGTCAAAAAAAGAAACACACTTAGCTTTATGTATTTGAAAGGGAGAGTGACAGAGAGAAAGAATTTGGGTCACTCCCCAAATGTCCTCAACAGCTAGGGTGGAGCCAGGCCAATGCCAGGAGCCAGGCACCCCATCCAGAGCTCCCATATGGGTGGCAGGGCCCAGGCACGTGAGCCATCATCCATTGCCTTCCCGGCTGCACTAGCAGGAAGCTGAGTGGAAGCGGGTAGCTGAGATTTGAGCCATGCACTCTGATGTGGGATGCAGGTGTTGCAAAAGGTGGCTTAACCCACCGTGCTGCAACAACCACCCCTTAAAGTTGTTTATTTATTTTAAATATGTGTTTGTGTATTTGAAAGGCAGAGCTACAGACACAGCACACTTTTGTCCATTGGTTCACTCCCCAAAATGGCCACAACAGCCGGGACCAGGCCAGACTGAAGCCAGGAGCCAGGAACTCCATCCTGATCTCCCATGTGGATGGCAGGGGTCCAAGCACTTGGGCCCTCTTCTGCTGCTTTCCCAGGCGCATTAGCGGGGAGCTGGATTGGAAGTGGAGCAGCCAGGTCTCCAAAGGGCTCTCAATATGGGAGGCTGGCATTGCAGGTAGCAGCTTTACCTGCTATGGCACAATGCTGGCCCCTCTTTATGTATTTATTTTTTAATTTTTATTTGAAAGGCAGAGCAAGAGAGAGAGTTTCTCTACCATTTAACAACTGAGGCTTTGGTAACTTAACCTCTCCATGCCTCGATTTTCTTGTCTCGTCAATGGGGGAATAGGGGAGCTCCAACTTAGGACTATGGGTGAAGACTCATATCCTCAAATCTGAGCGAGTTCACTGTAGGGCAGTGCGGCTGTGAGCGCCCAGTGGCACTCCATGTCAGTTCGCCTTACTCCCCACACCCCGCCTCCATCTCCCACACCCCTCCCCGGGTGCTTGGCGCCTGGCTCATCACACCCATCCACGCTCCCTGGAGCCCTCTTTACGGCCTCCCCCCACCCATCCCTGCTGAAGGAAGACTGTCTGTCCAGCTCATGCTGCTATGAGAGATCCCAGCACTGGATGACGTCTACGGAAAAGAAGTAGATTTGGCTCATGGCTCCGGAGGCTGCAAAGTCAAGTCTGCAATCAAGGAACCGCCTCTGGGGAGGGGCGACCTGGCTGCATCACCCCGTGGCAGAAAGCATGGTGTTGAGAGAGGCAGAGAGAGCAAGGGAAAAGGGGCTGAGTGCATCCCAGATGAGAGACCAGCCCCTCCCTACAGGGGTGGCATTGATCATCAGTGAAGGCTCAGCCCCACTGCCTGCAGGACACCGCAGGACCTGGGGCAGACTGCTGAACCCCAGCGACGCCCGGCTCCTGACCCCTCCTCCAGACCCCTGCGGTCAAAACTGCCTCCTTCCTCCAGAGCCAGTAAAAGTGGCATTTCCGTCCTAGCCCCTGGGTCTGCCTTCGTACCCCAGGGGCACCTGGAGCCCTAGGGGTATTGCACATGGAGAGAAGGCACTCGGGAAGGGGACAGAAGCAAAGGTGGGGACATCGGTGGGGCCAGGAACCAGCTAAAGGAGGCACACGTCGGGGATCTAACATCGTGCCGGAGTCCCCATTTGAGTTGTGAAGCCGGGAGTGAGGTGCCGGCCCCACAGCGTCTTCGTATTTATGGGAGTTTACCGGATGACTGATCCCTGGAAGGAGTTTGGTTTTCCCCTTTCTCAGCCATCATTGAAGTGCCTGGGAGACCGGATTCTCCTTCTTGGATAAGGCAAAGTTTGCCGGGGAGCTTTGCTGTTCACGCTTCTGAGTGTGGCTCCGTGGAAGCAACCAGAGACCCCCCAGGACACGGCACCACGAGGCTCCAAGATGGGCCCCAGTGGGAGGCCGGGCTCAGGTACACACAGGCATCGGGGTCTTTGGTGCTGTTGGAGGCATTCCCCCACCCGTGACGCGCTGCGCCGTGCTCCTCCGTGCCCGCTGGGTCTCCAGACCCTGCAGTAAATCAAATCGAAAGGATTCACAGCTCTGAGGTCTCAACCTGATGCCCTTTAAGGAGTGCATGCAAGCCTGCAAGTATCAGTCGGCCTGGGACGCTGGCGCCTCCAGCTGGCTGCAGGGACCCGAACCCCTTCTCCATCACTGGAGCCCAGCACAGGGACTGCTTGACAGCAGGGGCCACAGCTCCATTGCTCCAGGACCCCATGGCAGAGTGGAGAGCTGTGGTGTGTGACCAGAGAGATTCGTCATCCCCTGTCACATGGGCTACCTCTGCTTTTCCCACCCGCTGAGGTGGAGCAGAGCACCGTTAGACCGACTCCACCCTCCCCAAGCGAGTCGGGTGCAGTCCTGAGGGTGCAGGAGAGTCTAGCATCTTAGGGAGAAGCCTGCAGTGTAGACAGGGGCTCTGGGAGGGAGCCCAAGGACCAGGCCTCCTGCCCACTGGGCACCATTCAGCAGGCGGATGTGGGCTGAATGTCCCCAGACGTCAGTCTGTCCTCTCCCTTAGGTGGAATTCCACTGCCCAGCTTCTGTGTTGCCTGCCGTCCTGGTCCTCCCACATCATTTCGTCTCCAAAATGACTTGGCATCATGGCCTCCACGAGCCGCCCCTGCCGGCTTCCCCTCTGACCTCCCACAGTGCTTCCCATGCTTGCTCACGCCGATGCCCCCACCCCATGATGGCCTTGTCCCCACCGAAACTCACGCTGAGGCTCAAAGTCTCCACGCAGCAGCACTGAGAAGGCGGGGCCTCTGCGGCAAGTGGTAGGGTCACAGGTTCACCAGCACAGGAGAGATCAGTGCCCGCCTCCCGGGAGTGGGTTGGGTCTCACAGGACCCCATCAGTCCAGCGAGAGAGTGGGTTGCTGAAAAGCAGGTCTGGCCTTCTCGGTCCACTCTCTTCCTTCCTCCTGCGCCATGTGGCCTCCGCCTGTGCAGCTCTGTGCTCTCGCACGTGCACCTGCTGCGAGATGCCATCTGCTGTATTGTGACCCAGCCCGAGGCTCTTCCCAGATGCGGCCTCCAGAACTGTGGGCCACAATAAACAGATGTTCTTTTTTTTTTTTAAAGATGTATTTGATTTATTTGAAGAGCAGAGTGATGGAGAGAAGGAGACATGGAGATCTGCTATCCGCTGGCTCACTCCCCAAATGGCTGCAACAGCCAGGGCTGGGCCAGGAGCCTGGGACTCCACTCAGGTCTCCCATTGAACTCAACCCACTGCCCATATGGGCTGTCGGCATCTCAGGGGGCGGCTTAACCCCTGGCACCAGAATGCTGGCTTCAACTCTTTCTTTATAAAGTACCTTCTGGGGGCTGGCGCGTGGCATAGTAGGTTAAGCCCCCGCCTGCAGCACCAGCGTCCCACATGGGTGCTGGTTCCTGTCCCAGCTGCTCCTCTTCTATCCAGCTCTCTGGTTATGGCCTGGGAAAGTAGCAGAAGATGATCCAAGTACTTGGGCCTCTACATCCACATGGGAGACCTGGAAGAAGCTCCTGGTTCCTGGCTTTGGATCGGCCCAGCTCCAGCCGTTGTGGCCATTTGGGGAGTGAACCAGCAGATGGAAGACCTCTCTGCCTCTTTCTCTCTCTCTTTCTCTGTAACTCTGCCTCTCAATTAAATAAATAAACTTTAAAAAAAAAAAGTACCTTGCAGGCCAGTGCTGTGGCTCACTAGGCTAATCCTCCACCTGCGGCGCCGGCACCCTGGGTTCTAGTCCTGGTCAGGGCGCCGGATTCTGTCCTGGTTGCTCCTCTTCCCGTCCAGCTCTCTGCTGTGGCCCAGGAGTCCAGTGGAGGATGGCCCAAGTGCTTGGGTCCTGCACCTGCATGAGAGACCAGGAGGAAGCACCTGACTCCTGGCTTCGGATTGGCACAGTGCGCTGGCTGTGACGCACTGGCCATGGTGGCCACTTGGGGGGGTGAACCAACGGAAAAAGGAAGACCTTTCTCTCTGTCTCTCTCTCTTCACTGTCTAACTCTGTCTGTCAAAAAAAAAAAAAAAAAAGTACCTTGCAGTGGGCTCAGACAGAGGGCCTCTCCAAGGGCCCTCTGCAATAAGAGCTCTGCTTTTATATAAGCTTCATTTATTTATTTTTATGTATTTGAAAGACAGATTGACAGAGAGAGAGAGAGAGAGAGAGAGAGTAAAAGATCAACCCCCAGGTATGGGTCAGGCCAAAGCCAGAAGCCAGGAGTTCCATCTGGGTCTCCCATGTATGTGACAGGGGTCTTAGCACTTGAGCTGTCACCTACTGCCTCCCAGAATGAGTATAAGAAGGAAGCTGGATCAGAAGCAGAGGCAGGGGCCGGCGCCGCGGCTCACTAGGCTAATCCTCCACCTAGTGGCGCCAGCACACCGGGTTCTAGTCCTGGTTGGGGCACTGGATTCTGTCCCGGTTGCCCCTCTTCCAGGCCAGCTCTCTGCTGTGGCCAGGGAGTGCAGTGGAGGATGGCCCAAGTGCTTGGGCCCTGCCCCCCATGGGAGACCAGGAGAAGCACCTGGCTTCTGCCATCGGATCAGTGTGGTGCGCCGGCCGCAGCACGCTGGCCGTGGTGGCCATTGGAAGGTGAACCAGTGGCAAAAGGAAGACCTTTCTCTCTGTCTCTCTCTCTCTCTCTCACTGTCCACTCTGCCTGTCAAAAAAAAAAAAAAAAAAAAAAAAAAAAAAAAAAAAAAAGAAGCGGAGGAGGCCTCAATCTCAGGCACTTCGATGTGGGAAGTGGGCATCCCATCTGACGGCCTTACCCACTGCACCACAATGCTTGCCCCGCAGACCCCCTACTTCCCTGCGTGTCTGTGGCTCCACCATCCACAGAGCTCACTGGCCCATTCCTTCATGTTCACTATTTTTTTTTAAAGATTTTTCTATTTGAAAGGCAGAGCAAGAGAGAGAGGGAGAGACACAGAGTGAGAGAGAGGGGCATCTCCCACCCACTGGTTCACTCCCAAATGGCTGCAACAGCTTGGGTTGGGCCAAGCCAAAGCCAGGAGCCAAGAGCTCCATCCTGGTCTCCCACGTGAGTGGCAGGCACCCTAGTGCTTGGACCCCCTTCTGCTGCTTGCCTAGGTGCATAGCGGGAAGCTGGATGGGAAGCAGAGCAGCCAGGACTTGAACTGGCCGTCTGACATGGGACATGAGTGTCACGGGCCACGGCTTAACCAGCCGTGCCACAACACTGGCCCCAGACGCTGTCTATTTTTAACCGAGTTTTCCTGCTGAGCCTGCCCCGAGGACAAGGACAGTATTTTGCTTTTTGCTGTGTCTCTTGGACTTCATAGGAACTTACTACATATTTCTTGGCCACTTTGCTGTGTATCTTGGCCCTCTCCTGACAAGAAAGGGGCCTGGTTGTTTGCTTTGCTCGGCGTCCAACTTGCTGTGGGGTTGGTTTGGCTTCCAGCATTCTGCCTTGGGTTGGGAGAGGCAGGATGGCGCCCGTGGATAGGAGCCAAGTTGACCTGTCACCCTAAATGCTCCTGTAGCCTTTGAAATGTTACAGTATGGGGAGGGGGGAAGGTGGTCTTCAAGGAGTTCCTGGCAATGCACATTAGGAGAAAGCTATGCATGGATCGAGAAATATTTTGTGTCCAAGTAGACATTTTAGTTCCACTTTGCACGAGTTTTCTTTGAGTCACCCTCATCCGCCCGTGTGCATCGTCCGACTTGGTGAGCAGATGCGTGACCCGAGCTGAGCTAGCCCTGGGAGCGACAGTGGAGGAGACCAGGTGCCACTGTTTTGGGGAGAGTTCCCCCCACTTTTCTGCAGAGCTCCAGACTCCAACTGCAGCTCTCTCCATGTTGTCGCTGTGTCGTGCGTGGACGGGGCATTGCGTGTGGGCTGCTGGGGAGGGGGATGTTGGTAACTGGCGGAGGCGGGGGCAGTGTTACTGCAGCTGCCGGCGGATGTCACAGAGCCCCTGAAGTCCCATCCTTGCACAGCCGTGTCCGTGCCAGCTCATCTGCTGTCCGTTAGCCTCCCTCTCGTGCCTTTGCAGGGCGAGGGAGACGGCAGCTGTGTGCACTCCCGGCGCCCAGCGGGGGCGAGGTGCCGCATCCCTCCACCCCTGAAGACAGCGCTCTTGGTGGAAATGTCTTGCCCCAGCTTTGAATGGTGGAGTCTTAAAAACCTCAGGGCTTTTCTAAATATTAGATTCTCAGGAGAAGGATTTGGCATTCCCAGGCAGGAATTTTTCAAAGTAGCCATGAAAGTGGCTTGGAAAGACAATTCCAAGCCAGCGTGGCTGGCGCAGCCTGCAGGAGTGAGTCCCCCACCAAACCTGTGCTTTCTGTTGTGTGCTGGGTCCAGGAAAGGCCAGCAGGGTCACCCCCTTCCTCCCTGCACCGCCACGGGATGGAGTGCGTTAGGGCTGGCAGCCCCGCCTCACTCAGTGCCCCTCAAGCCCCCCCCAGCCCTGGCTTGGGGTTTACGGAGCTGCCCCAAGCAGGACATCAGGTGACAGCCCCGGGTACCTGGCATTCCTGGACCAGTGGCCCAAAGTTCCCATGGCCCATCCCAGTGTTCTGTGGCTCTGCCTCTGAGTTGCGTGGCAGCTGGCACCAAGTCCAACTCAAACACTCAGAGAAGCGGCTGAAACCCAGAGCGAGTTGGTCACCTGCCTTCACAGTCCTTGTTTCCAGGCACTCTGAGGCTGTCTCCCAGCCACCCCTTACCGCAGAGTGTAGTCGGGGTCTGGGTAACAACGCTGGTGTTTCTCCATGGGGTGCTGTTGGGGTTCGGGGCGGCCCATCCTCTATCTGGTACCTTACAGGTCGTCTAGCAGTTCGAGCCCAGCCTGGCAAATGCCGACAGCCACTTTGTCATTAAGACAGCCAAGAACACACTCTCAGCCCTGGGGCATGGCAGGTGCTGTAGGACCGTCACAGGAGAGAAGTTGTGGGGTTCCTGTCTTCATGCAGGACATGAGACAGAGAGCAAAGTGATAAGGTTTTATTGGGGACAGGGCATCCGTCAGAACGGAAGGGATGGAGAGAGAGTGCCCGGTCGCTCGGACTGCGGGAGAGCGAGGTTACATGGTTGAATGGAGAGAACACACCTGGGCAGGCCAGGCAGGTAGCTCAGCGGAGAGCAGAGAGCTGCGTGCACAGTCTTTGTTTGGACGCCGGGGTTTATGGGGAGTCTCTTTACCAGCCCCCCCCCCCCCACTTCTCCTCCAGGACAAAGCGCTTGTTGGGTGTATATAAGAAAAATTCCTCTCCAGGTTTACCACTGAGGTTGCCAGACAGGGGAAGTCTTGCTGGCCTTGGCCAAGGGGCTCCCCACTGGAGTGCCGGCCTTGGAGGAAGGATGCTTATCTGGGACTGCCTGGCAGGTTATCAGGGCCTGGGCAGGACTTGGAAATGTAAAATGCTGGGCTTCTGCAGGCTGATTTCTAACTTCCTACCTAACAGGACCTTCCACCTGGGCCGGGAGACTTCCAATCTCAACCTGGTGGCAGGGTGGGAGGAACCCTCAGTGCAGGGACACAGGGACAGGGCAGGAACCCAGGCTTCTCAACTGTACCCTGGGCGGTGGATGCCTTTCTCCGTCCATCCTGCATCCCCAGCCCCCGGCCCAGTCTGCTGCAGACTCGTGGGAAGATCTCAGGAAATCACTTGTCGAATGAATGAATGAGGTCCATGAGCAGGACACAAGGCCCCCGAACCCAATAAATGCGTGTGCAACACGGGAGTGTGTGTGTTGTGTGTTTGTACACGAGCGTCCATCAGGTCCTCCAAAGGCATCGTGACCTCAGGGACATTCAGATGACTTGTCCAACCAGTGACCGCCCCGGCCTGGCATTTGCGTTACCACCCTGTGTTTGTGTATTTAGAACTACTGCTCGCTGCCAGACTTCTGTTTTTAAAGATTTATTTGTTTGTTTGAAAGGCAGAGTTAGAGGAAGAGACAGAAAAAGAGAGAGAGAGATCTTCCATCTGCTGGTTCACTCACCAAATGGCCACAACAGCCAGGGCTAGGCTTGGGGCAAAACCAGGAGCCAGGAATTCCACGCTGGTCTCCCACGTGGGTGGCAGGGGCCCAAGGGCTTGGCCATCTGCTGCTGCCCTCCCCAGGCCAGCAGCAGGGAGCTGGATTGGAAGCGGGGTAGCTGAGACTTGAACTGGCGCTCATATGAGATGCTGGAGTCACAGGCAGCCACTCAGCCCTGCGCACCACAACTCTGGCTCCTTGGTGCCTGATTTTCAATATCCTTGCAAAGGGCACATCCGGGAAACTCCTGAGGGGCCGCTTCTGTAAGAGGCATCCAGGTACCATCACACAAGGGCTCACTGGGCCCTGGAACAAGCAATGGCCCGAGGCCAGGGGCCCTTGCCTCACTCACAGGAGAACAGAGTAGAAATAAGGCAGGAATTGGCTATGTTCCCCACCACCATCTCCGAACTTGAGCGCTTTCTGGGTGAGAAGTCAAACAAATTGGTGATGTCACTCAGCTTCCCTGAATGAGTTGAGCAATGGTGACTCCCTTCCGCGCTGGGAGTTCCTTGTTGATGCAGCTGTTTTAATAAAAGACCGTCAACGCCCTGAGTCAGGAAGAACAGCAGGGCCATGCTGGTGGCGCAATGGGGCACAGGGCCCTAGAGCGGATCAGACACAGCCTCAAGCCGTGCAGAGGTTCACACTTGCCTGTGTCCCCGGGGAACCAGAACCCCGGGTGCAGAGGGCTGTGAGCAAAGGCTGCAGAGGGGTTACCACGGCGGTGATTCATGCCTCCTGCTTGTCCTGCATCCTGGGGTGCGCCTGTCCCTAGAAAGGGTGACTGGCCAGGGCGGGGGGCTGGAATTAAGCTCTTGAGCACTTACCAAAAAGTCTATGATCCCATTTACCCCAGAAGGATCATTTTATTTGCAGAAGCTTCTAGCACAGAGACTTGAGCAGTCAGAACCCAGGTACCCCACCCCCCAGCAGGGGGAGGAGGAGAAGCTGATAACTGAGGAACCCCTGGGAGGCCAAGGCAGGCTTCTAAACCACGGAGAGCTTGTTACATCGCAGGTTCCCCGCCTCCAACCCCAGGAATGCGACTCAGCAGGGGCCTGATCATTTGCTTCTCCAGCCCGGTCCAAGAGAGACTGCACCTGTCCTGTGGGAATCAACCACACTGGCCCCAGTAGGGCTTTTTTTTCACTGTGCTCCATCACGCCCCCTTGTGGGGAGAGGAGGGGATGAGAAAAAGAAGTGAATGGGACTCAGCGGCCACAGTAACTGGCAATCAGGAAGATAAGAAGTTGGGAGACCACTGGCCTGGAGGAGGTGGGCCCAGGCCTGTATGTGAGGTCTCCTGAGAACTGAGCCTCCCCACGTCTTATTCTACGGTGCCTGGAGCAGGGATAAGCTGTGCACATTTGAAACAAACGAGCGCCCAGCTGAGTTAAATGAGCAGAGTCCAGGGCGGGCACTCTCTCAGGGTTTTCTTTCTGGCGGCCTTGGCCTTGGTGGCAGGTGCTGCTCAGCTTCCCCAGGGGAACTTTTTCCACCCCTGTCTGGATACGCCCCACATTTTTTAAAAAAGTTTTTTATTTTTGATTTATTTGGAAGGGGGGGGGGGTTAGAGAGACAGAGAATTTTCCATCCACTTGTTCACTCCCTAAATGGCTGTGACAGTCAGGGCTGGCTGGGCCAGGCCAAAGCCAGGAGCTGGGAGCCCCATCCGGGTCTCCCACATGGGTCCAGGAGCCCAAGCACTTGGGCCATTTTCTGCTGCTTTCTCAGGCGCATTAGCAGGGAGCTGGATTGGAAGCAGAGCAACTAGGACTTGAACCTGTGTTATATGGGATGCTGGTGTCATAGGTGATGGCTTAACCTGCTGTGCCACAGTGCTGGCCCCAGGATATGCCCCATCTGATAGGCAGAGTTACAGAGAGGAGGAGGGAAAAAGAGAGAGAGGGAAGGAGAAATCAGTATTCCATCTACTCGTTCACTCCCCAAATGGCTGCAATCACCAAGGCTGGGCCAGGACGAAGCCGGGAGCCAGGAGCTTCATCTGGGTCTCCCATGTGGATGCAGGGGCCCTTGTACTTGGGCCATCCTCCGCTGCTTTCCCAGGCACGTTAGCAGGGAGCTGGATTGGAAGTAGAGCAGCCAGAACTCGAATCAGCACCCATATGGGATGCTGGCATTGCTGGCGGTGGTTTAACCAGCTATGCCACAGCGCTGGTTCCAGGTACACCTCACATTTACCTGGTCCCTGGGCCCATCAACATACGCATCTCATCCTCCCAAAACCAGTCTTGGGTAACCCGATGTCCCCCTGTGGCTTGAGACCAACAGTACTGGTCAGGGGTAAGAGTCAGATCCTGGGGTCCGTGTCTCAGGGCTCGGCTCCTGTCTTAACCACTGCTTAGCTGAGATACTGGGGGTGAGTCAACCTCTGTAAACCTCAGTTTTCCCATCTGTATGATGGGGATAATTATAGATTAACATATGCGCTTTGAAAGCGATCATCACTGGGCAACTCTTAGCACAGCTCTTTTGTCCTCAGGAAAGTATGGCCAATTGTTACTAATTATTCTAACATTATTTTAGTGTGTTTTAAAGCATTTAGTTATTTAATTGAAAGGCAGATTGACAGAGAGAGAGAGAGAGATTCTATCTGCCAGCTCACTCTCCAAATGCCACAACAACCAGGTCTGGGCTCAGCCAAAGCCAGCAGCCAGGAGCCAGGAACTCCCTCCTGGTCTCCCACGTGGGTGGCAGGGACCCGAGCCCTTCCATTATCCACTGCCTTCCTGGGTATGTTAGCAGGAACCTGGATAGAAAGCGGAGCAGGCAGGACTGGAGCTGCAATCTGATTGGACACTGGTGTCACAAGCCGTGGCTTAACCTGGCACCTATAAAATGCAGGGATACGGATCAGGAGTGTGTGGCCTTTGCTACTTTCTATGGCTTCATAACAAAAGGCCCCCAGCTGGGGGGCTTGAAACAACAGGAATTTGTAGTCTGAGATAAGGCGCAGGCAGGGCGCTGTCCTGGGCACTGTCTGGCCTCTGTCCTGGGCACTGTCCGGCCTCTGTCCTGGGCGCTGTCTGGCCTCTGTCCTGGGCGCTGTCCGGCCTCTGTCCTGGGCGCTGTCTGGCCTCTGTCCTGGGCGCTGTCCGGCCTCTGTCCTGGGTGCTGTCTGGCCTCTGTCCTGGGCACTGTCCGGCCTCTGTCCTGGGTGCTGTCCGGCCTCTGTCCTGTGCGTTGTCTGGCCTCTGTCCTGGGCGCTGTCCGGCCTCTGTCCTGGGTGTTGTCTGGCCTCTGTCCTGGGCGCTGTCCGGCCTCTGTCCTGGGCGCTGTCTGGCCTCTGTCCTGGGTGTTGTCTGGCCTCTGTCCTGGGCGCTGTCCGGCCTCTGTCCTGGGCGCTGTCCGGCCTCTGTCCTGGGCGCTGTCCGGCCTCTGTCCTGGGCGCTGTCTGGCCTCTGTCCTGGGTGTTGTCTGGCCTCTGTCCTGGGCGCTGTCCGGCCTCTGTCCTGGGCGCTGTCCGGCCTCTGTCCTGGGTGCTGTCTGGCCTCTGTCCTGGGCACCGTCTGGCCTCTGTCCTGGGCGCTGTCTGGCCTCTGTCCTGGGCGCTGTCCGGCCTCTGTCCTGGGCGCTGTCTGGCCTCTGTCCTGGGTGTTGTCTGGCCTCTGTCCTGGGCGCTGTCCGGCCTCTGTCCTGGGCACTGTCCGGCCTCTGTCCTGGGCGCTGTCCGGCCTCTGTCCTGGGCGCTGTCCGGCCTCTGTCCTGGGTGCTGTCCGGCCTCTGTCCTGGGCGCTGTCCGGCCTCTGTCCTGGGCGCTGTCTGGCCTCTGTCCTGGGTGTTGTCTGGCCTCTGTCCTGGGCGCTGTCTGGCCTCTGTCCTGGGTGTTGTCTGGCCTCTGTCCTGGGCGCTGTCTGGCCTCTGTCCTGGGTGTTGTCCGGCCTCTGTCCTGGGTGCTGTCTGGCCTCTGTCCTGGGCGCCGTCTGGCCTCTGTCCTGGGCACCGTCTGGCCTCTGTCCTGGGCGCTGTCTGGCCTCTGTCCTGGGCGCTGTCCGGCCTCTGTCCTGGGTGCTGTCTGGCCTCTGTCCTGGGCGCTGTCTGGCCTCTGTCCTGGGTGTTGTCCGGCCTCTGTCCTGGCTGCTGGCTTGGCTGTCATTCCCGTGCTGCTTGCCTTACAGACCCATCAGTCTCATCTCTGCCTCTGTCGTCACCCGGTGTCTCCCTGTGTCCGTCTCTGTTTTTAGAAGGGCTCACGGCTCACCCAAATAGAGTATGACCTCATGTTAACTCGATGACATCTGCAAAGACCCCCAGTCCCCAGCCAAGGTCGCTCTCCAGGTCCGGGAGGTTGGTAGGATGTTAGCACATCTCTCATGGGGGAACAGTGGAGCGTGCCACACCGCCAGCCTGCACTGAGGCACCTGACGACAGGTGCATTTTTCCCCTTGTACATCTTCTCCCGACTCCTCCAGGCCGCGCGTGCCCCAGGTGTGAGCCATTTCCACTGCTCTGCTGCGGCTCCGAGTCTGACGCCGGTCTTTGGTGAGAGGCAGCCTCACCGTGGGCTTCCACAGCCTGGGACTGAATGGCCGCCACCGATTGTGTCTTCCAGGGTGTTCAGACTTGCATCTCCTGGATATGTTGACCCCGACGGAGAGAAAGCGACAAGGCTACATCCATGAGCTCATTGTCACCGAGGAGAACTACGTGAATGATCTGCAGCTGGTCACAGAGGTGAGCGCAGCGCTGGGTGCTGGGGGGTGGGCACGGGCAGGGGGCGCGGGGAGGCAGGCGGGAGCCTGGGGTGCACCTCTGAGCCTGGGACCCCAGTTCCGGGGGGAGAGCCTTCCCCCGGAGAAGCAAATCAGACTCTGAGCCATAGCCAAGGGGCGGAAATGGTTCACACCTAGGGACACAGCGCGGCCTGGAGGAGTCGGTGGAAGATGTACAAGGGGCAAAACGTAATGAAAAGATAAGCTTCCTGTGGTGGGAGGGAAGTCTGACATCCGGGCAGAGCTCTCCCAGGGAAGCCACTTTCGGTGATGCCACAGAGGTGGTCCCGTCATGCCCCTGGCCCCCGGTCATGGGGTGGCCACCTGGCTGCTTGGGGTCACTCCTGGTGCCCCTTGCCCCTGCCATGCGCCACCTGCCACTGGAAAGGTTTCCTCCCACGTGCCTGGGAGCCCCCTGGTCTGTTCTGTGCTCCCAGGGAACCTCAGCAGGGCCTTGGGCCCCACGTCCAGAGGATGAGGAGATGCAGAACTGGGCACCCCCACTTTCCACTAGCTCCTCCCCTGATTCACGTAGGAGCTAAAAGGATCTGTAGAGCTGGGGCTGATGGCCGATCTACAGCTTGAAAAGTACTGTGGCAGTTTCGAACCCCCCAAACCCCGCCCGCCACGAGCCCAAACCATCACAAGCCAGTCCACTTCATATGAGGGGCTTAGCACCCAGGAGAGACTTGGCTGGGCTGGCCCGTGTTGGGGGGAGTACAGGAAGGGTTGCTGGCCCCCAGGGCTACACTAACTCATGGACGGCACTGGTGCAAACTCGAGACACTTGTCTGTAGTTACCTATA
Organism: Oryctolagus cuniculus; assembly: GCF_051225735.1. Taxonomy (NCBI): domain Eukaryota; kingdom Metazoa; phylum Chordata; class Mammalia; order Lagomorpha; family Leporidae; genus Oryctolagus; species Oryctolagus cuniculus. The sequence continues at coordinate 11,178,746 of NC_142870.1, read as the reverse complement.
CGTTGGAGATGTCTGGAATATGTCACTCCCTTAGATAGGACACCTTTGTGCAGTGTGGGTGGGGACAGAGCTGTAGAGTCGGTCCCTGAGGTCACCCAGGGTCACCCAGGGTAGCGCTGCTTGGAAGAGGCCCTGCTGCGCTGGGCTGTTCCCCTGCCGCATGCCTGGGGCTTTGTGCACGTTCTCCGGGAAAGAAGGGAGGGGCAGCCACACCCTGGCGCACCTCTAAATCCCTCCTCCCTGCGTCCTGGCCTCCCCCTCTTCTCACCGCCCCAGCGGGCAGGAGAGATGGCCCAGCCTGCCTGCAGAGGTGGCCCAGAACGCCCAGTCGGGCAGCGTTGGAGGAGAGTGGGGCTGGCCTCCCTGTGCACCTGCTGGGGCCCCTCCCGCCCGGCAGAGGCGGCGCTGCGGCCCCACCCTTGCTCTGCCGCGGGGGGAGTGCGCGCGCGCCTGTTTGAGTGGACCGCTAACTGTTTGCTTTCTGAACTGCTCCGTTTTCTGCATCTGTAGATCTTTCAGAAACCCCTGATGGAGTCTGAGCTGCTGACAGAAAAAGAGGTTGCTATGATTTTTGTTAACTGGAAGGAGCTGATTATGTGTAATATCAAACTACTGAAGTAAGCCTCTCCTCTCTAATCCCCAGCCTCGCTCGCCTCCCCGCCTCACACACTAGCCCTCTGTGTGTCCTGTGTGTCCGTCATGCATGCGTTTGCTTCTGCCTTCTGTCCGCCCTGCTGCCCACGTCCACTCACTAGCGCCATTGCCCCCGCGTGCCTCCTGCTTTCCCCAAACGCACCCCACCCCGCCCCCAAAACTGTCCCTGATGGAGAGGAAATCGCCAGGGTGGCCTGGGTCCCGCCTTCCAGAGCTGCACCAGCTCTGGATCCCGATGCCTGCTGGTCCATCCTGGCACAGGGCGGCGCCCTCACCCCAGTGCCTGCCCTCGGACCCGGGTCCCCGCTAGAAAGTGCTGGCCTCTTGAGACATCCTGAGCTCCTGTAGATGGAGATGTGCGGGGCTGTCCATGCCTCCCGTGAGAACTCCAAGGAGCAGGGCCTGGGGCTGTCTGTATTTTATTCTCGTTTTTGTCCACAGAGGCAGCTGCAGGGCCAGGAGTAGGACATGGGTTTGGATCCCTGCTCACTGCCCATTCTCTCTCTCTGAAGATTTTATTAATTAATTAGTTTTTTAAAGATTCATTTTATTTATTTGAAAGACAGAGTTACAGAGACAGGTAGAGACAGAGAGAGAGGTCTTCCATCCTCTGGTTCACTCCCCGGATGGCTGCAACGGATCCAAAGCCAGGAGCCAGGAGCTTCTTCCGGGTCTCCCACGCTGGTGCAGCAGAGGCCCAAGGACATGGGCCATCCTCCACTGCTATCCCAGGCCATAGCAGAGAGCTGGATGGGAAGAGGAGCAGCCGGGACTGGAACTAGCACCCATATGGGATGCCAGTGCTTCAGGCCAGGGCATTAACCTACTGTGCCACAGCGCTAGCCCCCCCTCCCCCAAGATTTTATTTATTTATTTGAAAGGTAAAGTTACAGATAGTGAGAGGGCAAGACAAAGAGAGGTCTTTCAAGCCCAAATAGCCGCAACAGCCTGAGCTGTGCTGATCCAAAGCCAGGAGCCAGGAGCTTGCTTCTTCCTGGCTCCCATGTGGGTGCAGGGGCCCAGGGACTTGGGCATCTTCCACTGCTTTCCCAGGCCACAGCAGAGAGCTGGATGGGAAGAGGAGCAGCTGGGACTAGAACTGGCGCCCATATGGGATGCCGGCGCCACAGGAGGAGGATTAAATCACCCCAGGGAGCGCCTTCCAATTCTAACAACAACGATAATAAAAATGTTAATAAACCGCACCATAATCTGTGTGCGCTAGACCCCTGTTATACTGCACCTGCCAGAATGCGGGTTAAGTCCTGGTCTCCAGGGACGTGCGACCCCAGCCGGGGGCAAGGACCCTCACTCCCTCTCCCGGGTGAGAGTGAAGTGCAGCCACCCCGAACCTGTGTCCAGTCCCACTGTCCAGTCCTGGTCATCGGGAAGCTGCTGTTTCCTAAGAACGGTGCCTCAGGGGCTCACCTTGTCGGGCTGTGTGCTGGGGAGGGAGGAGGGCTGGAGAGAGGAGGTGGGGAGAGACGCACCTGCAGAGAGGCAGCTCTCTGGCCTGGGAGTAGGGGACCTATAGGTACTAAACTGAAAACCTTGGAACACAGGGTTTTAAAATAGACACTAAAGTTTCCTTTTGGAAAACAAACAAAAAAAAAAAAACAAAAAAACAAAAAACAAAAAAACAAACAAAAAAAACTATAAGTTAAAAACCCCCAGGTGGAGGAGGGGAAGGTATGTCTGATGTCCCTTAGAGAGGGGGCCCTGCCCATCCATCAAGAAGCTGGTGCGGGCCGGCGCCGCGGCTCACTAGGCTAATCCTCTGCCTGTGGCACTGGCACCCGGGTTCTAGTCCCAGTCGGGGCGCTGGATTCTGTGCTGGTTGCTCCTCTTCCAGTCCAGCTCTCTGCTGCGGCCCAGGAAGGCAGTGGAGGATGGCCCAAGTGCTTGGACCCTGCACCTGCATGGGAGACCAGGAGGAAGCACCTGGCTCCTGGCTTCGGATCGGCGCAGTGCACCAGCCATAGTGGCCATTTGGGGGGTGAACCAATGGAAGGAAGACCTTTCTGTCTGTCTCTCACTAACTCTGCCTGTCAAAAAAAAAAAAAAAAAAAAAAAGAAGAAGAAGAAGAAGCTGGTGCCGGCAGCCATGTTGGTTCCCCCCACCCTGCTTCCGATGCTTCTCCCTGCTCCTGTCCGGGAGCCGCCCTTGCTGGGAACGGGCCTGCACACTGCCTCCTCCTCTGAGCTCCGACCTGCTCCCCAGCACCAGAGCTAGGACTTGAGCCCTGCTGTCACAGCTGGGGAAACCGATTTTAGAAAGACGAGTGACTCCGCCAAAGTCGCACAGTTAGGGGGCTGCTCTGTGGAAGACGCCCAGGGTCTGCGGGTTGGGGATTTCACCCAGCCCTGCCCCCAGTGGGGCAAACGTGGAGCTGGGAGTCCAATATCCCAAAGTTTTTGTTCATGTTCCAGCATCTTCTAACTTATTGGGGCAGGCACTTGGGCAGGTAACTCCCCCGTTATTTTAGCTCCACAAGGCATCCAGCAGGGTCATTCCAAGGGGTGTGGGGTCGCGTGTACACCTGCCTGGCTGGCCATCGTGGCACAGACGTGCACCTCTGTTTCTGATCCCTCCCCGTCACAAGGTCCCTTTCTTTGCCTCTGCTCTGTTGATCACCTGGTGAGCTATTTTGGGTAGACTGGTTAGTGTGTTTCATCTTCCAGATAAAATACACTGTTTAAGATTTATTTATTTCTTTGAAAGCATGAGTTATAGAAAGAGGGAGAGAGAGAGGGAGAGAGATATCTTCCACCTGCTGGTTCACTCCCCAGGTGGCCATAACAGCCAGAACTGTGCCAGGCTGAAGCCAGGAGCCTGAAACTGCATCCAAGTCTCCCACATGGGTGCCAGGGACCCAAGCATTTGGGTCATCTTTCTCAGCTTTCCCAGGTACATTAGCAGGGAGCTGAAACGGGAGTGGAGCATCCAGGATTTGAGCCAGAGCTCACGTGGGATACCAATGTTGCAGGCTGCAACCTAACTCACTCTGCCACAAGGCTGGCCCCTGGGATAGAGAATTTAAGGCAGATTTATGGGAATGCCAGTGAGCTGCCCCATATCTACCACTTCTGGTCCAAGGATCAGGATATGCCCCTTGGATCTGGAGGAGGATACAGGATGTATTAAACAAATAAAATAATAAAGAAATGAAAAAAAGAGGGGCTGACTGTGGCTACTGATGATGCCTCTGGTTGGGTTAGAATAACTGGTAGGGAGCTTAGGGCTGAGAAATGTGATAAACAGGGCAGGGCAGAAAGATCTATAATGTTTTTGTATATTCACAGCCCAGGTACAGGCCCCTCAGGCCAGCAGTCAGAGGGAGCAGCAAAGTTGGAGCAGGAGTAAGGGAGGGGAGCCAGCTCAGGTGTTGGGAACTGTTTGTTCTCTTTCTTTTTTTCCCAAAGAAACCTTTTATTTAATGAGTACAAACTTCATAAGTACAACTTTAGGAGTAGTGATTCTTCCCACAAAACCTGCCCTTCTACTTCCACTCCAACCCACTTTCTCCTCCCTCTCCCATTCCCAGTCCATTCTCCATTAAGATTAGTTTTTATTTAACTTTATAGAAGACCAACTCTATACTAAGTGAAGATGTCAACAATTTGCACACACACACAATATAGAAAACTGAGAACAAGTTTTACAGTTAATTCTCATACCACTCATTGAAGACAAAGGTCCTGCATGGGGAGTAAGTGCACAGTGACTCCTGTTGTTGATTTAACAATTGTCGCTCTTATGTATGATGTCAGTGATCACCTGAGGCTCTTGACATGAGCTGCCTAGGCTATGGAAACCTTTTGATCCAGTCTCCATTAGTATTTAGACAAGGCCATAAGCAAAGTGGAAGTTTTCTCCTCCCTTCAGAGGAAAGTACCTCCTTCTTTGATGGCCCCTTCTTTCCCCTGGGGTCTCACTCACAAAGATCCTTCATGTAGAACATTTTTTGCCACAGTGTCTTGGCCTTCCACACCTGAAATGCTCTCATGGGCTTTTCAGCTGGACCAGAATGCCTTAAGGGCTGATTCTGAGGTCAGAATGCTATTTAGAATGATTTTTATTCTATGAGTCTGCTGTGTGGACTGCTTCCCATGTTGGAACATTCTCTGCTTTTTAATTCTATCTATTGCTATTACCAGATTCTTGATCTTATTACATGATCCTTTTAACACTTAGTTCTGTCTATATGATCAATTAAAAACTTAATGTGGTCACTTCAACACTTAAGATGACATTATTACTTAATAGGATTTGGAGTCCTATGGCAAGTTTTGTTTTCTTTTTATCAAGATCCTTTTTATATTTTTTAAGATTTATTTATTTATTTCAAAGGCAGAGTTACAGAGAAACAAGGAGGGAGAGAGAGAGAGAGAGAGAGAGAGAGAGTTCTTCTGTCCACTGGTTCATTCCACACAATGGCCAGGGCTGGGCCAGGCTGAAGCCAGGGGTCTGGAACTCCATCTGAGTCTCCCACGTGGTGCAGGGGCCCAAAGCGCTTGGCCATTCGCTGCTGCTTTCCTAGGCACATTAGCAGGGAGCTGTATTGGAAGTGGAGGAGCCGAGACTTGAACCGGCACCCATATGGGATGCTGGCGTTGTAGGTGGTGGTTTAACCTGCTACACCTACAGGCCCCTTTTGTAATCCCCTTCTGGGGATGAGTGATGGAGAGAGAGAGAAAGGAAGAAAATGCTTCTCCAACCACCAAAAAAATGTTTTCCTTAAATGTAAAGTATGTGACTCACCTTCTTTTTAACTAAAGAAGAACAGACACTGCTTTATTTTATTTAAGCAGAACATAAATGAAAATAACAATTAAAAATCTACCATGGGTGGTAAGGACAGGCTGTGTTGTAGACTCCCCCTGCCATGCTGGGTCCGCTCAGGGCAATTGCTGGCACAGGGAGGGGGCAGGAAGTGGGGGTTGGGATTGGGACACAGCATGCAGGCCGAGAGGTGGGTGTTCAGCTCAGGTCAGGAGTTGGGGTGGGGAGGAGGGCGCAGAGCAGCTGGGGTGGGGAGGAGGGGCAGAGCAGCTGGGGTGGGGAGGAGGGAGGAGGGGACAGAACAGCTGGGGTGGGGAGGAGGGAGGAGGGGCAGAGCAGCTGGGGTGGGGAGGAGGGAGGAGGGGGCAGAGCAGCTGGGGTGGGGAGGAGGGGCAGAGCAGCTGGGGTGGGGAGGAGGGAGGAGGGGGCAGAGCAGCTGGGGTGGGGAGGAGGGAGGAGGGGGCAGAGCAGCTGGGGTGGGGAGGAGGGGACAGAGCAGCTGGGGTGGGGAGGAGGGAGGAGGGGGCAGAGCAGCTGGGGTGGGGAGGAGGGAGGAGGGGACAGAGCAGCTGGGGTAGGGAGGAGGGACAGAGCAGCTGGGGTGGGGAGGAGGGAGGAGGGGGCAGAGCAGCTGGGGTGGGGAGGAGGGAGGAGGGGGCAGAGCAGCTGGGGTGGGGAGGAGGGAGGAGGGGGCAGAGCAGCTGGGGTGGGGAGGAGGGAGGAGGGGACAGAGCAGCTGGGGTGGGGAGGAGGGAGGAGGGACAGAGCAGCTGGGGTGGGGAGGAGGGGGCAGAGCAGCTGGGGTGGGGAGGAGGGAGGAGGGGACAGAGCAGCTGGGGTGGGGAGGAGGGAGGAGGGGACAGAGCAGCTGGGGTAGGGAGGAGGGACAGAGCAGCTGGGGTGGGGAGGAGGGAGGAGGGGGCAGAGCAGCTGGGGTGGGGAGGAGGGAGGAGGGGACAGAGCAGCTGGGGTGGGGAGGAGGGGACAGAGTAGCTGGGGTGGGGAGGAGGGAGGAGGGGGCAGAGCAGCTGGGGTGGGGAGGAGGGAGGAGGGGGCAGAACAGCTGGGGTGGGGAGGAGGGAGGAGGGGACAGAGCAGCTGGAGTGGGGAGGAGGGGGCAGAGCAGCTGGGGTGGGGAGGAGGGGGCAGAGCAGCTGGGGTGGGGAGGAGGGAGGAGGGGGCAGAGCAGCTGGGGTGGGGAGGAGGGGACAGAGCAGCTGGGGTGGGGAGGAGGGAGGAGGGGACAGAGTAGCTGGGGTGGGGAGGAGGGAGGAGGGGGCAGAGCAGCTGGGGTGGGGAGGAGGGAGGAGGGGGCAGAACAGCTGGGGTGGGGAGGAGGGAGGAGGGGACAGAGCAGCTGGAGTGGGGAGGAGGGTACAGAGCAGCTGGGGTGGGGAGGAGGGAGGAGGGGGCAGAGCAGCTGGGGTGGGGAGGAGGGAGGAGGGGACAGAGCAGCTGGGGTGGGGAGGACAGAGCAGCTGGGGTGGGGAGGAGGGAGGAGGGGCAGAGCAGCTGGGGTGGGGAGGAGGGACAGAGCAGCTGGGGTGGGGAGGAGGGACAGAGCAGCTGGGGTGGGGAGGAGGGAGGAGGGGACAGAGCAGCTGGGGTGGGGAGGAGGGAGGAGGGACAGAGCAGCTGGGGTGGGGAGGAGGGAGGAGGGGGCAGAGTAGCTGGGGTGGGGAGGGGGGACAGAGCAGCTGGGGTGGGGAGGAGGGAGGAGGGGGCAGAGTAGCTGGGGTGGGGAGGAGGGAGGAGGGGCAGAGCAGCTGGGGTGGGGAGGAGGGACAGAGCAGCTGGGGTGGGGAGGAGGGACAGAGCAGCTGGGGTGGGGAGGAGGGAGGAGGGACAGAGCAGCTGGGGTGGGGAGGAGGGAGGAGGGGGCAGAGTAGCTGGGGTGGGGAGGGGGGACAGAGCAGCTGGGGTGGGGAGGAGGGAGGAGGGGGCAGAGCAGCTGGGGTGGGGAGGAGGGAGGAGGGACAGATCAGCTGGGGTGGGGAGGAGGGACAGAGCAGCTGGGGTGGGGAGGGGGGAGGAGGGACAGATCAGCTGGGGTGGGGAGGAGGAAGGAGGGGACAGAGCAGCTGGGGTGGGGAGGAGGGAGGAGGGACAGAGCAGCTGGGGTGGGGAGGAGGGAGGAGGGACAGAGCAGCTGGGGTGGGGAGGAGGGAGGAGGGGACAGAGCAGCTGGGGTGGGGAGGAGGGAGGAGGGGACAGAGCAGCTGGGGTGGGGAGGAGGGACAGAGCAGCTGGGGTGGGGAGGAGGGAGGAGGGGGCAGAGCAGCTGGGGTGGGGAGGAGGGAGGAGGGGACAGAGCAGCTGGGGTGGGGAGGAGGGACAGAGCAGCTGGGGTGGGGAGGAGGGAGGAGGGGGCAGAGCAGCTGGGGTGGGGAGGAGGGAGGAGGGGACAGAGCAGCTGGGGTGGGGAGGAGGGACAGAGCAGCTGGGGTGGGGAGGAGGGAGGAGGGGGCAGAACAGCTGGGGTGGGGAGGAGGGAGGAGGGGACAGAGCAGCTGGAGTGGGGAGGAGGGGGCAGAGCAGCTGGGGTGGGGAGGAGGGAGGAGGGGGCAGAGCAGCTGGGGTGGGGAGGAGGGAGGAGGGGGCAGAGCAGCTGGGGTGGGGAGGAGGGGACAGAGCAGCTGGGGTGGGGAGGAGGGAGGAGGGGACAGAGTAGCTGGGGTGGGGAGGAGGGAGGAGGGGGCAGAACAGCTGGGGTGGGGAGGAGGGAGGAGGGGGCAGAACAGCTGGGGTGGGGAGGAGGAAGGAGGGGACAGAGCAGCTGGGGTGGGGAGGACAGAGCAGCTGGGGTGGGGAGGAGGGGACAGAGCAGCTGGAGTGGGGAGGAGGGGGCAGAGCAGCTGGGGTGGGGAGGAGGGAGGAGGGGGCAGAGCAGCTGGGGTGGGGAGGAGGGAGGAGGGGACAGAGCAGCTGGGGTGGGGAGGACAGAGCAGCTGGGGTGGGGAGGAGGGAGGAGGGGACAGAGCAGCTGGGGTGGGGAGGGGGGACAGAGCAGCTGGGGTGGGGAGGAGGGAGGAGGGGACAGAACAGCTGGGGTGGGGAGGGGGGACAGAGCAGCTGGGGTGGGGAGGTGGGGACAGAACAGCTGGGGTGGGGAGGAGGGAGGAGGGGACAGAGCAGCTGGGGTGGGGAGGAGGGAGGAGGGAGCAGAGGAGCTGGGGTGGGGAGGAGGGAGGTGGGGGCAGATCAGCTGGGGTGGGGAGGAGGGACAGAGCAGCTGGGGTGGGGAGGTGGTGAGCACCATGACTGTTTCCCACCTGTAGCCTCCAGACTCCTCCCTGGATTCAAAGGTGCTCTCTGTCTCCTGTTAACTATTTTTTAAAAAAAGCATTTATTTATTTGAAAATCAGAGTTACACAGAGAGAGAAGGAGAGGCAGAGAGAGAGAGGTGTCTTCTATCCACTGGTTCACTCCCTAATGGGCTGTAACAGTCAGAGCTGAGCTGATCCAAAGCCAGGAGCCAGGAGCTTCTTCTGGGTCTCCAAAGTGGGTGCAGGGGCCCAAGGACTTGGGCCATCTTCTACTGCTTTCCCAGGGCATAGCAGAGAGCTGGATTGGAAGTGGAGCAGCCGGGATGTGAACCGGTGCCCATATGAGATGCTGGCACTGCAGACAGTGGCTTTACCCTCTGTGCCACAGCGCCAGCCCCTCTCCTGTTAACTCTGTGACTTTGGTCAAGTCTCCAATTTATGTGTGCCTCAGTTTCTCCAAAAGGAGAGATGATAATAAATACTATTGAGAGGAACTTTAAAAATCCATGAAAAATTGAATTTTTAAAAATTTTATTTATCTAAAAGAGTTATACACACACACACATATACACACAGAAGGAGAAAAGAAGAGAGATCTTCCATCTGATGGTTCATTCCCCAGATGGTCACAACAGCTGGGGCTGGGCAGGTGGAAGCCAGGAGCCAGGAATTTCTTCCAGGTCTCTCACATGGGTGGCAGGGGCCCAACCACTTGGGCCATCTTCCATTGTCTTTCTCAGGCCATTAGCAAGGAGCTAGATTGGAAGTGGAGCAGCTGGGACTCTAACCGGTGCCCATATGGGTGGCCGGCATTTAGCAGCCATGCCACAAAAACACCAGATCCTGAAACATTGAATTAAAAGATAACTTTAGGGGCCGGCACTGTGCACAGTAGGTTAATTCTCTGCTTGTGGCACTGGCATCCCATATGGGTGCTGGTTCTAGTCTCACCTCCTCCACTTCTGATCCAGCTCTCTGCTATGGCCTAGGAAGGCAGTAGAAGATGACTGATGTGCTAGGGCCCCTGCACCCACGTGGGAGACCAGGAAGAAGCTCCTGGCTCCTGGCTTTGGACCTGCTCAGCTCCGGCCATTGTGGCCATTTGGGGAGAGAACCAGCAGATGGAAGACCTCTGTCTCTCACTCTCTCTGTAATTCTACTTCTCAAATAAATAAATAAAATATTTTTTTTTTAAAAAGATAGCTTTGTTTGAGTGTCAAAATTTTGAAAGCCACGCATAGTATTTTCCTAATACACATTTTCCGCGAACTTTTTGAAGGCTTCTGCTTTGTAGTGAGAAGCACTGGACACGTGGGAAGCCCTGACAAATGCTGGCTCCATGCCTGCCCCTGGCAACACAGACTCCAGAGAGTCAGGAATATTCGTACCAGCACCCAGCCTTGGGGGCCCTTTGACGTGTTTGTGAGCTGATCACTCACCCTTGTGGCTCAGGATGTCCCATCTGGGACCCTGTCTGTAGGGTTACAGATGGGATCGCCTCGGGCCTGTGGCTGCGACCACTGAGTCCCTTGCCCCCCCCAGGCCCGGTGACACCCCCAGATTGTCAGAAGTCTGGCCGGTACAGCTAGGAGGCCCTTAACTGAACCTAAGCAGGGCCTGGTCCTTAGCAACCTGGGCCTTGGTTCTGAGCCCGCCTCCTGGGTGGGCATCCTGTGTCCACGGTGTCGCCCTCCAGAACCTGGGAACTGACCTAACCTCCTCAAGTGGCCATCCCCAGGTGGTCTTCCTCCTCCCTTTTCCTGGTCTCCTTCGTTGTCTGTTTTTAAAGAGAAGAGACTGAAAGCACTTTCACTCTCTTGCAGAAAAAAACTGATAGAGTTTTCTTCTTGTTCCCACCCACAAGAAATGAGTAACACAGTCATTCAGGGGCTCAGCCCCCAAAGCACGTGGTGACATCATCCTTGCACTAGGGGGGCTATTCCTCACCAGCCAACTGGTGGGCAGTGGCCTTTGGGTCACCCCAAGCACACCACACTGCTGCCACCTCTGATCGCAGTGCCACCACCCAGAGCCATGCTGAGACCACCTAATTCTGTGTCCGTGCAGTTTCTCTCCTTGGCTTGCCCAGTCCAAGGGCTTTTTATTTTTTTTAGAAAAAAAAATGGAGGAGAAACAAAAGAAAATTATCTGAATTCTTAAAGCCTAATACTGATATTGTACAGCCTCTTTGCCTATGTAATTCTCCAACCTGACCGCGAAAGCAGCCGAAGTGATAACCTCCAAACCTTACGTTGAAATTGTGTACTAGACCATCCGGTTCCATCTGCCCATCCATGCAGCCGTCCATCTGTCCGTCAGTCCATCCACCTGTGATCACTAGGGTAGAAGAACACACTCCTGGCCTCGCCTGCAATGGCCGTGCCCTTGGAGTACATTGCCATCCTTGCTGTGTAGCGCTCAGAGCTCAGCTGTCGCTCCCCCTCTTTGTGGAGGAACGACACTAAACCCTGCCTAGGCTTCATATCCGAGTCACGGCACCATTATGTCGCTCCCCCTCTTCGTGGAGGAAAGACACAGGACCCTGCGCTGTTCTTTCGTCTGCTCGGCCCTCCCCGGGTTTGCTGCTGGTTCTTCCCGGGTTGGCTACTATCCCTTCCACCTCCGTGGAAGGGCGGTTCCCCCTAGCCGCTTTCCCCACTTCTGCAGGGGAGCAGCACACCGCCGGCCGGCTCTCTCGGGGGCTGCACAGGTGTTCCCCTTAGATGTTCCCCGTAGATGTTCCTGGCGCATGCCGTCTCTCTCCTCCTTTATAGTCCTCCTCTGCCAATCCCAACTCGGCTGCCCACACGCCGAGTACGCTGCTCTCTTCCAATCAGTAGCAAGCCCCACAGTTTATTGGTTGAACTGGAGGCAGCTGTGCAGAAGCTGTTTACTTCTCTCCCAGCGCCATATTGTGGGAGAGCAGATGCATAGAATAAGTCTTAATTCCAGTAACTCAGTCCAGTCCGGGCTGCTCCCCACACTCAGCCTTCTCCCAGACGCCGGTGCTCAGGGGTCGCACGTTCGAGGTGGACGGATGGATGCATAGTCCTGGCCGTGATGGTCTCAAGCACTCAGACCTCGCAGCCTGTCCAAGGCCTCGTCCCAGCTTCCAGGCCGTGCAGTGTTTGGGGTCACTGGCCCGTTATCCGAGCCACAGCCTGCTCTTCTCAGACCTCTGCAATCTAGTTGACTTCCAATTAGCCACAGCAACGACTCAGCGAATGGCAGAGAGAATTCAAACACCCATTTGCACTTGGCTGTGCGGAAACAAAAAGGGATTATTTTTTCTGTGGCAGTTGATTTTTCATCTTAATTATGCCCTGATTAATCTGAAAATGAGCTTTCCCACCCCCTGGCAACAGCGGCTTTCCTGGAACAGTAGCATCCCGGGAAACAGGCTCAGTGCTCTGCACATCAGCCCGGGACTCCCACCATGGGTTGGCCATGAAATGAGACATCAACACAGGGATCCCATCTGCATGAGTCCTGATTTCCCTGTGGGAAAGAACTGTGGCAAACAGCCACCGCGCCAAAGCCCAGTGACCCGGTGTGTGTCTCTAGCACTAGACTCAATTTCGTCTCTGTTTCTTGTCTCCTGAATAGACCCCTTAGTGGCCCTCCGGTCTGCGTCCCTCGCACACATTCTAGACGTTTCTGTGCCGGGCGGGGGCGGGGGCGGCGCGATGCCAGGAGGGGGCTCACCTCCCGTGGTTTCCGTGCAGGGCGCTGCGGGTCCGCAAGAAGATGTCTGGGGAGAAGATGCCGGTGAAGATGATCGGCGACATCTTGAGCGCCCAGCTGCCGCACATGCAGCCGTACATTCGCTTCTGCAGCTGCCAGCTCAACGGAGCCGCCCTGATCCAGCAGAAGACGGATGAGGCCCCGGACTTCAAGGAGTTTGTCAAGGTAAGGGGCCCAGGCTGTCCCTGGCAGGGCCCTCTTTGGGCAGCTGGGTGTGTGAGGGGCCTGGAGGGGATGGGCAGCCCCAGGCATCTCCAGGGGTCCTTTCCCAGGGGTCGGTGGTCTGACTTGGACCCACGGGAGCTTTCCCGTCTCATTTGCTGGCCCAGGCGGGCCTCGGGGTTCCTCCTCCATGTGCTCTGAGCACCCTCGGTTCCCTGCAGGGCTCTGCCCTAATCCTGCAAGATGTTCCTCTCCCACTTGCTTCTGCCTGATGGGTTCAAGCTCCCAGCAGCCCACGGGAGTCAGTGTGAGACAGGATGGCAGGGCCTGGAGAGCCGCGTGTCCATTAGGAAACATTTGGAGAGAGGGTGCCAATGTCCCTGGAGCCCTCAGCCCTGGGCCTGAAGCCCTGGGACCCGATCTTGGCCAGAGTGGGTCCCTGCTGGCCACACCACACCATGCAAACAGCCCTCCCCTTGTCCACTGGGGAAAAAAAAATAGGAAGAGAATAAAACGACGTCCACTAACCAGGTGCGTTTTGCTGAGTCAGCAGCAAGCCGGCCTTTGCACCTCTTGTTTCTGGGGCACAGGCCGCTGTCACCTCCCCAAGAATCGTGTTTGTGGAATCCTCACTGTGAGGTGTACGTGTGGTCAGGGCCTCATGGAAGCCTGCCGTCCACTTGTAGGTGGGATGTGCATGCGGCTGGGTTGCCGGTTGCCATGGGGATCTGGGGGTTTCAACCAGGGGCCAGCTCTGGACACAGCATTGGATGGACTTAAACGCCATGGGGAAACCTTGACACTAGCCCTGGCTGGGGCAAGGGGCTTCTTGTCTTCGCCGTCCCCTCTCCTCCCGCCCTCTCCCTGCCTCGTCGTGGCAGGACATCAGTGCGCCTTGTCCCTGGAGTGATGGGCCAGGTACTGGTGAGTTTCAGGTCTGGGGACTCCAGCCAGTGGCACTCAGCCAGACCTGAGCTTTCAAGAGCTGAGTCACCGTGGCGTCCCTGGGACTTGTAGACAGGGCACAGAGGATTCCTCTGCCCCAGAGGGGTTAGCAGGGACAGGCAGAAGCCGTGGGTGGAGCGAGGCAGGGAGCCGAGGGTGGAGAGGAACCAGAGGCCTGGAGACTGCAGTCTGGGTACCACCCTTGCTCTTCCTGGCCCGGCCTGGGCCTTGCAGAGGCGTGGGTGACCCCACCCGAAGCCAGACGCTTCGATCCAGCCCTTGCAGTCTCTCGAGGACCGAGGGGCGTTTTTTGTTCTGACCGCGCAGTCCTGTGACTTCCCGTTCCCTGGAATGTTGGAAAGCTCGCGCGGAACTCCGCAAGGGTTTACGGAATTCTCCTCTCCGCAAGCAGCCGCACGTCCCGAGGAAGTGACACGGAGTGTAGACAGCCCAGCTGAACCCTGGGGGACGGGTCTTGGCAGCGGGCCTCCCATTCCCTATCTGGAACCTGCCTTCACCAGTCCGGCCCTCCAAGCCTGGGTGCCTCGGTTGTCACCCAGATGGAATGAGACAGTGGGTGGGTGGGGAGTGCTGAGCCGTGTTAGTGTTGTTGATGTCACCAGCTTTGCCTCTTGCAGATTTCCTAAGTGAAAAAAAAAAAAAAAAAACAAAAACAAAACCAAACCTCTTATTTCAGAGACTGGCAATGGAGCCCAGATGTAAAGGGATGCCTCTTTCCAGTTTTATACTGAAGCCCATGCAGCGGGTGACAAGATACCCCCTGATCATTAAAAATGTAAGTACCCACGGTGCCTTGGTAAGCGGGAGGGCGGGACAAGGTCCCCCAGCCAACACACCTGGGAGCCGGTGCGTGGACATCGTAGGTCAGTGCTGGGGTCACCTGCCGGGCACTCGGAGAGGAAGGTGGGTTAGCCAGAGAAGAGCTGGGAGCGTACAACCTCCAGATGCGCAGCCGAGTGGCTTCTCCCTCCAAGTCACCGGAGGAGAGCTCCCTTCCCGATTCTTTTCCCATGGAGACCCAGTGTGCCTCTAGGCCTGACTTGCCCAGCAGGAAAGAGAGAAAGAAACACGATTCCTGCCAGCCGCCTTTGGAAGGCCACCGGGAGGCACCCTGTGTGAGGCGATTGCTTCTCTTCTGCCCCTTCGAGAAAGCCAGTGCAAAGACAAGAAGAAAGTTGGGGTTCTGGTGTCCCCCCCAGAGCACCATGAGCACACTGGCCCTGTGACTGCATCACCCAGGGAGGATGGTCCCTGGAGAGCGGTTGCGGGTCTGGTTCTTTTTCATGGAGGATGGTCTTTAGAAACCCAAGTGTGGCCCTGATGTGCTCATGGCTACTGAGGTGTCAGAGCTGGGGAATACATGTAAGTATATTCACGCACACACACACACACACACATTTACATGTGTGTACTCATGCATTTGTATTTATTTCCAGACCAGTCTAGGGTGTGTGTTAAACCCATGAACTCACACCGATACCTGCTATTCTAATCTGTTACCACAAAATGCATTGCAGTCTCGCCCTTTCTTTTCTTGCCTTTTTCAAGATTTATTTATTTATTTGAAAGGTGGGAGCTACAGGGAGGGAGAGGCAGAGGCAGAGAGAGAGAGACAGAGAAGTCTTCTATCCGCTGCTTCACTCTCCCAAATGGCCAGACCGAAGCCAGGAGCCGGGAATATCTTCCAGGTCTCCCCCATGGGTGCAGGGGCCCAAACACTTGGGCCATCTTCTGCTGCTTTCCCAGGCACATTAGCAGGGAGCTGGATTGAAGCTGAGCAGACAGGAGTGGAATGGGTGCCCACAGAGGATGCCGGCGCCACAGGTGGTGGCTTAACCGGCTACAACCCAGGGCCTGCCCCTCGCCATTTCTGTATTTGCAACTCTACACTATGAGAAACCTGACTCTCATTATGCTCCATATGTTTACTTAGTTGTTCAGCCTCCTTATTTGTAGCACATCTCTCCCACATGAGCCATCTCCTTAGTTCAGCCTCATCGCCATTCTCCCAAAATAGACTGTGAGCGCTTCTGTTAAGTTCAATAATTAGTTTTGAAAGAAGCCTTCCCTCTCTCCCAACTCCACACTTACTATTTAATTCGCTGAATGCTTCTTTTTATCTCCTTCAATCAGTTTGAGTGCAAACTGATGTTGAAAGCAAGCTTTTAAAATAGGTATCCTAGGCCTAGCCAATGGGGAGGAAAACAGAAAAGAACCAAGAAGCAAAAATACTAAAAAGGAAAAGAGAAGCCATCATGATTTGCGGAAGTGCAACTGCTGCTCTCCAGAGCCCGCAGGAGAATGTCTGAAAGATGGCTGAGGTTAAGAGAGAATGGAGGGGCCGATGGAGAATGAGGGGCTGTGGCGTAGTGGCTAAGCTGCTGCCTGCAGTGCTGGCATCCCGTATGGGCGCAGGTTCATATCCTGGCTGCTCCACTTCTGATCCAGCTCTCTGCTGTGGCCTGGGAAAGCAGTGGAAGATGGCCCACGTGCTTGGGCCCCTGCACCCACGTGGGAGACCTGGAAGAAGCTCCTGGCTCCTGGCTCCTGGCTTTGGATCAGTGCAGCTCTGGCCGGCCATTACGGCCAACTGGGGAGTGAACCAGCAGATGGAGGACCTCTCTCTCTCTCTCTCTCTGCCTTTGCCTCTGCTTCTCTGTAATTTTGCCTTTCAAATAAATAATAACTAAATCTAAAAAAAAAAAAAAAAAAAAAAAGAATGGAAAAGTGGCCAGTTGGAGAGATTCTTAGCATAGCATCAAGGATAGAAATTCAAGGATTTACAGTCATTCGCACGTACCTTTGAATCTGGGGGACAGCCTGTGTTCACTAAAGGGAGTGGCTAATTAAGTTAGGGAGGTCTGTACCACGACAATACTTTGAAAGGTACAAGGCAGGGGCTGGCATTGTCATGCTGTGGGTTAAGCTGCCACCTGCAGTGCTGGCATCCCATATTGGATAACTCCTCTGAGTCCTGGCTCCTCTGCTTCCAACCCAGCTCCCTGCTAATGTGCCTGAGAAAGCGGCAGAAGATGGCCCACATGCTTGGGCCCCTGCACCCACATTGGAGGCTTGGATGGAGGGAGTTCTAGGCTCCTGGCCCAGCCCATGTGGTCATTTGGGAAGTGAACCAGCAATTGGAAGCTCTACTTCTCTGTCTCTCTCTCAGTCACTCTGCATTTCAAATAAATAAAATAGACCTTAAAAAAAAAAAAAAGGAAGAAAGGAAGGAAGGAAGGAAGGAAGGAAGGAAGGAAGGAAGGAAGGAAGGAAGAAAAAAGAGGACAACTTTTATTCTATGTATTAGCATAGAAAGAGATCCAGAAAATGTTATGTGAAAACAAAACAAAACAAAATACGGTCCATGGTGCAATCCTATAGTATGGCCCATTCTGCAAGCAGAGGGGGAAATTTTACCTGTGACTGTGGTGCACAGAGAGATCTGAAGGTTTGGAAGGAATGCCCTTCCGTGTGCTGGCCGCAGCTGCCCCGGGGGCACTTCCAGGTGTGCTCCACGCACGTCTGTATGGCTGACTCTGGCATATCAAGACCATGTTATGTGTTTTATTGGCATCAACATTCTTCTGTGTGACAAAAAGTAATGAGCAAAGGTGGAAGAGAAGTGACACATAGAAACTGTAAAACAGTTTTAACTGTGTACAAATTGGCACTGAAATATAAACATGTATCTATATCCGTGTATCAAGCACTCATGACTCAATAATAAAAAAAGAATAAAAAATTTCCAGTAGAACAGTGGATAACTCTGTCACTGAACATTGCTGGGAGGCAGTGGCGAGTGGCGCTAAAGAGCACACAGTCTCAGGGAGCCAAAGCTGTGGCATAGTGGGCTAAGCCTCAGCCTGCAGCGCTGCCATCCCATATGGGTTCCAGTTCAAGTCCCAGCTGCTCCACTTCTTTTTTTTTAAGATTTATTTATTTATTTGAAAATCAGAATTACGCAGAGAGAGGAGAGGCAGAGAGAGAGAGAGAAAGAGAGAGAGAGAGAGAGAGAGAGAGAGAAGGAGAGGTCTTCCATCCGCTGGTTCACTCCTCAATTGGCCGCAATGGCTGGAGCCGCACCGATCTGAAGCCAGGAGCCAGGAGCTTCTTCCAGGTCTCCCATGCAGATGCAGGGGCCCAAGGACTTGGGCCATCTTCTACTGCTTTCTCAGGCCACAGCAGAGAGCTGGATTGGAAGTGGAGCAGCTGGGGTTCGAACCGGCGCCCTTATGGGATGCCGGCACTGCAGGCGGTGGCCTCACCTGCTACGTCACAGTGCCAGCCCCTGCTCCACTTCTGATCCAGCTCCCTGCTAATGCACTTGGGAAAGCAGCAGAGGATGGCCCAGGTGCTTGGGCCCCTGCACCCATGTGGGAGACCTGGATAAAGTTCCTGGCCATTGTAGCCATTTGGGGAATGAACTAGTAGATGGAAGACCTTTCTCTGTCTCTTCTTCTCTCTCTGTCTATAACTCTACCTCTCAAATAAATAAATATTAAAAAAAGGAAAAAACCTACACTTTCTTTGGCCCAATAATTATACTTCAAGGAATTTATTCTAAGGAAATAAGCAGAAAAATATTGGAAAAGCGGAAGCAACTTGAAGATCTATGGCAGGGATGGGGAACACCTGCCCCATGGACCAAATAAGGCCCACGAAAATCATCTGGTCTTGGTGCTGCCAAGGCAACCACAGGCAGTACTCAAGATTTGATGAATCTACAGCAAGATAGGGTTTTTTTTTAAAGATCTATTTATTTATTTGAGAGGCAGAGTTATGGACACAGAGAGGGAGAGACACAGAGAGGGAGGTCTTCCATCCACTGGTTCACTCCCCAGATGGCTGCAATGGCCGGAGCTGTGCTGATCCAAAGCCAGGAGCCAGGAGCTTCCTCTGGGTCTCCCACGCAGGTGCAGGGGCCCAAGCACTTGGGCCATCTTCTACTGCTTTCCCAGGCTGTCATCAGAGAGCTGGATCGGAAGAGGAGCAGCCGGGGAAGTGGTCTCCATATGGGATGCCAGTGCTGCGAGCAGAGGCTTAGCCTACTACACAGCAGCGCCGGCCCCAGGCAGGCTGGTTTTAGGTTGATCATTTTGTGTGGCTCGTGAAGATGGCATCAATAACCAAATGGCTCTTGGCAGTAAAAAGGCTCCCTGCCCCTGGTTAATGAGGAGGGAACTGTTGAATTGCATCATGGCTCACCCTCCCAAAAAATGACATTACATCATAGTATAGATCCATATGAAATGGCCATGAAATGATGTGCAATAAAGCAGTGTACAAAGTGGGCAGTGTGATCTAATTTGTATCCTGAAATATTACGCGTGTATGCATCGGGGCAGAGTCCATTAACTAATATGTAGATAGAGTTTCTCTCCAAATGAGGAGATTGCAGATGATTTTTAGGTTCTCTATAGCTTTCTGAATTTTCTAAACTTTGTACATTGTGCAATGTCCCTTTTGTAGTTAGACGAATCCATAAACCTGTTTTCATTCTGAAACAAAACAGAGGAACTCATGTAAGCCAGCTGTGGGGGCTCCCAGCCGTGGGCCTCACACTCGGCTGCATGGTGGAATCCCCTGGAGAGCTCTAGAAAATTCTGAATCTTGAGTTCTGCCCTCTGGTGATATCGGCATGGTTGGAGATGAGGCATGGGGTTTTTCTTTTTTTAAAAGGATTTATTTATTTATTTAATCGAAAGTCAGAGTTACACAGAGGGAGAAGGAGAGGTAGAGAGAGAGAGAAAGAGAACGAGAGAGAGAGAGGTCTTCCATCTGATGGTTCACTCCCCAATTGGCTGCAATGGCCGGAGCTGCGCTGATCTGAAGCCAGGAGCCAGGAGCTTCTTCCGGGTCTCCCATGTGGGTGCAGAGGCCCAAGGACTTGGTCCATCTTTCACTGTTTTCCCAGGCCATAGCAGGGAGCTGGATTGGAAATGGAGCAGCCAGGACTTGAACCAGCGCCCATATGGGATGCCAGCACTGCAGGCAGAGGCTTAACTTTCCATGCCACAGCGCTGGCTTTTTAATCCAAGAGGTCTCACTCCAGAACTGGACTCTCAGTCACTAGCTCAGAAGTCCCGTTTGCTCTGACGCACCTGTGTACACGCAGCTCCAGAGCTGTGTGGGCCCAGGAACAAGCCCTTTCCAAGGGATATCTGTCCAGGGGGCCTGCTGCTGTCATACCCTGGGCCACATGCCAAGCATAAGTGATGTGGCACCCTTGTCCCCGGCCAGCTTTCAGATCCTTGCCAGGGGTTAATAGGACATCGCTCAGCTGTGGATCTGGGGTTCCATTGTAAGTCCCCTCGTAAGTGATCAGGTCAGGAAAGAGCGCGCAAATGGGCTTGGGATGCCTGGGTTCTGTTCCCGGCTTCTGGCCCGAGTTCCTTCTGTGATAGAGGGGGAAGCTTTTCACAGAGAAACTGTAAGGTCCTTTCTGGCTCCATGGATCCAAGAGCCATCCTTGAGCCTGTGGGTTTGTGAGTGGCTTACTGTCCACCGTGGATGTTAGAGTTTTGCTTGCAGAAGCACAGGGCTGGGCTGAGTCCTCAAAGCTGGTACTGTCTGTTGCCTCTTGCTATGAGGCTTGGCTCCTGCAAGGCTACTGGCTAGCACCAGCATGGAGCTGGTCATTGCTGCACCTGCTGCTGAGAGCCAAGGTTGCTCCAATGGGCACCATTCAGGCAGCAACTGCGCCTAGCCGCTGTTGGGCTGGGCCCTCCAGGACTCCAAGGCCACCAGGGTAGCCCATCAGGGTGCTGGGTGTCTTCTGTCCTCTTGTGCAGATCCTGGAAAACACTCCTGAAAACCACCCTGACTACAGCCACCTGAAGCACGCCCTGGAGAAGGCGGAAGAGCTGTGTTCGCAGGTGAACGAGGGCGTGCGTGAGAAGGAGAACTCCGACCGGCTGGAGTGGATCCAGGCGCACGTGCAGTGCGAGGGCCTGTCCGAGGTAGCCGCCTGGGGGGTGGGCCCCGGGCCTGTCTGTCAGCTTGCGAGAGGGCCAGAGAATCCACCGACCCCCAGCTGCCTCTCCTCGGAGGTCTAATCCGGTCACTGAATTCCTGATTGTTTTCCGTCACCAGTGGTTGCGTTTGTCTTCTCTGATCCACTGGGTCCCGCCTTGGGTCTTGTCCCTGGCAAGGGTCCATGCTCATTTGTTTCTCAACGCGTTTCTGGACATATTCCAAGTCTGAATTCCAAGTCCGATGACCGCAGTAGTTCAAGCCGTGGGCCTTGCTGTTTTGTCCGCTGTGTCTGCCGGCTCTTGCTAAGCATGCTTTGTTTCTGTGTGCGTCCTGTGAGCTTTGACCATGAACTCAGGGTTCCTTGGACCTCCAGCTGTGGGCGTCTCTGTGGTCTGAGTTGCATTCCTGAGAGTGTTGCTGCCAGGATCGCCCTACATGAAATGTAGCCCTTCTGTGCTTGAGTTTGTCACTCACCCCCTGGCCCAGGTTTCTGTGGAAACACTGCCCCTGCCCCTGTGGAGCTACGCAGAGGGAAGTTCAATGTCTCTGGATTCAAGACAGGCTCAAAGAGGGCTGGCGTTGTGGGCCAGTGGATTAAGCGGCCACCTGTGATGCTGGCCTCCCATATGAATCCCGGATGCTCTACTTCCAGTCCAGCTCCCTACTAATGCGCCTGGGAAAGCAGTAGAAGATGACTCAAGTGCCCGGGTTCCTGCCACCCATGTGGGAGACCTGGATGGAGTTCCAGGCTCCTGGCTTCGGCTTGGCACCGCCCAGGCTGTTGTGGGCATTTGGGGGGAGTGAACCAGTGCTTGGAAGATACTGTTTTTTCGCTCTTTCTCCCTCTCTCCCCGTCATTCTGCCTTTCAAATAAATAAATAAGCCTTTAAAAAAAAAGAGAGAGAGAGAGAGAGAGAGGCTCAAGGCCAAAGCTGTCTTTGGAGCTTGATTATTTTCCAACGTTTCAATTTTTATTCTGCTTCTGGCTTCTGCACATTTCTTTGTCTTTATATTTTGCCAGCTTGCCTGCATTTGAAAAGTGGATTTTTCTATTTTACTCAATCTTTAAAAACATTTCTGTTGGTTGAGTCATTCAGAGTATCTAGGGAACCATACTTCTAGAAACAGAAATCTGCCCTTTGGTTGTTAATTCTCTTCTGGTCACTTAACCCTTCCTTTAGTCTCATTTTTTCTGCTTCTGTATAAAGGTGCATGTGCACACACACGCACACACACACACACACGTGCACATGCACACCATTCACTAGGAGTTCCCACAATGCCCTGGGGGAATGTGTATACCTCCTCCATGCTCCCCGTGGCTTCTTGTCCCCTACAAGCTTTTCTTGCCTTTTTAAGATTTCTTTTACAGAGTTACAGGGAGAGGAAGAACCAGAGAGAGAGAGAGAGAGAGAGAGAGAGAGAGAGAGAGGTCTTCCATTTGCTGGTTCACTCCCCAGAAAGCCGCAATGGCTGGAGCTGAGTTGATCTGAAGCCAGGAGCCAGGTGCTTCTTCCGGGTCTCCCACATGGGTGCAGGGGCCCAAGCACTTAGACCATCTTCTACTGCTTTCCCAGGCCATAGCAGAGAGCTGGATCGGAAGTGGAGCAGCCGGGACCTGAACCGGTGCCCACATGGGATGCCGACGCTGCAGGCTGGGCTTTAACCCGCTGTGCCACAGCGCCAGCCCCTCCTACAAGCTTTAAAGGTAGTCACCGCCTAAGGAAGTCACCACCAGTGGCTCCTCCCAGCCACACCTCCTGTCCACCTTCGGGGTAGGTGGGGGACAAGCCAAGTTGTGGAAGCAGCCCAAGGTGACGGCTGTGGACAACAATGTGGAATTCTGTGTTGCTGTGCCTTCCAGGCACCGGCTCGTCTGTTTACTGTTCACTCCTTCAGTAAACGTGGATTGAGTGTCTTCCGTGATTATTGCTCATTGACAAACCCTGAAATCAAAACTTAACGAGACCTTCCACTCTCAAGGGCTATGGTCCTGGAGGAAGCCGGCGGTCAGCCCACATTCGCCTTCTCTAAAGTTTCCACTGGAGTGTCACCGTCAGTCTTTTTTTTTTTTTTTTTAAGATTTTATATATTTATTTGAGAGGTGGAATTATAGACAGAGGGAGAGAAAGAGAGATCTTCCATCCACTTGTTCACTCCCCAAATGACTGCAACAGCCAGAGCTGGGCTGATCCAAAGCCAGGAGCCAGGAGCTTCTGGGTATCCCACGCAGGTGCAGGGACCCAAGGACTTGGGCCATTTTCCACTGCATTCCCAGGCCATTAGCAGGGACCTGGATCGGAAGTGGAGCAGCTGGGACTCGAACTGGTGCTCA
The DNA here is from genome assembly GCF_051225735.1 of Oryctolagus cuniculus. Lineage (NCBI taxonomy): Eukaryota > Metazoa > Chordata > Mammalia > Lagomorpha > Leporidae > Oryctolagus > Oryctolagus cuniculus. Next base: position 11,155,861 of record NC_142870.1, on the reverse strand, counting down.
TATGGGATGCCGGCATTGCAGGTGGAGGCCTAGCCCTTTACTGTCAGTCTTAGGAGGAGGGAAGCCATCTATCCATCTCTGTTTGTCCTTGGGGTGGACAGGAGTGGCCACTTTCCTAGCCACTGATAGGTCTCTGGTGATAGACACAGCTGAGCCTTTCTCTCGAATTGGAGGTGGACAGGTGGCCTCTGGCTTCTCTTGGAGAACTCGTTATGAACACAAACACTCCCCAGAGAGGCTGTGGGTGCCCAGCTCTGGAGGGGCCCCTGGGCCCTCGGGCTGCAGGTGGACGTCGCCCTGGGGCAGCTGTGCGGGCAAGGGAGGACCACGAAGGTCTGGCTGTGCCCGTCATCTTGCTGCCTGGCTCGGAGCTGCGGCTTTGCCTCCCTCCGTCGCTCCCTGCTGTCCCCAAGTGGGAGCTTTGCAGAGTGATCTGGGGTGGCCCAGTCCCCTTCTGCCGTCTCAGAACCTGCGGGTGAGAAACAGCACGGTACAGCAGCATCTCAGGTCCCCTGTCGTCTCTGAGGGTGGGTGAGTGGCAGGGAGAGAGCGGTCCCCTTCCAAGCGTCACAGCCAGTGAGCTGGGTGGGTGGGGTCATGTTCTGTGGGTGGCATCTGCTGTGTTCGGCTTTGCGGCGTCACCAAACCCCACTGAGTTTTGTGGGCATCCTCAGGCTGGGGGCCTGGACCCCAGGGGCTGCGTGGACAGGGGCATTTGTCCCTACAATTGAACAGCGAGTGTCCCTACTGCTTCCTGGGAGCCGGTGGGGCTGCGGGAACCTGTACGGTGCCCTCTGGTGGCAGCTGGCTCACAGCACACCCCGCCCCGCTAGCACCTCGCACCCAGCTGGGAGGTGTCCAGGTGGCCATGGCCTGGGCGCTTCTCCTCGCTGCCCCGTTTTGCAGTGAGTCCAAGGGACAAGCGCGCTCGTCACACTCTAAGACCCTGGGGAAAAGGCCCCAGCAATGATACCTGAGACTCAGCGTGATACACCCAGTTCCCCAGAACCTCGCCTTTGCCGCTTTCTTTGCTCCAAAGGGTTCTGCATGAAGTCTTCCAGGGCATCCGAGCTGAGGACGCGCACCTGCGGGGCTGCCCTCCGATTCCCACCCGCGGGAGCCCGTGCGGTCAGATGCAAAGAAACAGACTTAAAAGCCCAACCCGCCTTCATCCTGTCTTCTTTGGGTTTTGTTTTTCCTTTCTCAGCAACTTGTGTTCAATTCAGTGACCAACTGCTTGGGGCCACGCAAGTTTCTGCACAGCGGGAAACTCTACAAGGCCAAGAGCAACAAGGAGCTCTACGGTTTCCTGTTCAACGACTTCCTCCTGCTGACCCAGATCACCAAGCCTTTGGGGTCTTCCGGCACCGACAAAGTCTTCAGCCCCAAATCCAACCTGCAGTATAAAATGTACAAAACCGTAAGTTCCGGCCGAGATGGCGCTGTTAGGGGTGATGTGACGTCAGGTTCTCAAAGGATCCAGAGTTTTAGCAGCACCGAGGGTTGTGGTGTGGAGGATACAGCGTGGGGACAAGCCAGGCTTCAGGGTTAGTGACGCGGAGTGCAGTCCCAGCAACACTCCATTTGATGGATAGAACACTGCTTGGCAGCCGAGTGACTGCCCAGAGTCCCCTGGGACGTGACAAACACACGCATTTCCCTGGGGGACTCGGGCCAGTGTGCAGACCAGGCAGGTGTGACAAAGCATCATCATCCAGGCGGCCCCACTACCTTTCACGCTCTCTCCCCTTCCTGTTAGAAGCTGATCTCAGTGGTCCTCGTGTGCAGAATTCCCGCGAGCGTGGGTCTGGTCTGCTCTCACATGCATGCCTGTGTTTGTGCATCTCTGTGTCATGGGATATTGTTTTTTTTTTTCTTCCAAATTTGCCTGTGTGGGGGTGTTTTTACAGAAGCAGCAGTCAGCTGTATTTTGGGAGCAAGAGCTATGAATTTATGCAGAGTGTTACTAGAAACTTGGTGTGAAAGTCTTTGAGGGAATCGCTTGCGTGTGCAGCGGCAGGGGACGTGCTGATGAGGATAGACTGTGGGGAGGCGGACTTCATTGAAACAGATTTTATTCTGAGGGCTCAGAAAATACCTGGAAATGCAAGGGAGCTGTTCTCATGTGTAACGTGCAGCATTAAATCTGACATGAACACCAAACCCTGCCTCCAATCCAGCTTCCTGGGAGTCACGCCAACTTTGGTCTGGTTTACTGGAGCACAGAGACACATGCGCACACATACATGCCCAGTCTTGGTTCCTGGAATGCACGCTCAGGCGTGGGTGTGCACACACACACACACATTTACCAGAATGTGCTTGCCTAGGCACCTTACATACACACACATCAGCACACACACAGGCACACACATGCACATCCCCACACACATGCACACACATACACATCCATACACACGTGCACACACAGTAATTTACCAGAACGTGCTTGCATAGGCACCTTACACACACACACATCAGCACACACACATGCACACACATGCACGCACACATGCACACACATGTACACACACATGCACACACACAGTCATTTATCAGAACGTGCTTGCATAGGCACCTTACACACACACACACATTGGGACACACACACGCACAGACATGCACACCCACACATGTACACCCACATCGGCACACACCTGCACACACATCGGCACACACACGCACATCCACACACATGCACACACACACGCACACACAGTCATTTACCAGAACATGCTTGCATAGGCACCTTACACACACACACACACATTGGCACACACACCTGCACTCACACACATGTACACCCACATCGGCACACACCTGCACACACACACGCTTGGAGTTCGGGGAGCCCAGGGACCCCCACCCACTGTTGTGATGCCTTCACATTCTTTTCCAGCCTATTTTCCTAAACGAGGTTCTAGTGAAATTACCCACGGACCCTTCTGGAGATGAACCCATCTTCCACATTTCCCACATCGACCGGGTCTACACCCTCCGAGCAGAAAGCATAAACGAGAGGTGAGACCTCCCCCAGCCTCTCCAGGCTCCCCCCAGCAAGCTCGGGTCCCCAGTTCCAGCATCCCCCAGCCGCAGTGCTGTAACTCCTGCTGGAAGGGGTGGAAGACGTGACACTTTTCTCTAGAGCTCCTTAACCACTGAACATGGGGCATGGGTTCTTCAGAAATAACATCGACCCAAGCCGGTGTTGCTTGGGATTTCTCTCTCTCTAGAAGTTTTCAGCATTCTTTGGGATGAATGGAGCATGTCAGGTGTTCCCGCGCTCCCCACATGGCAGAAACCCACAGGTTTCCTGCGATTGGGGGATTTGGCAGGACCACCTGCCCTGCCCCGCCTCCCCTGGCTCCCGTCCTGCAGCGCTGGATTTTGCTGCAATCTTCAAGACGATCTCGTGCAGCCAAATCAAACAGATCGTTTTCTGAAGGGTGAACTTGACACGAAGCCAAGCGCATTCCACGGAGCGCTTGCGCCAAGCGAGAAAGCTGGCTCCAGTTCTGGCGCATATGGTCCTCAGGAGACCAGAGACTCTCCCTCCCAGCCCCACCCGGGTGTTCCGCTCCCCATGCCGGTGGTCCCCAGCCGGGACGTGGGTTTTTGCCCTGCCCGTGGGTGATTTCCTAGGCGAGAGCCTTCTGGATTTTCTGGGCTGGGCAGCTTCCCAGCGAGGCTCTCTCTTGGGGACGTAGAGGAGCCCCTGTGATGTCTCCTCCTGGACCCTGTTGATCTGAGGTTCTCTTCTGCGATGACGCCAGTGCAGGTGTTGGCCATAAAAATGTCACTCAGGCCTTTCCTATGGATGGCAGGGATTCGCATGAGCTTCATGGGACATAAAATCACGCTGTCGTTCCTGGGCCTTTGTTAAAAATCAAACAAAGACAGCGGAGTCCTGGGAGCGGAATTTGCACAGAGCCAAGCCTCCTTCCTGTGTTGTTTGGCAACTTTGTGTCTTTTCCCGCTCAAGGACCGCCTGGGTGCAGAAGATCAAAGCTGCCTCTGAACTCTACATAGAGACGGAGAAGAAGAAGCGGGAGAAGGCTTACCTGGGTAACTCCCGCGGGCCGGGCTCTGGCCACGCTGCCGTGGGGCAGCCGTTTGGCCAGGCTCAGATCCCTTAGAGCTGGGACAGGCTCCTGGGGGCAGCGGGGAGGTCGTGAGATGGCTGGGCACAGGGTGCAGGCTGGGATGCTGGAGCACGGGTGGAGGGCGGGGCAGGTGTCCAGGCTAAGGGTGAAGCATCTGTGCATCTGTGCTATGTTTTTCCCTCTGCTGTTCCAGTGCGGTCCCAGAGGGCAACGGGCATTGGAAGGCTGATGGTGAACGTGGTAGAGGGCATTGAGCTGAAGCCCTGCCGGTCACACGGTGAGGACCTGCGCGGCCCCGGTGGCCCATGCGGCTGTTGCAGTCTTCCCTGGAGCTGTTCGCTCTGCTGTCCGGGAAGGTCCGCGTGGCTGCATTCACACCCAGTGGCTGTGGCACACTCGGAGCCTGCCTGGGAGGGCTCTGGTTCGTAAGCCCATGGATGCCCTGGTCGGTTCCCTGTCTGAAGCGTGGTGCTGAATTGTGTGTTTTCGCCCAGCTTCTCCATGTGAGGCCACGTAGGCCGCGTGGTGATGGAGCGGGATGAGTTGTGGCTCCCGCCCTGGTGAAGGGTTTTGTGCCTTCCAGGAAAGAGCAACCCCTACTGCGAGGTGACCATGGGCTCCCAGTGCCACATCACCAAGACGATCCAGGACACCCTGAACCCCAAGTGGAATTCCAACTGCCAGTTCTTCATCAGAGACCTGGAGCAGGAAGTCCTGTGCATCACCGTGTTCGAGAGGGACCAGTTCTCACCCGATGGTGAGTCGCGGGCGTGCCTCATAGCTCGCTGCTCCTTCCCCATCACTCAGCCTGTGCGGGCGGACGCCTCCTCTCCTGGGGATGCGATGCCCAGAGTGGCTTGGATTTCTCTCTCAAATGATGAGGCTGGCCCAAGATAAGGCTTTCATGCACAGCAGGTGCAGCCCGGTGCACAGACACAGTGTCCTTGTCTTGGATTTGCGTCACAGTCTTGGGCTGTCCAGAGCAGGTAGCTGCCAACAGGGGTGTACCTAGGAGTTTCAGTGTAGTTCTGTCATCCCTGGCACAAAGCCACGCTGATACGGAGCGGCTGGCACTTGGCGCTGTGGTGGTGATGTCACTTGGGACACCCACGTCCCATACTGGAGTGCCTGGTTCAAGGCCCAGCTCCTCTACTTCTGATCCGTCTTCTTGCCACTATGCAACCTGAGAGGCGGCAGAGGGTGGCTCAAGGACTTGGGTCCCTGCCACCCATGTGAGAGACCCAGATGGAGCTGCTGGCTTAGCCCTGGCTGCTGCAGGCATTTGGGGAGTGAACTAGTGGGTGGAAGCTCGCTCTCTCTCTCTGTCTCTCTTTCTGGCTGACTCTCTGTGTCTCCATGCATTTCAAATAAAATAAGAATATTTAATTTTTATTATTTTAAAACTGGCCAATGCTAATGGAGCAGAAGAGCCCATGACCATGGCAGTAGAAGCAATCTGTGCCCTTTTGGAAGGCACGGCTGCTTGGGCAAGGGGTTGCTTGAGCAAAATTGTGTTGGTTGCATCATTCTTTTAGCCAGCGTCTGTGCCTGCTTTACAATGGTCTCTGACCAGAGATTCTAAGAAACTGTCGCTCTCTGCCTCAACCCCATAGAAATTAGAGATTAAGCTTAAAGATTATGGCCTCAACTTGACTGTGAAGAAATACAAGTAACGAGAGTGAGGGCTTGGCTGGCGCCGCGGCTCACTAGGCTAATCCTCTGCCTGCGGCGCCGGCACACCGGGTTCTAGTCCTGGTTGGGGCGTCAGGTTCTGTCCCGGTTGCCCCTCTTCCTGTCCAGCTCTCTGCTGTGGCCCGGGAGGGCAGTGGAGGATGGCCCAAGTCCTTGGGCCCTGCACCCGCATGGGAGACCAGGAGAAGCACCTGGCTCCTGGCTTCAGATGGGTGCAGTGCGCTGGCCACTTGGTGGGTGAACCAACGGAGTAAGACCTTTCTCTCTGTCTCTCTGTGTTTCTCTCACTGTCTAACTCTGCCTGTCAAAAAAAAAAAAAAAAAAAAAAAAAAAGAGTGAGGGCTTTAGGGCAGTGTTACCCCCTCAAGATTTAAAGGGCTCCATGCAGCCTTCCTCTCCTACTACCTTGTGTGAATTAGCTCATTGTGAGTTAGGTGCTGTTGGTTTTGGCCTAAAGATAGTCACAGAGCTGGTTAAATATTAATCATGTGGCCAGAACTCTCTGCCTCCCAAGTCAAGGCTCTTAACTTTTTTTTTTTTTTAAGATTTATTTATTTATTTGAAAGTCAGAGTTACACACAGAGAGAAGGAGAGGCAGAGAGAGAGAGAGGTCTTCCATCCGCTGGTTCACTCCCCAATTGGCTGCAACAGCCGGAGCTGCACCGATCTGAAACCAGGAACCAGGAGCTTCTCTGGGTCTCGCACACAGGGGCAGGGGCCCAAGGACTTGGCCCATCTTCTACTGCTTTCCCAGGCCATAGCAGAGATCAGAAGAGGAGCAGCCAGGACTTGAACTTGTGCCCATTTGGGATGCCGGCACTGCAGGCGGTGGCTTTACCTGCTTTGCCACAGCGCTGGCCCCAGGGCTCTTTATTCTGTTAAGTGGAAGCTTTTTGTTTGCTGCTGTTATATTAAAAATAATGACACATCGCAGGGAATAAGGTGGAGACCCCAGTGTTGGGCCTACCTAGCGCTCAGAGCGGAAGGAAGGCATAGCTTCTCTCGAGGAGACTGCGATGGCGGGTGCGCGCCTGGAGGAGAAGGGATTCTTGTGAGCACGGTGTGTTTGTCTCCTTTCAGATTTCTTGGGTCGAACAGAGATCCGTGTGGCTGACATCAAGAAAGACCAGGGCTCCAAGGGGCCAGTTACAAAGTGTCTCCTGCTGCACGAAGTCCCCACAGGAGAGATTGTGGTCCGCTTGGACTTACAGTTGTTTGACGAGCCGTAGGGAGCGGCTCAGCACGTGCTCGGAGGAGCTCCCACCTGAGGCAGCAGGTGCTGTCTGGCATTTGTGTTCCTTCGCTCGGCATCCCTGGCGTTCAGCCACAGGGCAATGGGACAGCAAAGACAGGCCCCCAGAGCGTCTAGGAATCCTTGACAATCCTGCCCCCACCCCAAACAACCTCTCCTGTTATGAAACGAGACTGTGTCTTCCTTGCCCCTCACCGCAGGTGTCATCATGGTTTCTAGGGTCTCTGAACTCCCAGAGCCCCCAGCTAACCTCAGCTGGGAGTCTGGCTCCGCCCAGGCTCTGGGCCCGGGTCTGATGATTAGAAATCAGATTTCTACATGCGGTGTCTGTATTTTTTTTTTTTTTTTGAGAACTCATGTAATCCTCTTATTTCTTACCTTCCTGCTGCCCCCAGTAGACTCCTTGGCCTGCAATGCCCAGTCCCCGGATGTTTAGAAACAATCGTGATGGTCCTGTCATTGCTTTGAAATCCCATTGCCCACCAGGGAGATGCTATGATGGTCTCACGGGAGCTGACCCACCCATGGGAGATGCCAACATGTGTGCTGTGACCGCCGTTCCATTCCCCTCTAGGCCTTGTCTGAGACGTATGTCAATGAAACACACTGTTGCGTACCATCAGGTGACTCAGTTCTGGTCTGCGGCACGCTCGGAAGATGACCGAGGGAGCGTGTCCTCCACAGAGCTGCACTCTGCTGGATCACATCCTGTGGGCCACCGGGAGGACAGCTTGACCGTGTCACCAAGTCCTGGTTACTAGTCATTGGTGGAGAGGGCTCTCAGGGCTCCCAGGGCCCTGTGCTGTGTCCTGACAACAGTTGCTGCTGAGAGCCAGCTCTTAGGCCTATTCTGTGCTTGAATGTACTGGATTCCGGTCATCATGGGAAATTTCAGTGGCCGTATTTGGCATATTCCCCCCAAAAAGACATGTTCTAGATCTCCCAGGTGTGTGACAAGAGAAAATGACAAGCAGGAGGCAGGGTGGAGAGACACGAGGGAAATCCACTACGTGATGAGGGAAAGCCCATAGGAGCATGCAGGCCCACAAGCCCAAGGATGTGGGTCTCACACACGTCAGTGTCTGAGTTACAGGGAGACACATGCATGCCTGTTGCCAGGGTCAGGAGGGAATGGCCATGGGCCAAGCTGTTTGGTTTGAGTTCTTAGATTCTTTACCCTTAAATGCCAGGAGTTAGGCCGGTTAATTAGAATAATAATGGTTTGCTAATGAAAAGCGTGGGCCATATTTTGTTCGCATGTTAACGTTCTCATAATCCCAGTTGGTTGTGGCCATGAGGTTTTTCTCTGCATGTCCTCTTGGTGCGAGTCTGGCTTTCCTGCTTTAGGTGGTATTCTCTTTGATTGCTGGTCCTTAGAATTTAATTAGGGGTGTAGAAGTGCTTTCTAAATGATAGCGTCAGCATAGTGGTAGAGTACCCGTTTTGCTGGGAACTGTAGTGTTTTTAATTTTCCATGAGAACCTGTCATGTTTCAATCAATTTTTAAAAAGTGTGTGTTGGAAAGGACAACAAAGTTTACATTTCATACTTTTAAGAAACACTTTATTATTTATTTATTGAAAATAGTGTAGAATTTTGTATTGAGGACAACAGACATAAGTATTTTTTGAAACAAGCCGATATATCCTTTAGTTAGAACTTTTAACTGAATATGTTATAGACCAAGTTTAACTTCAGGCATGATTTGTTTACCATTTCCCAGCAGAAAACATGGTTAAAATACTTTAAGTTTATATTTTTTGATGTTGTTAAGAAACTTTCAAATTAAATCTATAAATAGATGTGCAACTCATGCCTTCCTAATTCTGTAACCAATAGAGTTTGTTCAGTGCAGTTCCGAAGGACATGTTATTATGGTAGGAAGAAGTATTAAATGTATAAATGGGGTAGTGTGGAGCCACCAGCCCCTTTCTTTCTGTTCTCTCTTTTCTTCATGGACTTTATTTTCGTGTTAGTGTTGGACATCACTGTTCGAGTTGGCAGGATGTGTTGTGTACAACAACACAGGGAACCTCTTAGGTCACAGGTCCTACCCCAGAGTCCCATCCTTTGGGATTAATGTAGCATGAAAAAGCAATATGTGTGTCTTCTGCCCCAGGTGGCTTTACCAAGCGTCCTTGAGATGCCCCGTAGTGCGACAAGTTCTGCATTAGCACCCTGGTGTGCGTTCGCTGGTGTCATTTGCAATGTGACTGACTGTACTTACGGATGAGCTGGACTGACCCCCAGATCCGGCTGTGACTCATGAGTCATGTCTGGGGGTGGAGGGGAGTGGGTGGTTCCTGGAGTCTTAAGCCCTTGGACATCCATCCTTCACTGTGGCCTTTTTGATCATCTCGGCTACACTTCAGAGATGGAATGCCCCTTGCCAATGAGAAATATGCTTTCTAGATCTTCTTTTCTTCTAAATACAGGGTTTCTTTAGGTCATGCCTCCTTGCAAGTATTTTTCTTTTTTTGGGCCACACTGATAGCTCCTCCTGTATGCTCTGACCCAAGAAGAGGCTTTGCTGGTCACCTGGCTGTGCTGTGACCCTCAGGCATCCCAAGAACACCTGAGAGCCCTGATGACAGGAGCCCTGGAGCCAGGCGTTCTTCCTAGACCAGCTTCCGTGAAGGGACCGTCCACTTCCCGGTCTTTCTGGGGCAGAACTGAGATCTCCCCTGCCAAGTAGTTAGACAGCATCATCTCCTGGAATCAGGTCTTCTGTGACCACAGGAGCCTGAGGATGTGGTTAATTCAGACACAGGCCTGACCCGAGATGGGAAGAGGGCTGGAGCCCCCAGAAATGCTTGCGAAGCTGGAGCCAGGCTTCCCAGTCTGACCGTTTGCTGACGATGGAGCCCTGTCTTCTGATAGCACAGGCCCAAGCCCTGCTCTTGAGAGACATTAATGGAAGAGGCGCTATGGCTTTTCTGCTTTGCTTTTTGAATGCCCTTGGGCGGGATCTACATTTATGAAAGTAACTGATTTCAGCTGGCTGAGTTGCCCTGAGTTTAACTGGGCGGAAGGGATCCCATCAGAAAGTGGGTGAGTTTACCGCTTGCATGATGTCTCCTCCAGTGCCCCGTGCCAGAACCTCAGGTGTCCTCCCAGGGCATGGCCCAGGGGGTCAGGGGAAGTCAGTGCTAAAGCCCCCTGGGGGAAGATGGTTGTAGCTATGCCTCCCAAGGCCAGGCAGGGGCTTGCTGGGGGCGAGTGGGAAGACCCTGAACCCTCCGGAGCTCAGATCAAGGCAGCAATGGACAAGGCACTGCTGGTTGGGTTTCAGAGGTGGAGACCTTGGCGTGTAGTTCAGAGCTTGCCAATACCTGGTAGGAGAAGAAAAAGAACGTTCGCCTCTACTACAAGTTGCTTTTCCTCGTTGGTTGGGCCTTCTTGATTCGTTTGAAGGACACTTGCTCAAGGAATTTCCATTGGAAACACAAAGGATGGCTTGAGTTGATTCTTTTATTCCCCCTTCCCTTTCAGGGTTGGAGATGTGCTCTGTGGCAGACGCCGGCCCGTCACAGGGGCGGCTGGTATACCCTAGGTGTGAGGGGGGTTGTGTCGGGCTTGCGCTTCGGGTGAGCGTGCAGTGGCTCTGCAGGACGTACTCGCATTACAAGTTGGAGAAAGGGAGGGGATGAGAACTTGTGTGGTTTCTAGGTGTCAGCTCTTTCGCTCATCCCAGGCAGAAGGGTAATAAGTAGCAACTCAGTGACGTCCTCAGTGTGGTGTGCATCTCGCTAGGGGGCGCTGGGCAAAACTAACACCTCCTTCTCTTTGCACCCTGGGGTCTGACGCACCTGCCAGGGACCTCCTGTCTTTCGCCAGGAACAACCCAGGCCAGCTGCCAAGACTCGCCTGGCAGTGCCCTGAGTTGCGTTTTGCAGGGACCACGCAGCATTAGATAAATACCGTTGCAAACCTTCTTCCTCCTCCTCTGCTCTAGAGCAGCCCAGGGAAACCCGGGTCTTGTGTTTCTCTCTGTTTCTGATCTGTTCGCTCACAGGGCCTGCCGAAGAGAGACCCTTCAGGGAAGGCTGGGTTAGGTGGGGCTTGGCGGGCCAGCTGGGGTTCTGGGACAGATCCAGGGACAGAAGCAGGCTGGTGGAGTGGCAGGGGCTTCCCTGGACCAGGCCTGACCTCGCTGCTCCAGGAAGCACCCTCCACCGCTGCCTCCTGCAGGTGGACACATAGCTCCCTGGGAGGATCTTTTTTTCTTTCTAGCACCCTGTATTTGCCTGCCTGCCTGCCTGGGCCAATGCCATTGCCATAGGAAGTCAGGCCTGTGGTTGTCTGTGAGGCTGTACTCGCAAGGTGGTATCATAAAGCAGTTGAAGAATGGGCAGAAAGCAAGGCCGAGGGTCCAAAGAAAGCAAAACAGGCCACCCAGCGCCCCCTGCAGCCCTTCGGCTAACTTGCTTTTGCCGGCGTTAGACACCTGGGAGGCCACGTGGCTCGTTCCCTGTGGTGGCTTCCTCCTTTCTGGGGGCTCCTCAGAGCAGGCCGTTCTGGGGGGTGACACAGCCTGGACCCCTTTGCAACCCTTGTTGTCCCCACACGCCAGCCATGGCATGACTCGGATGGCGATTTGACTCATCCCCGCTGTCCTTGTCCCCAGTGCGGTGGCCCCTAGAAGCAGGGAGGTGCCCCCAAGGTCTAAGTTGGTTGGTTCCGATGCGTCAGTGCCGCCTTGAGGGATTGTTGGAAGTCCTGGAGCACTCCTGACGTTGGGTACGACTCCAGGAAGGCGCTGGCTGGGCCGCAGCCCCCGCCCCAGCGTCTTTTCTGAGTGAGGTCTCTGTGCTCCGTTGTACTTGGAAAGCAGTTGTTTATTTGAGCTGGAGTAAAGGAAAGTTCTAAAACTCCTGCTTCCTCACCTTGCATCGTATCAGATCCACGATCCGTGTTTAGGTCACCAGGCTCAGCACACCCTTCCATCTGTAGGAGGCAGAAAAGACTCCGTCCCTGCGGGGTATGGACAATGTCTTCCACCTGTAGGATAGCAGTGGCCACCAGTTCTCAGGGGCATTGGAACCCAGAGGCCAACACACCAGACAGTCTGGGCTGGGCTCTCCCAGGGACGTCATCAGTAGCCCGATAGTGCATCGCTTGTCCTGGGAGCCCCCATGCTGGTCCTGGCTACCATCCAAGGGGCCGGGGGACAGCGGGAGGGGCCTGCCTCTGTGTCTTGTAAGCCCAATTGTAGGTCTCATCTTAAGTCATTTAAATAATACCCAATGCTTTTAGAAATTCGTATCGGCCTGCGCTCAACTCTTCAGGCCTGTGTGGATCCATCTGTTCCTCCACTGGGCAGCACTGCCTTTGTTCCGGCCCTGGGGGAGCCGGCTAACATCCCCCCGGGAGCGGCTTTGACCCTGCGTGCAGTTGTCGTATTTCAGGGTACATGTGCTCCCGGTGTAGGCCAGAGCGTGTTGTGAGCTGTGCTTCAACAGAGTTCCGTCCTGTTCTCTATTCCAGCGTATCTTGGTCCTGCCCCCCGACGAGTGTAAATATTTCAGTATTCAAAGCTCCCCTAGGAGACCTGTGTGTCCAGAAGTGGGCTTGTCGGGTCAGCCCTGAAAACAGTCAGCGTTTCTCTGCCGTCTCCCGAGACCCCAGCAGCAGCCCAGGCTGCTTTTCCTGCAGGAGTAGGTTTGCACGCGGGGAAATATCGTTCCAGTGCATCTCAAGCTCTGTCCCCTCGCCCTTCTCCTCTTACACCCAGCTCTCCCGTTTCCTCCTCCCATCTGCAGGGAGCGGCCCAGGGCCGGACCAGTGGCTTGTTGTGTGGCCGCAGCCCAGGGGGCAGAGGGGACTTCCTGTCCCACAGGCGGGTCCCAAGCTGCTGGCTCCATCTACCGCCGCTCCGGGGCATTGCCCTGGTGAGAGTCAGAAGGCGCTTGCTGGTGGCTGAGAGCGCTGGAGATGGGGACGGGAATGTGGGCGGGGCAGAGCTTGGCGCTGGCCCAGGCCTGGGAGGCGGGAAGCAGGAGTGGGAAGGAAGCTAGGATTAAGTGTGGGGCTGGAACCCAGTGCTCCTGGGGCACCTGGTGAGGTTGTGCTGGGGTTGGGGTGCCCCTGCCACCCAGACCCCGTTTCTAAATTGAAGGTGCCCCAACCCCCATTGCTGGGTGGGGCAAGGCTGGCTAGGGGAGGACCCCCCTCCTACACCCGGCTCCTGGGGTTGGCTACCTGAGTCTCTCCAGGCCAACTTTGACCTCTGGAATCGGAGCTGGAGAGAACTTGCAGGTGGAATGCAGTGGCTCACGGTGTATGTGTGAGTGTGTGTGTTGTATGTGAGAACATGTGTGTTGTGTGTGTTTGTGTGACTATGTATGTTGTGTGTGTGTGTTGGCACCGGCAACAGGGGACAGAGGCCGAATGGACAGCAGATGGACGGGGAGGCACCAGCGATGCTGGCCCAACCCTCCCCTGGTCACACTCAGGGCCAAGTGTAAAACGGGAACGCGGGTCCCTTGTTCAAGACGATGAACTTCAAGGTGGCGGCAGCCCCTTTAGAGAGAGGGCCCTGTGTGAGCGTGCAGCTCGCCCACCCCGGCCCTGCCCGCTGCGCTGTCTGCAGGTTCTTACGGCAGGGGGTGGGGGGGTGGGGTGGGGGTGGGGCTTCGTCCTGTGGCTCTTTCCTTGGAAAGGTCTCCGGCAGGCAGGGAAGGGCGGGGTGGACCTGCTTCCCGGATGTCTGCTTGCTGTTTCCTAAAAGCACAAATGGCCAGGACGAGGAGAGGTTAGGGCACCTGCGTGCCCGTGGCTGCAGAGGGGGCGGCAGGGCTGGGCTCCAGGCTTGTACACTGAAGGCACGGTGGCCCTGAGCCCTGCGCCAGTGAACCCCACTTTGAAACAAAGCCCTTTCTGTGGTTGCAGTCACCCGCTGGGGGGCTCCCCCCACCTTTGCTGTGAGGCTTCGGGAGGGACCTGGGAGCCCTCAGTGCCGCCTGCCCCGTGCCTGGACACTTGTCCCTCCTGCCACCCTCCCCGGGTGCCTGGGAGACAGCGGCTTCTGAGAGGGTGCAGCTCCCCAGCTGGGCTCCCCCCAGACGCATGGCTGTGACGCAGGGGGACGTTAGGAGACGGGATAGGACCTGCTGTGTCTAACCTCGCGTTCCAGACGCCCTGGCACGGCCCCACCCTAGCGTGCTCCTCTGCTTGTCCGCTCTGTTCTTTGCTGACTTCCACTTTCACTGGGCTGTAAGCTCCACAACTTGGGCGGTTCTGTTTGCTTCTCGCCCAAAGGTCTCCTTTCTACACCTTCAGAGCAATAACCCTTTCTGTGGCTCACGACCCTGTCCCTGATGGTAACGTTTGCCAAGTAAAAAATGTTGGCAGAAGTTCAGACAGAAGCTGCAAACCCACCTTCCATGGCTTTGGCTGAGTCACCTGGAAGGCAGTGGCAAATCCTAGCTTTGTTTCCATGGGGTTTGCAACCTTCCAGACTGCAGAGAGTTCTGGAAGCATTCCCCAGAGGCGTTTAACTCAGGTGGAGTCCCCGTTGGTTTTAACGAATGGGCTTTGGGAGGTATGTTTTTATAAATCAACATCGTTAAAATGTCACTTCTTCCCTGGGACAGAGGGGAGTGTCTGGCAAGAGTGCTGTTGATGGTGTTCAGGTTGAGCCATGCCTTTAAAGCATACATCACCAGTAGCCCGAATACCTTTAAACTGTGAAACCAACCTCAGACCTTGTCCCTGTCGTCTGCCTCGTCCCCTTCTCTTGCGTTGCCTGTGTGGGTGGCGGGCTTGGTGACCATCACTCCCGTGGCACTGCCTTAGCTCCCTCGGTTTTGTGCCCTCACATGTAGAGCGGGTGCACCAGTGTGTAAACATGTGTATACAGACGAGGAACGGCAATGAAAATGTCCTGTGTATGATAATCAGCTCGCAGCCTACAGTTCTCTGCGTCTCTCGCAAACAATGTAGAACGTAGCCACATCACGTGGCATCAGAACAGCCATGATGTGGAAGAGACTATGTTGTTAAATGTTGCAAACACTAACACAGATTCTGTAGTCAACAAATATTTAACTTGTTATTGTAAAATGTGACTTGTCATTGAGAGATTATTTTTCTGTATGTATATGAGAGTATTTTAGGAATCTAATTTAAGTGCATACTACTATAGAAAAAAAAAATCTAAACCTATTCCAGGAGTAGCAAATGCTCAATCAGATTACTTGGGTCCAACCCTACTAAATTTCTTATATTAAAAAAGAAACACTCCAAGTTGTATATGTTAGAAGTCTAAAGGAACCCCTCACCCCCACCCCCGCCCCCAGGGAAAGGGTGGCACCGCAGTAAACAGAAAGGCACCTGTTGGCCGTGGCCTTGGTGAGACCTCAGCATCGCAGACAGGTTTGTGCAGACGCTGTGCTCTGAGGGGCGCCCGTGTCAGGGACGAGGAGGAGTGGAGAGCTGGTTTCCATCAGGCCCACTTGCCACTGGAGCTTCCCTGGGTCCAGGCAGCCTGGTCAGGAAGGGGGGCTGCCCCGGCCACTGCTTGGAGAAGGCAGGGAGGCCGCCTGACTTCAGGGTCCCCCTCCTACTCCTCCTGGATACTCGGCATATCCCCCCAGTGCTGGCCCTGTCCACAGAGCATCCCCACCCTAAGAGTGTGTGGCTGAGCGGGTGCGAGGGTGAGGATGCACTTTATCCCCATGGAGACCCCAAGGGCGAGAGGCCTTCCTCCCTTTCCCATCCCTCTTCCCAGGGAACTTCTCAGAAGGCCGGGCTGCCTCGGGGGCACAGACTTTCTCTACTCCCCACCAAGGAAGTCCCTGGAGGTCACCCTAGGAGGGCTCCACAAAGCTCGCTGCAGGCTGGAATTGCTACCGGCATGCAAAGAGCTGCCTTCTGGGGTTTGAGGGCATTGCACAGCGGTCATGGCTGGTGGGAAGCTTAGGGCTGCTGGCTTGTGCGGCCACATTGTGGGCGAGCGCTGGGGTCTCAGCACTTCTTTCAACAGCTGCGTGTCTCAGTTCCCTTTGGATAGGACCGAAATTGAGGGGTGTTTGAGTGCAGGTGACTCCCTGGACTCCAGAGGTGGGAGAAGCTGGGATTTCTGGAAGCTTCCTGGAACCTATGAAGGCATACGGATAATCTGCCCATCACCTTGAGTGGCTGGTAACTGGCTGTACCCCCAAGGATGTAGCCGTTTAGATTCTGTGTCCAGGTGTAGTCTGGGAAGCAAGTACAACCAGCACGCCCTGGCCCACCCACCCTCCTAGGCCTTGACTCCCTTCCCCTCAGGACGCCCTCACGGCAGGGGTGCGAGTGGGGACAGCTCTGGTGGCTGGCAAACCCTCTCCATTAGCCTCTGCCTGTTTGGAAAAGGTGACCGGTCAGATCATGAGTACCTTGAGTTTGCGGCGACACATGGGCCGCACTGCTGGTGGCCTGTCGCTTCCCGCACAGCCCTGCCCGGGGTGGGGACGGAGCCACCCCTCGGCGCACGTCCTGCTGACTGTAATATACTTCTGTTGCCAAACGATGGAATGGTTCAGTTTTCCGTAAGAGGAAGACTTTGTCGTCTGCTGTGTAACGCGAATGCAGTTCTCAAAATTACTAGTTGCAATTATAAATTGTTCAATCATGTGTTTGTCTAAGGTTCCATGAAACAGGGCCAAAACACTAGGTTTCCTTTGTCAGTTTCAAAGAAGCCGAGGCTGGTTTTGCTGTTTGAGTGTCCGTGCGGCACCTCATGTGTGGAACGTTCAATTTTCCTGGTTTCAACCACGGCGACTCCGTTGGCCGGTTTTCCGTTCGATCAGTGGTGACATCAGTACATGCGGCGGTTCCTCTGTACCTTGAACCTGAAAAGAACGACCTGTCCAGAGCAACCCTCTCGGTCACTTTGACCTGTCCGGTTTAAACTCCTGGTTCACGCATGACACGAGGAAAGCTACCTCTGCTCAGCGGGTTGTTCCAGATCCTTTGTGCCCCGCCTCGCCCTGAGCGCCCAGGGAGCCGAGAGCCCTGCCCCTGCGTGTCTCCTGCTCCTGCAGGTAAGGGCGCACTCGGGCAAGGAGAATCAAGCAGCAACAAACCTCCAAGACCAACCGGCTGCCCTTCCGAGGCTTCCCGCCGCCTTCAGACACACGTCGGCCCCACTCGAGCCGAGGATTTCCGAGAAACGGACTTCCGCATGGGCAGCCCGAGAAAGGCCGCGGGCTGGGCGGCGGCGAGAGGCCGAGCTCCTATCCCCTTCAGAGGGGCTGCGCTGGACTTCTGCCGAGAGGCGTCTCCCGCCAACAACCCTGTGTGTTCAGAACTTGGACTTCCAACCTGGGGCGCCGCCTGCCAGCCCAGCACCCGATCTCACTGGTACCTGAATCTCACCGTACTGTTTGTGTTTCTATTCTTTTGTTCCGAGTTCGAGGCAATTCTTCCATCTTTCATCCCTGATTTCAGAGACTATGAATAAATCCTGTAAGTTCTCTAGTTGGCTTGGACCCTGGTTGAACTGTTACAGGCCCTAAATGCAGCGTGTCTGCCTTTTCTAAGCCAGCAAGCCCCATCTCTGATAATCGTAAAGACCACGACTTAGGTCCTTTTTCGCTTGGTTTTAGAAGTTGTAAAAAGAAATCAGAGGTGGGCGTTTGGTGTAGTAGCTAACACGACACTTGAGCTGGCACCGCGTGCGGGGGTTAAGCCGCTCGGTGCGACACTGGCAGCCCACATCACAGCTGTCCTGTTTCTGATCCAGCTCCCCACTGACGCGCCCACGAAGGACAGGCCCTGCCACCCACGTGGAAGACCCACATGGAGTTCCTGGCTCCTGGCTTTGGAGCAACCACTTGGGGAGTGAACCAGCAGATGGGAGATTTTCTCTCTCATCACTCTACCTTTCAAATAAATAATCTTAAAAAAAAAAAAAAACAAACCTAAACCAAAAGGTCTTGTGTCCCATATTGGAGTGCACGGCTTTGCTGTTTGCTTCTCCGGCTTCCTGCCAATGTGCGCCCTGGAGCAGCGGCGATGGCTCAGGTACTTGGGTTCCTGCACCCACGTGGGAGACCTGGATTAAGTTTCCCGCTCTTAGCTTCAGCCTGGCCCAGCCCTGGCTGCTATGGGCATTTAGGGAGGGAACCAGCAGATGGAGCTGTTTCTCTCTCAAATAAACACATTTTCAAGATAAGCGTTATTAAAAACAAAATACTGAATTACCTTCCCAAACAGCACCTCTCTCTGAGCTGACCAGGTCTCCCTTGTACAGCCATGTGTGTGGAAGCAATCATGCTGAATGGCTATTTATGTGACCAGCATAATCAAGGCAATATTTTATTCTAGAATATTTACCTTCTTCTCATTAGAGAAGCAATGCTTGTCAATGTGGAATAAACCACCAAAAAAAAAAAAAATCATCATCATCACTTAATGGAAATATTCTTCCACACAAAAATAAAGTCTAACATTTTGATGTTCAATTTAAAAAAAAAGATTTAATTACCTACGTGAAAGTCAGAGTTATACAGAGAGAGGAGAGGCAGAGAGAAAGAGACACAGAAGAGAGAGGTCGGTCTTCCGTCCGCTGGTTCACCCCCCAGTTGCCCAGTTGGCCGCAACGGCTGGAGCTGAGCCAATCTGAAGCCAGGAGCTTCATCTAGGTCTCCCACATGGGTGCAGGGTCCCAAGGACTTGGGCCATCTTCTGCTGCTTTCCCAGGCCACAGCAGAGAGCTGGACTGTAAGGGGAGCAGCCAGGAATCCAATCGGTGCACACATGGGATGCCGGCACTACAGGCGGTGGTCCCACCCACTACGCCACAGTGCTGGCCCCAATGTTGGTTTTTGGCATGTGTGTCCCCATTTGAAATATTAAGATCTATCTATTTATTCTAAAGGCAGAGTGGCAGAAAGAGAGGGAGAGACATCTTTATCTGCTGGTTCACTCCCTGAAGTGGCCACAACAGCCAAGGCTGGGCCAGGTTAAAACCAGCAGGAGCCTGAACTCCATTCTGGTCTCCCCCACGGGTGGCAGGGGCCCGAGTACTTGGGCCATTATTGACTTCTCAGGTACATTAGTAGAAGTTAGATCAGCCAGGACTCGAATCACCGCTCCAATACCGGATGCCTGCGTGAGTGGTGGCTGAACCCGCTGTGTCACGGTGCCGGCCCCTCGAAATACTCTTGTACCAGGAGTTGGCGCTGTGGCCTAACAGGTGAGGCCACTGCCTGTGGCACCGGCATCACTTATCGGTGTTGTTTCAGGTCTGGCTCCCTGCTAGTGGCCTGCAAGTTTTAAGTGTTTGGGCCCCTGCACCCACATGGGAGACCCAGATGAAGCTCCCGGCTTTGGCCTGGCTTACCCTTGGCCATTGTGGCCACTTGGAGAGTGAACAAGCAGATGGAAGACCTGTCTCTCCCTTTCAAAGTTTTTAAAATTGATTTGAGAGGTCTTCCATCCACTGGTTCACTCCCCAAATGGCTGCAATGGCTAGAACTGGGCCGATCTGAACCCAGGAGCCAGGAGCTTCTTCCAGGTCTCCGATGTGGGTGCAGGGGCCCCAAGCACTTGGGCCATCCCCTACTGCTTTCCCAGACACACTAACAGGGAGCTGGATAGGAAGTGGAGCAGCCAGGACTTTGCCTACTATGCCACAGCACCAACTCCATCAAATAAATACTTTTTCTAAAAAATTATTGTCCTAAATAGCTAACATGCACTCAGTATGTCCCATACTCAACGAGGCACCATTCAATTACTTTATACAAAGACTCCCACTTACCCTTGTCCTCTCTTAAACTGGCTGTTACAGATTCTTCCATGAACTCATTCCCAAGGTCTGCATACTACTGCCTGGCCGAGTGCCAGCTTACCCACACTTATTTAAACGCCCAGTGGTCTTGATTGTCCCCTTCAGAATGCTGTCAAGTCACTGCCCCAACAGTGGCACTGAAGGCTCTGACAGCAACACCAGGGGCCCCCGGTGGCCTGTGCCCAGCCACCCTGTGTCCGTGGGAGCCCGAGGGAGGAGCTGACTCGCGGGTGCTGGAGGATGGTCAGGTTACAGAGGCGGCAGTGAGGCAGAGGGCAGGCGCCGGGAGAGGCTCACCACTTCCTCATGTTAGCCCCCCAGGGGTCAGCGTTTGCCCTGGCGGGCGCTCTGCCCTAACATCTCCTGTGGCTGCCCCAGTTCCCATCATCCTGGCTTCCTGGAGGGGCCGCTGAGAGACTGCACCCCTGAGGCTGGGGGCGGCCCAGGAAGGCGCACTCTTCTGCTCGCCAATCCTCCCGCAGTCAGGGCCTGTGGGGGAGGCTGGTTAACAGGTCCTCTAGCCAGCGCTCCTAGGCGAGTGAGGTCAATATGGGGATCCTGGCCCCTGAGTGGCGTGCTGGTTATCGCACTACGTCAAGGAAGCAGCCAGTGTCTGAGCCGGCGTGATGGCCAGGAAACCCTGGGCCAGGTGGAGGGCACACTGGCCCGACTGGGCTGGGCTGCAGGGTGCAGCTGCATGCCTCACTGCCCAGGGGGTCGTCCCAGCGTGGTCCTCTCCCCCCGCCCAACAGCAGCTCTGGGAAAGAACCAGCTGCCAGCCCTCTTGGAGAGCGACCAGGGAGTGGGTGCCCAAAGCTGCTGCCTGGGGAACTTGATTTCTCTGGCAGCATCTCAAGTCACAGGGGCACAGGACGTGCCTAAGATTCCTCTGCCCCCAGCTTCATCAGGACAGGACGCAGCGTGAGTGACAGTGGACCAGCATGCCACGGCCTGACCCCTGACCCTGACCCAGCAGCTCGAGGCCTGCGAACCTGGGCATACTCGTGCTCTCCCGTGTGAAGGCGGTGATGCGGTGGGCGGTCACAAGGCTGTCGCAAAGCCTACCGGAGATGAAGGCGGAGAGCAGCCGACTGGCAGCTGTGTTAGTTCAGGGTCAAGGGCGTTTCAGCGAGAGCAGGCAGGGCAAGAGCCGCCTGGTGGTCGCCAGGGATGCGGAGTTGCACCCGCCCTAAGGCCCAGCTGCACTTTGTTGAGGGAGCGGGTGCAGCATGCGTGTTTACCCAATTCCCAAGAATAACCCGCACTGACCCACTCTGCGGCCAACAGGACCTGCACACCAGGGGCTACTGGAAGACAGACACAGACCAAGGCCCTGGGCTCCGCGGAGACGGTCAGCGACACGGGCTGTTCAGAAAGCGCTTTATTGTTGCTCCAAGCGCCAGGGTTTCCACCGACAGAAAACCACGGCTCACATAATCTCTCGCATGGCCTTGCTCAGCTTCTGAATCTTGGTTTTTGCAGACATATCGACGTACTTCTCTCCAATGCGGACAATCATCCCACCCATGATCGACGGGTCCGTCTAGGGGAGGAAACACGTCAGAGTATGACAGTGCACGGCCTTGGCTCAGCAGCCACGCGGGCAGGCGAGAGAGTGCTAAGCACACAGCACAACCGCTTCTGGAGAAAGGCCAGCGCGAAGCTGCCCGGAAGCAGGTCGTCTACACTGACAACTAAGTTAACATTCATTCTTCAGAATCTGATTTAATGTTCGCTACACTCTGGCCTCAGAATCAGCCCTTGCAGCATTCAGATCCGGCTAAAAAGCCCATAAGTTTCTCAGGCTTGGAAAGCCAAGACACTGTGGCAAAAAACAAACAAACAAACAAACAAAAAAACCAACCTAAATGAAAGATCTCTGTGAGTGAGATCCCAGTGAAAACAAGGGGCCATCAAAGAAGGAGGTACCTTTCTCTGAAGGGAGAACTTCCACTTTGACTATGGCCTTGTCTGTGGTCGGAGTTTGTGCACTCAAGAGGCTTCCATAGCCTTGGCAGCTCATGACAAGAGCCTCGGGTGATTACTGACATCATAAATAAGAGTGTCAATTGCTAAATCAACAACAGGAGTCGCTGTGCACCTACTCCCCATGTAGGATCTCTGTCCTTAATGAGTTGCACTATGAGAATTAATGGTAAAACTACTACTCAAACAGTACTTTATACTTTGTGTGTCTGTGTGGGTGCAAACTGTTGAAGTCTTTACTTAGTACAGAGTTGGTCTTCTGTGTAATTAAAAATGAATCCTAGTGAAGAATGGGATGGGAGAGCAGGAGGTGGGACGGGAGTGGGGGCGGAAGGGCGGGTATGGGGGAAGAACCGCTAGAATCCGAAAGCTGTACCTAGGAAATTTATATTTATTAAATAAAAGCTTTCTTTAAAAAATTGTTCTCTAAGACTCCCTCAAGCCATTTTACGTCTCGAGTCACCTGGAAAAGGTCCCAGACAGCGGACAACTGAAGACCTACCTTGACCTCCAGCTTCAGCACCTGGCCTTGGCTGAGGAAGCTCTTCAGGACCGTCTTCAGCTCGGAGAGAGTGGCTTCCTCTAGAGGCTGAAACGTGGGACAGCAGCCTTCAACCAAGGAAGGAGACGCGACGGCACAGAGCCATGCCCGGCTCGCGAACCCCGTCTCACCCAGGCCCCGGGTGGGGACGCACACCCACTGCCCCTGTGCTGCTGGTCAGGTCAGAGGGGCCCCGCCTCCTGAGCACAGCCGGGCAACTCGGCTGCGGCACCAGTGCCCACGCACGCACTCCCGCCTGTCCTGAGAGGAGCCCCCGAGGCCGCCACGGCCTGCTGACGCACGTCTGCCTGCACTGGGGCCATGGCGCTCCTCCGGGCTCCCCGAGGGGATGACGCGCTGCTTAACCTGGCTCTAGTCTTCGGCTTCCCAGTCAGGTCCACGGCTCCCTGGCCCCCTGAAGCTCCGGCCCGCCGCCACCCTGCCGCGAGAACCGCTCGGGGAGACCCTGGGGCTGGCTCTGTCCTGCACGCTGCGTCCTCTCCGCTCAGCCCCGACGCTCGCTCCTGGTTGGTTAGCTGAGCACGGGAAAGGCTGCCCACGCCAGCAACTGATCTAACAGCGTCGTCTGCCGGGTGGTGGCGGGGAGTCGGTCGGGGCTCCATGAAAACGCGCTCCGCCTAGGCTTTGCCTCCTCCAGCCCAGGACCAGGGGCACTGGCACCCGAGTGCCTTCGTCAGGACAGCGACTGTATGCCCACACCACACAGGAACCGGCCGTCCGGGTGGCTGGGGACTTGCCTGAGGCCGCTCAGCGCGTGCACTTCCAAAGCCCGCGTCCTCAGTGACTGATTGGGTGTGCTTCCCCCCCCCAACTCCCGGAAGTTTACAGAGCTAACAGTTGGTTCTAAGAAGCTCCTGCAAAAAATAAGCCACCTTGGGCCACGCTGGAACCACGAGTCTAGATGAGGCGGGGCTGGGGACTCCAGGTAACCCCAGCACCCTGCGCCGATGCTTATGCCGCAGGGGCGCCAGCAAGGAAACACGCAGCTAAGACCACAGAACTGTCTCTGGAGAGGAGACGGGGTGCAGCAAGGAATGCAGATATCGTGTGTCCCTGGTGGTCTAGTGGCTAGGATAGGGTTGCAGGCAGAGACAGAGAGGCCCGGGTCTGAATCCTGTCCCGCCTTGCGCAAGCCCGGGGCAAGCGACTCCATTCCAGCGTCTGTAAAGTGAGGACAGTCACTCCCACCTCCCGCGGATCGTCTCGTGGTCACCAGTGAATTATGAAATGAGGCTCTACGACAAGTCGGCAACCTCACCGGGCTGTCCACTGATGCCTCCCACTCACCACCCAAAAGGACGAAGGACTAGGGACCGCTCAACAGGATAACTGAAACCCGGCAGGGAACAGCAGCCGCCGCATCCTACTGCATCTGACACTCCTCACCCTGGGCCTGGCCCCAGCCCGCTGAGCCGCGGCTGGGAAGACGCACACCAGCCCTTGGGAAGCAGGATCACGGAAGCCGATGCAGAATGAAGCTTCCCCGTGCCGATCATCACCATGCCCTTTCTCAACTTCCAGGTGTTTTCCTTTTCTGCAACATGGTGACGCGCACGGCGTCAGGGCAAGCACTGTCACTTACAGACGCGGTGGTCACTGTGCAGGGGACTTCTCCACGGTGGACGCTCATCATGGTAGAAAAGGCGGAGATGACTCCCTGGGCATTGCGCAGGCGACCGTTCTCAGCAAGCAGATCTGCAGAAGTGAAGGCGTCTGGGTATCAGAGGTCGTCTGGAAGCAGTGCCCTCACTCCACAAGGAAGCTCAGGTCTGTGCCCAAACACCGCCTTCCAGGGCCTTGAACATCAATGGGCGCCTCTCGCCTGTAGCCGCGTGGGCGGCTGTTCTTGGCTGGGATCATCCTGCACCTGGGCAGGAAAATGGGGGCCAAAGCAAGAGGAAGAAGCTGCTGCAGCCGTCAGCTCTGGCTCTGCCGCCTCTGAGCAGCGGACGGCACGCACTGGGGACAAGAGGCCACGTGGGCACGGCTCTTCCAGGCCAGAACGGCCCAGCCTGGGGAGATCTGACGGAGCTGCACCTCGCTGGCCAGCTGGCGTCCTCATGCTGGTGACAGGAGCGTCACACTGGGCACCGAGAGCGGCGAGTACCAAGCACCCCGCCAACACAGACCAGGTGAGGCTGCTACCGTGAAAACCACGCAAAACTGTCCTGTCACAGACTCTGCTGGAATGGGGGAAAACAACGTTCCTACTTGTGTTACCGACCCCAGTGCTAGGCTGCAGAGCCCCAAGTCCACAGACTGCCCATGCTCAACAGTGATGGCATGAACGCCAACCAGAACCTGAACCCCGAGGTGGCCGCGGGGACCAGAAGAGCAACCCAAGGTGCACAAGAGAGGCAAACGTCCCCAACAGAGCCACCGGCCGCAGGCCTGCTCCCGTAGGGACCCCCGCTGTCCTCCAGGGGCTGAAACTTCCGCCTGGACCGTCAGACAGCTGCTCCCCGGGGCCGGGCACACAGGTCGCCCAGTGAGCCCTGGAGCCCCGGGCCGAGGGACCACGTTCCCCGCAGCTACGCCCTACGGGCCCCGCTGAGAAGCCTCAGTACTCACTCATGAGGTTGGCCGTGAGGGGAGAAAACCTCTCTTTTGCTGTGATGTCATTCAGGCTCTTCATCTTGACTGCACGCTTGACATACGGATTCAGAATAGAAGCCGCCAATTTGGGTTCCTTCAGCAGTTGCTACAAGTACCACGCAAACATTTCTGTAAATTCTTTACGGCACACACAAGCGCAGCGGCCACACACACACACACACCTTCCTATGAATTGAGAAAACTAGCACTTCTGTGTAACTTTCAAGTAAATAGATCTTTAAAAAAAAAAAACTAGCACTCTCAAAGCATAAGATAGAATCAAATCTCTACCTGCCTTTAAAAAACACTGCTCAATGATTTTATACAGAATAAAGATATTCTTTGAAAAAATGAAAACTATATGAAGCTTCTTCAATTCACTTGTACTTTTCAAGAAAGATTATAAAACTAAGCAGGCAAAAGCTTTAATTCACTGCGTATTTTAATGCACCCAATATAGGTAATACCCCAGATCTCCCAGTCATGCAAGTGCAGACCTAAAGATGAGGCTCTGTCTGCCAAGCAGGCCTCCCCTCTGTCCCCCCCACCCCGGGGGGGGGCTCTCTGACCCAGGCCGCCCTGATCTCGCCCTGCCCCTCCCACACTTCTAACCCCATTGCGAGACCGCTGACATCGGCCGCACAGCCTCATGAGTGTGGGAAGAAGAGGACGGAACTGCCATCTCCACGGGCAACCAGCTGTCCCCATTCTGTGCAATGTCCTCTGGGATCCTGCACGTCTGAACTTGGCCACCAAAGGCCTCCTTCCAGCTCCCTGCCCCTCAGCCTCGGGCCACAGATCGCAGGAATCAAGGGCGGCTGTTTCTGGTTAGGTATTGTTCATTCACCTGCCAGTTCCATCACCTGGCTAGCACGGCCGCCCAGGCTGCCAGCCAGAACCCTACGGTCTCTGATCCAGGCTGCCTGTCACAGGAGGCCATCCGAGGCCAAAACTCCCACTGGAATAGGCCCAGAGAAACAGCACTTCCCAAAGAGCGACAGCCATGTGCAAACAGCGTGACATCTGTGTAGCATCGCACGTCCCTTTCAGGGCCCCCAAAATGCTTTCACTGGTAGAGTCTCAAGGTCATGGCTCCCTTCAGTTCCTCCATGTTCAGACCGCGTCCAGGCCGCAGTGAGACCCCATTCCATCCCGACCAGCCTGGCTGTGCTCTCTGCTGGGACCACCACTGGGTTCAGAACGGACACAGCCGACAAGCAGTGGCCCGAGAACGCGAGCGTGAGACCCTGTCTGCCGCTGCCGCCCCGCCCCTCAAGAGCCTCCAACGTTAAGGCTGGCCTGGTGGCCCCGGGGGATCACGGGACTTGGCAGGGCTTGATCGGCAGGTAACTGGTAACAGAGGGAACGTGCCACCGTTACTGTTAGGACCTCCGTTGCAAAGAAAGCACACAAAGCAAAATGACTGCGAGGAACAAGTAGCACAGAACAGTAAAGCTTCCACGAGGTGCGGGCACAGCACAGAATGGAAGCACCACTCACGCACTCGGCTAGCCTGCGGTCTTCTCCCGAACAATGAAAATAATGTTTTCTAAGTGCATGGATTAAAAATGCAAGGTGTTCTGAAAACACAGTCACACGGCACAGGCTACCCATGGGACTGTGCCTCCCACCCCTCCCTTCCTGGCAGAGGGGAGGGGCGAGGAGAAAGTACACCGAGGGGACACAGCGGAAGGGGCGGGAACTTGGGACGTCGGGGCAAAGCGAGCAGGGCTGCTCCCGTCTCAGCTGCACTGCAGCGTTCTGCTAACGCACCTTACGTAGTCTTCATGCTACCCAGCACGGCACCGGCCCGCCCAGGGGCTGCCCTGCGGTTCCGTCGGCAAGGCGCCCACCACCTTCCCTCCTTTTGCTGCCCAGGAGGCGCGGCTGCCATCCTCCCCTCTCGTCTTGGGAACAACCTACTAATTAAAACCCAGGAAACGGCTTCATAAGGAAAACAAACTCTCAGACAAAACCAACAGGCATTTTAAACACTGTTGTAGAAACTGCTGGATAGCAAGCTCGGATTCTTGAAGGCAACCTTTTAAATCCTTTCCTGAAATGGCACTTTTTCTTAAATCATCACCTTACATTTGAAGTGATATTTCTATCTCGTCTCAGCCCAAAGCCAGGTTCCCTGCATTACTCTCCGTGTGTGTATCTGCTTGTTCCTGTTATAGAAGTTTCAGAAGACAAGCCAACACTATCGCTAACAGCATGCGTAAGAGAATTATTATTCTGTGACTCCTCTCCCAGAAGCTGTCTTGTCAGGACGCACAGCTAAGGCGCCACAGCAGAGAAGCGCGCAGGGCCACCGCGCACGCGCAGTGAGGGGAGGCGCTTACCGCTACTCTCAGCAGCTCCTTCTCCACCTGCTCCAGTTTGTTCTGCTTGGAGGCGGCCGAGTAGAGGGCGGTGGCATAGCGGCCTTCCACGCCGTACACCTGCACCGGCGGCTTGAGAGGGAGAGGGAAGCCGAGGGAGATCGGTGAACCGCGCTTCGTACAGACAACACGGCACGGACAGTCATCAGAGGGCTGTCCTAAGAACAAACCCTCATGCCGATTAGGGGTCTGGGTGTTTCCTTGGCCTGACCAGGCAAACGTTTAGGAAGCGCCCGCAGCCACCCCTTCCTCCCTGCGGCGGCGCTGCTGGGGCTCCGCTCCCGGCCCCCACGCCCCAGCGTTCAACGCCACAGAGCCCACGCTTGCACCATCTTCCCCAGGGGACTGCGGCCTTTTCCCTACACGCCACAGTCAATGCACGACTGCACGTGCCGCGTGGTGCTGTGTGGCTGCACAGGGGAAAGCCCAGGCAATAGTGAGGCCGAGCAAAGCACCGTCTCCTGGAGCCTCAGTTTCCCCTTTCACACAACGGCAAGGCCCGCCATGCTCCAGCGCCGCAGAGGGGCGGTGAGAACTTCTCACGTGGAGGGTGGCTCTGGGCGATCTGGTGCTTGGACGACGGCAGGGATGTGACAGTCACTTCTCACCCACTTAAAGGTTCCGCTGGCGTCTGTCACAGGGCAAGCACCCTCCACCATCACCGTCCCCACCCTGCGCACGTGTGTCTTGTGAATCGCAACAACATGCAAAGGTTTACGTAGAAGCCACGGCCACGGCCATGGCCTGACTGTAGGGCTAGAGCACGCACACCCTCCCACAGGCTCCTCCCCCACACAGGCGTGTGTATAAAGGACCTACCCTCACGAGCTTGGCAAACGGCCGGACCACAGATGTACTGAAGCTTCGCACCTTCAAAGCAAGAACGGAAACAGGTCAAACGAGATGTCTTCGAGAATCTCTGTAATTCATTCAATCGCGACCTAAGGCTGCCTTTTAAACGATGTTTTTTGACATAGACTCCACGCGGGTGAGCTGTCTTTATTAGCCAGGAGTCCATGTTCTCACCGAGAATCACGCCACGTTGTTTGGAAAATCGCTTTCCCGGTAATCTCCTAGTTTGCCAGGAACCGGCCGAGGCAAGCGCCCAGTACCAAGGAGAAAACGCTACCTTCCAGGAAGTTAACATCTAACATTTCTGAGCGGGATTTTAACACAAGGGGGAGGAATCCGTAAGGAGCTGTAACAGATGGGCTGTCAGGAATCCACCTGCTGTCTAGTGGTTAGGGCGCGGGAGCGTGACCGCACAAGTTCAAGTCCCCAGCGATGCCCTCGCGGCTCTCAAGGGCCATAATCCACGCACCCGCAAAGGCCCGGACCGCCCTCCAGGGCTCTGAGCTCCAGAACGCACTGTGTTAAAACCGGCTCTAAGGGCAGGGTTTTCGGGCTTATGGGGAAATCATGGAAACTACAGCGGGGTCAAGTGCGCAAAGCATCGCGGTGAGACGGAAGCGCGGCTATTTGATTTATTTTTCCCAACGCCACTTTCTCGGTGACACTGGGGTTCGGGTCTTAACCCCATCACTCACTACCCAAGCAGCCCAGGACGCCCCATTTGAACTTCTCGTTTTCACGTCCTTTATAAACATGGGAAATCCGCCTGAAGTCACCAGCGACCCCCGACGGTTTATGGAACAGCCCAGGCGGCGGAGCCCGGGGCTGGCCGGTGGCCCCTGGCGCCAGGGGTTTCCCGGGCTGTGCCCTGAGGACGCCGAGATGACCGCGCGCCCAGCACCGCGCCGGGCACCCCACAGGCGTCCCGGGGGACGCGAGCCGGGCCGCCCTCACTCGCCAGGCCCCACGACCTTGAACGGCGGCCTTGGTTTCCCAGCGGTGGCCTCGAACCCTAGCGCGCAGGCTCTGGTACAAGTTTCCCTAAGGAGGGCGTCCTCCCAGCTAGCTTCTCTCACCTGCCGGGTGAGCCCGCACACTGCGGGGGCCGCCATCTTCTCCCGGGCAGCTGTAGGTCAAATCCGAGCTGGAAGAGGAAGGGGCGCGAGGGCGCACGCGCGCGTCAGCGTACCCGCTAGGCTCTCTGGGAAGTGTAGGCGTAGGTCGCCACAGCGCGTGCGTAGCCACCTCCTTCAAGCTGGGAGTTGTAGTCCTTAGACGATGCAGAAAGGGTGACCTCCCAGGGGGAGGCTGCACCTGCGAAAGGAATCCTTGAGTTCTGGTCCCCGGGGTAAAAACGATGGCGTTTGTCGCATTTCACAGATACCTTTATGTCCGACTACTCATCCCTCCAGCTGCCTTCTGGAGCTTCGTTTTCCCTTTTGCGGGAGCAGGTTTAGCCGACAGCATCGCCGACCTCCTCTTGGGCGCTTCCTTCGTGGCGCCTTCGGCAGAGGTGTCCTTGGAAGCAGGGCGGGTGCGTGCCGGTTACCGACAGCCTCGCGAAGCCGGGCTGTGGGGCTGCCGCCGCGGCTCTCCCCCGCCCGCTGGAGCCGTTGGGACCTGCCATGGCCCCTCCTGGAAGCGTCTTTATACATTCATTAAAAAAAAATTAAGATAAATTCCAAATAGTCCCCAGAACCGGCACAGCCTGGTGAGATAGTCCAAGTACTTGGCTTCCGATGCGTGAGGCCAAGTCCTTTCCACAGGGTTAAACCAAGTCATGCTTTTCGCTCGCTAGTAGTGTCTGAAAATCCTTGTTCCCCTGCACAATGCAAATCATTTTCACAGACTATTTCCAAATACATATTTAATTTAATTTTTAAAAAAGATTGATTTTATTTATTTGAAAGTCAGAATTGCAGGGGGAGAGAGACAGAGACAGAGACAGAGACAGAGGGAGAGACATCTTCCATCCACTGGTTCACTTCCTAGGTGGCTGCAACAGCCAGGGCTGGGCCAGGCCAAAGCCAGGAACCAGGAGCTTCTTCCAGATCTCCCACGTGGGTGCAGAGGACCAGGAACTTGGGCCATCTTCTACTGCTCTCCCAGGCCATAGCAGGGAGCTGCACCGGAAGTGGAGCAACCGGGACTCGAGCCAACGGCCATATGGGATGCTGATGCTGCAAATGGTGGCTTTACCTGCTCCGCCACAGCGCCAGCCTCTTCCATATACATCTAATGGAAAGTCTGTTCATCATTTAACACGCTTTGTGGAGCATGGGTCCTGTGTGTCAGAAGCTGTACCATGCCTTGAAGACAGAGCAGGGTATGACAAAGGGCTTGTCTTCGTAGGCCTGGTATTCTCCGTGAAATTGAACGGCAGCACCTGTGTGGGTTTTTAGAGCTATACTGCGAATCCAAAGTGCTGAGGCCAAAAACGCTTGGAAAACAGGGTCGCTCTGGAAAAGATTGGGAATTCATCTGCAGGTGTGTCCCACGGGGACACGCCCTCTGTTTAGTTTGTATTCACCCCATTCCGCTCCACCCCCATGCACCTTCCCTATGCAGAGGTTTATGGGTATTTGAATTTTGGGATTTATTAGGTGGTTGCACATACATGGTGTCATTTTTATTTGGAGTGTCTGGCTAGCCCCAGGGTGTAGGTGGGCCTGGTACCCCTCCCCCCCCCCCCTTTTACAGCTCCTGTTTAGGTATTTAGGTAGCTCACCTAGGGAAGGCAGCCAGGCCCCTGCGCCAAGTACAAGTTCTCTCCACTGCCCTGGGTAATTGCCCGAGTGAGTCTATCCAGATGTATTTCCGGGCTTGGGGTTTGGATGCCAGTGTGTTTCAGTGCTGTAGGCAAAGAGAGTGGGTTAGTCAGCTTTCAATCGCTACAACAAAATACCTGCCGTAAGCTGCGTGTGAAGTTTCTCTTTGTTTTGTGTGCTTTTAAATACTACATCACTTATGTCACTTAAAAATGTTTGGTTCTTTATTTAAAGGTGGAGAGAGAATCAGAGAGAGACAGAGGCAAAGAGAGATCTTCCATCTGCTGTTTCACACCTTAAATGCCCGTAATAGCTAGGGCTGGGCCAGGCTGAAGCCAGGAGCTGGGAGCTCAGTGTAGGTCTTTCGTGTGGGTGGCAGGGACCCAGGTTCATGACCATCACTGCTCCTCCAGGGTGTGTATTAACAGGAAGCTGGGATTGGAAGTGGAGCCAAGACTTGAGCGCGGGTACTCCAAAGTGGGTTGCAGGCGCCCTGGGTGGCGTCCCATCAACCATACCGAATGGCGGCTCCTGACATTCCCAGTCTAAGATCAGGCGGGTCCCTGAGGCCAGAGGCTTCATGGTGGAGGGTGTGCAGAGCTAGGGAGTAGAGAGAGGGACTGGGCCCAGTTCAGGCTTGTATCAGCAGCTTCTTCTCCAGAATGATCTTCCAAGGGCATGCCTCCAATCCCCTAAGGACACCTTCCACGTTGCCCACCTCCTAAAGCCATACCTGGATGAAGTTTCCACCGGGTGAGTGCCGTTAACTTAGGACTTTGGGATTCCACCATCTGCAGGAGGTAGGAGCTGTATCCTATTCACACACAGGAACACAGAAGCAGCCCTAAGCCCAATGCCGCCCCCACTCCACGTCAGACCTCCCTTCTGTTCTGCATCGCTGGGCGCCCACTGAAATTCCACTGCATGCAAATCACTACAATGGCGGGCCAGCGCCCATTGCCAGCGGAGCCCCTGCCGACCTGTCTGCTCTTCGGGAACAGAGGCTCCGGGAGGAGAAAAGACTTTTGTTCCGGACGAGAAGGGACGGGACCTAGCGCTTTGCTGCTGGAGTGCTTTCCCCTTGGACAAACTCAAGTTGTTTAAAAATTAGCCATTTCAACAGCTGAGGTCCCTGGAGTCAGAGACTTGCCCAAGGCCGCAGGGCAGGGCTGCAGTGGGAGCAGAACTCAAACATCTAATCTTGACTTTGTTCTATGCTGACATTGAACTTGGAGCAAACATTGCTTACGGTGTTATCTTCCCTGCAGAGGCACCATTGGCTGTCATAGAAAGCAGCAACGTGGCATCGTGCCTTCCTGTGTTTTAAAAAAAAAGCAAGTGATTTTTCCCTCTGACCCAGACAGAGCCCTTCCAAAGCTTCCCCGAGTCAGAAATCTGGGCGAAGGTTAACGTGTGCAATGTTCACTGCACTCTATTTTTTAAAATGCTTTTAAAAGATTTATTAATTTATATTTATATTATTTATATTTATATTTATTAATTTATATTTAGCCCCACAACGACTGGGGCTGGGCTGGGCCCGGCTGAAGCTAGGAGCTTCTTCTGGGTCTCTCGCATGGGTGCACAGGCACAAGGACTTGGACCATCCTCTGCTGCTTTCCCAGGTGCATTAGCAGGGAGCTGGATCAGAAGTGGAGCAGCCGGGACCTGAGCCAGCGCCCACATGGGATGCCGGTGCTGCAGGCTGTGGCTTAACCTGCCGCAGCACAGTGCCGGCCCCTGCACTCACTTTAAAACAGAAAAAAAAAAAAAAATCAGAAATACACATCTGAGCAAAGAGGACAGCTTTGAAAATGGCCTATTCCATAGCCATGAAAATGAGATTTCCCAAACCTGTTAAGGACATGCCAAAAAAAAAAAAATTGATACCAGGAAATGATGAGAAACCATATTCTGTATCTCACTGCAGTGAGCCTGGGTCTTGATGGTGATCCTGCAGGATCCTTTCACTGGTTAACCACAGCGGGGCTCCTTGCTGTACTTCCGGGCAACACTCGCACAGCCCAAGGGACTCCACGAAAGACACAGCCATTGGACCAGGCAGCCTCCAAGGTTCCTTTCAAAGATTAGCTTTGGACTCGACCCTGCCAGCTTGGAGGACGTCTCTGTAGCTGTGCAGAACCCATAGTTAGATTCTGCGTCTCCTGGTTTCCCCTACACATTTTATTTCCCTGAAGGGACCTGGGATATGTTGCGTTGTTGACATATTTGTTTATCTGGGAGTAAGTCATACTTCAACTCTTTCTTTTCTGAGTTTAAGGACCGTACCTGAATCCTTTCTGGCAGATCCGACCTGCTGCTGCCTTGGGGCTGCAAACCCATAGCCCTGACTCGGGGCAGCCCTCTACGTGTAATTTACCTTTTTGTTTGAACCCAAGAACAGGAAAATGACCTTGGCTGCGTTCAACAAGGCTCTGTGGTACTTCCAGGTGATGGGGCTTCGGGGCAGTCCGTCTGGGCCCCTGGGGCAAACCCAGGAGACCTTGAGCAAGAAAGAGCATTGGTGGAAACAGCCAACGGGGCAGCTGCTGTGGCTCCTCTTATTTTAAACTGCTCTGCCTTAGGATGGATTTGGTGCAGCTGCTACAGGCTACAGAAGAAAACAAATGGCGTGGTTTTTTTTTTTTTTTTTTTTTTTTTTTTTTTTTTGTCTTTGGAGAAAAGCTTCATCAGGAGGTTCCCAGCACAGACCTCCCTGATCAGGAAGGCGATAGAGGGAGGGCTCGTCCTTGAAGCTGCCACCTGCTTGGCGCTCAAGGTCACCCGCTCGCGGTTAGCTTCGTGGCGCTATCATCTCGACGCTAGGGGGCGCCCTCGCCTCACGTTGTAACCTCAGCCTCTGGCGTCAGGATCCATTTCTTTCTAGAGCTTTCCCCGTCCGAGAGGCGGTGTAGGTGCTCACGTAGGCGGGTACCGATCCGAGTAGGGTGAGACTGACAAACAAAAGGGATCCGCGGGAGCGTTGAATGCAGGCTACTGGGCTCTTCGCCGGCAGGTGCAGGCGGCTCCTCCACGGCCGGGGGTGGGGTGGGGTGGGGTGGGGGCGATAATGCGGGCGGATAGGGAACGCCCCCGACCGGAGCTGCCGGGGCTCTGGGGCCTGGGTGCCGCCCAGCTGTCCCGTCCACGTGGAGAATGCTGATGGTCACTTTGCCTCTGCAGCAGTCACACAGTGCTGACCGGGAGTCACCGTGACGTCCTTGAGCTGAGAGCCCTCTCCAGGTCGCCGGACTGCGGAGCCAGGGTGAAGGCAAACGTGGATGGGTCTTCCGGGAGGGCTGCTCAGGGTTTCCGTCTTCTGCTTCCTGGGCGCTGGCTCAGAACGCATCCCAGAGCTCCCTGGTGCCTTCCTGGAAGCGGGCAGTCGTCACTGTCAACACTGGGCCCCCTTGGGGGAGCCTGCCAGCTGGGGGGGTCAGGGGTCAGGAACCACAGCCAGGTGGGTCCGGAGCCGGTGGCCTCACCTGGCGGCTGCCAAGCGGAGGCTGCCTGTTGTTCCCCAAGGGCCAGCAATTGGGCGGATTAGGTAAACAACCAAGCCTTGACCGTGATCTGATGTTTTTTTAAAAAAAGGTATTCATGTTGGTGCTAGCACGAATGTGAGAATGGCTGAGGCTTTGGGGGAGTTTGGTATGAGAAAGGAACTTGTATAGTTAGAAAAATAAAAAGGGAATGATACAGTCTCCCAGCTCCCCTACACAATGATTTAGCTGTGGTTCAAGGGAAAGTAAGAGGACAAGGAACACGTCCAAGGTGCAGGGACCCGCTGGGGCAGTGGGGCCAGCCTAGGGCCCCGCGGTGGGGTGCACCCCCCCCAAGACACTATTAATGAAACCTGGCAGCCCAGCGATGATTTTATTTTTGTCCCTACAGCAGCTCCCAGAGGGCTGGCTTTGCGGGTCCTGGTCCATGAGGTTGGGATAATGGAATTCAGTACACAGAAAGTGAAGAGAGAGAGAGACAGAGAGAGGCCAGGGTTACTGCTGCCCCCACGGAGCAGACAGCCTGGGAAGGGCCTTGCAAGGTGACGGCAGAATATAGGAGGCTTCTACTACCCAGGCCTTGGAGCCGGCCCCAGCGTCTGTGGCCGGTGAGTGAGTGAACCTGTGAGCTTGCCAACGCTCTTTGGTCTGAACGTGGTGGCGAGCACCCATGCCTTTCACTGGTACCTCCTGGGGCGGGACCCGGATGTTAACATACTTTCATGGGTTCTCGGCTCTGTGGATGGGGTCGCAAGGCTGGATCCAAG
The DNA here is from genome assembly GCF_051225735.1 of Oryctolagus cuniculus. NCBI lineage: Eukaryota > Metazoa > Chordata > Mammalia > Lagomorpha > Leporidae > Oryctolagus > Oryctolagus cuniculus. Next base: position 11,120,619 of record NC_142870.1, on the reverse strand, counting down.
CACTGGTTTGAATTTGTAGGCCACAAGGGGCTGTGACTAGGGAAAGCAAAGACCATCTATGCTATGCGGCCTGACCTGGCACAGGGGGCCGTGCCTTCTTTTACCCGTTCCTCATGCAGGCCTGAATTCACTAAACAAATATCCGCTTGCTGGTAGGGGTCGCGGCCGTGCTGTGGGGAGGAAGAAAGCGACCGAGACTGACCCTGCCTCCAGGGAGCTGCACCTGTGCCCTCGGAATCAGTTTTCAAGTGTTCAGGTCCCCTTTCTTCTGTTCCGCATTCGAGGAGAAACTGGTATGGGCGTTAGTTCAATATCCAACTAAATAGTGCCTGATTTCTTTTCTGATTTATTACATTTATTTGAAAGGCAGAGTTGGAGAAACAGAGGGAGAGAGAGATTGATCTTCCATCTGCTGGTTCACTCCCCAAATGGCTGCGACAGCTGCGTCTGGGCCAGGAGCTGGGTCTCCCAGATGCATTAATTACAGCAATGAGAGAGAGAGAGAGAGAGAGAGAGAGAGAAATGATGACAATTTGTCATTCTGGCTGGTGGAGCAGCCCTGTGTGGATCTCAGAGTGGTGACCCATCGGAAACGAACTTGGTCCTGTCTCAGTGATCCTGGATCCAGTCGGTCCACTTGCGACCAGAAAGTGGAAACCGAGTGATTTGTGACAGCACTGCTCACCTGGAATCCACAGAGTTTGCGGTAATCCAGTTTTTTTTTTTTTTTTTTTTTTTTTTATTTGACAGGTAGAGTTATAAACAGTGAGAGAGAGACAGAGAGAAAGGTCTTCCTTCCATTGCTTCACTCCCCAAATGGCCACCACAGCCTGCGCTGCGCCAATCCGAAGCCAGGAGCCAGGTGCTTCCTCCTGGTCTCCCAGGCGGGTGCAGGGCCCAAGCACTTGGGCCATCCTCCACTGCACTCCTGGGCCACAGCAGAGAGCTGGCCTGGAAGAGGAGCAACCGGGACTAGAACCCGGAGCCCATATGGGATGCCGATGCCGCAGGCGGAGGATTAACCAAGTGAGCCACGGTGCTGGCCCTCCAGTTTTGCTTTTTTCTTTCCTTTTTGTATTCCAATCCAAAGTTTTCTTGAGAATGCTATTTTTTAAGCTGATTACTTTAAAATTTTTAAATGTTTCACCTATTTGAAAGATAGAGTGACAGACAGACAGCTGGAGTGAGCTCTTCCACCTGCTGGGGTTAGGCCAAGTGGAAGCCAGGAACGTGGAACTCAATCCAGCCCTCCCACGTGGGTAGCAAGGACCCAAGTACCTGAGCCACTACCTGCTGTTTCCAGGGTTCACATCAATTAGAAGTTGGATTGGAGGTGAGGTGGGACTCTCTGATAGGGCTTTGGAGACCCCAAGGGTCATCTTAACTGCTGTACCAAACGTCCCAATCACTCCCCCAGAGAATATTCTAGTGGTCTTTTGTGGGGCTGTCAATCCTGGCTGCTAATTGAAATCACCTGTGGGACTTAAACACCTACGGACATCTACTAAAGACATGAGAATTAGAGGTTCCAGGTACATTTTAGTTTCAGTTAATTATCAAACTCGATTGTTCAAAGATTGACTCGAGATTAAACAAATCACAGCTGGAATACTACATTGCCATATGGAATGGTGGAGAGGAAGAAATTGTTGACCTGAGGAGGCCTTGCTAAGTGAGAACAAATAAAGCAGGCTCGTAAAAGCTTCTTCGGGGTATACCGTGATGGTGTTTTTGTAAGAAAACCACACGTAACCTTCCAAGGGGCAGAAGGAGCCTCACAGACCACTGACTGCATTGAACTGTGATTTCGCTTTGCTGTTTCATCCTTGCTGCTTTTGTGTGCTTTCTCAGTTTTTTTTTTAAAAGATTTATTTATTTGAAAATCAGAGTTACAGAGAGAGAGAGAGAGAGAAAGAGAGAGATCTTACATCTGCTGGTTCACTCCTGAGATGGTCGCAATGTCCGGAGCTGCGCCGATATGAAGCCAGGAGCTTCCTCCGGGTCTCCCATGTGGGTGCAGGGGCCCAAGGACTTGGCCCATCTTCTGCTGCTTTCCCAGGCCACAGCAGAGAGCTGGATCGGAAGTGGAGCAGCAGGGACTAGAACCTGCGCCCATATAGGATGCCGGCACTGAAGGCGGCGGCTCTACCCGCTACGCCACAGCGCTGGCCCCTGTTTTCTAAGTCTTAAGCACCAATCTCTCACTGGTTTTTTCCTGAGGAAATATTCCCTGGGATAAATGTTAAGTTTCCCCTTCGGGGGTGAGGAGGAGGAGGCACAAAGAGACTATGTGCACCAGGTTCCCCCATGATTTGTACTTCACTTGTAAACAGTTGTTTGTGAACTTGATTTAGTGTTTTCCCCTATTCATGAAGACAAAAGGGACTCATGCCCTCGTCCTGGGCCCAGCACAGCGTCTCAGGGCCTAGGAAGTGAGCTTTCTCTGCCCAGAGCTGCGGTTCACAGGAGAGGCGGAGTGAGGGGCTGCTTGGAAAGCAGAGTCCTGCCCCGGAGGCTCCCGGGAACCAGTGCTCTGCAGCCAACGGGGCCTGGGGATGTCCCAGGGGGAACAGGTGCCGCAGAGACCCCGGCAAGAACAGCGCCGGCGCCGAGATGCCGGGTGCAGCCGCCGCTTGGGCTAACGTTGCAGACGTGGGGTCCTGGTTTGTGGAGTGCACAGTGGACCTGGGCTCACGTGGCTCGACTTGCCGGCTTCCCAGAGAGGGGCCCACCCCTGAGTGGGTCAACTGAGGCAGCCCCCTGCCCTCCTTTCCCAAGAGAGCCAGGCAACAGCAGCCGCTGCTATGAACCACCCGGAGTGGCGCTTCCTATCACTTCTTTTTCAAAAAGATTCATTTATTTAAAAGAGCGACCTTTCATCTGCTGGTTCACCCCCCAGATGGCTGCAATGGCTCGGGCCGGGCCAGGCGAAAGCCAGGAGCCTGGACCTCTGTCTAGGTCTCCCAGGTGGGTGGCAGGGACCCCAGTACTTTCTTTCCTAGGTGCATCAGCAGGGAGCTGGATCAGAAGTGGAGCAGCTGGGATGTGCACTGGCGCTCATGTGGGATGCTGGCATCCGGGTGGTGGCTTAATGTACTGTGACACAATGTCAGTCCCTTATTTGCTCTTTTTTTAAATTAATTTATTTCAAAGAGTTACACATACACACACACACACAGAGCACACACTTAACATTCACTGGTTCATTCCCAAATGGCCAGGCCAAAGCCAGGATCCAGGAGCTTCTTCTGGGTCTCTCACTTGAATGGCAGAGGCCTAAACACTTGGGCTGGCCTCTGTTGCTTTCCCAGGTGCATTAGCAGGGAGCCGATTGGAAGTGCAGCAGCTGGGACTCGAACTGGCACCCATATGGAATGCCCATGCCATAGGCCGTGGCTTTACTGTGTTGGCTCTTCATTTGCCCTTTAATCTTCTCAAAAACCTGTATAAGTGACAGCTGGAGTCCCGGCTGCTCCACTGCTGATCCAGCTCCCTGCTAATTCACCTGGGAAAGCAGCAGAAGATGGCCCAAGTGCTTGGACCCCAGCCACCCACGTGAGATACGCAGATGGAGCTCCAGGCTTCTGGCTTTGACCTGGTCCAGTCCCAGCCATTGTGCCCATTTGGATCTCTCTAGCTTTCAATAAATCAATACATCTTAAAAAAAAAAAAAAAAGGAAAGAAAGAAAGAAAGAAAGCCCTGTAGGTCGCCTATAGATAAAACCATGCCTATGTTACAGACGAGCTCACTGAGGTGTAGAGAGCTAATTATGTGCCCAAGGTCATGTGGCCAGCCAGCCGGTTTGTCCCCAGAGACTCTGAGGTTGGCTGTGCTATTGCCCAGCTCCCAGCCTCGCCCATTCACTTCGAGGCAGCCACGGTGGCCCACAGAGGTTGCCTTGCACCGACAGCAGCTTGGCACAGTCTGGTCTGACATGGGTGTTTAACGGCCACCAGTGAACACCGTGCCCGTGGTGCTCCCAGCTGGCACAAAGTTAGGAACACTTGATGATAAAATGCACAAAACACAGCCGGCAGCAAATTTTCAAATCCTGATGGAAGCCAGGCCACGTTCTCCCAAAACGTGCGTCCTTGGGGATAAAGCAGCAAGAGTGTCCCCTGGGATCTGGGCATGGGGCTGCCTGCCAAACTGGCCGGGAGGCGGGATCCCTGCCGTGGGCGTGGCTGGGATGGCCTCAGCCATGCTGGGTAGCGCTGGGATGACAGTGCAGACAGGAAAAGCTCTCCTCCACCTGACCTCAGGCATGCTCGCTCTCGCTCGCTCGCTCTAAGATTCTCGTATTTATTTGAAAGTTAAAATTACAGAGAGAGAGAGGGGGAGAGAGAGAGAGAATTTTCCATCCACTGCCTCACTCCTGAGATGGTCTCAGTGGCCAGGGCTGGACCAGGCTGAAGCCAGGAGCCTGGAGCTCATCTGGGTCTCCCACGTGGATGCAGGGGCCCAAGGACCTGGCCAGCTTCAGTTGTCTTCCAGGTGCATTAGCAGGGAGATGGATTGAGCAGAGGCAGCCGGGACTTGAACCAGCACACACGGGCCATGCGGGTGTTGCAGGCAGGAACGTAGCCCACTGCGTCACAGCACCAGCCCACGTTCTCTCTTTTAAAAATACTATAATGTGTCACTATCACTTCAATTTTTATTGCATTTTAATGTAATTTAAATTTAATTAATTAAGGATTTGCACTTTTTTGGGGATTAGTCTGTAATAATTGTACATGCGAATGGGGCGCCGCGTGACGGTTCCGGCTGTGTGCGGCGTGTCGTGGTCACGCCAGGTTAGTGGCAGTCCCTTCTCCTTGTCGGTTCTTTCTGATTGGAGCTCTGGGCAGGGACCCCACTTCCAGTTTTCCACGAGATGTGTAGCAGGCGCTGGGGGCTGGGAACGCTCCGGCTTCCCGCTTCCGTCTAACTGGAGTTTGGTTCCCGGTGCCCACTCTCCCTGTATCCTCCCCCAACTGTTTATTTTATTGAGCTATAAGTCAGACACCATGAAACTCACATATTCCTTTTACAGTGCAGATTTCAGTGAACTTCTGAATAATCACAAGATGTGTTATCGTCCCTGTGTCAGCCCACACCCGATCCCTCCTCCCCACAGCCCCTGGTACATTCTTTAAGGGTTATATCTTTACTCTTCAGTTAGTCTGCAAAGGATCATGGAACTCATAACTTTTCCTGGCACATAGTAGGTACTTAATAAATGTGTTTTCTTGGTGATAAACTTCTCAACTTTAACACTTTCCACTCTTTAATTTTTTTTTAATCTAAAAATTACATTAAATGAACAGAAGATGATAGCCCATGAGGGCATATCAAAAAGTTTCTGGAAAATTCATATTATAAAGAGCCATGCGTGGATTGCAAAAATATTTGCAACAAAATAAACTTTTTTTTCCATTTTCCATGAAGTTTGTGAAAGGTTATCACATAACTGGGATTTTTTTTTCCTCCTTCTCCCCTCTCTTCCCATTTAGGAAGGCCTGGACCCAGAAGTCTCATGTCAACTGCATAAATGCTTATTGGCCTCCCTTTAATTTTGGTTTGAGCTCAAGACTATCTCGAGCTTAGTTGTAACACGCACAAGGACAGCTCAGTGATATTTCCTATTTCTCCAGTTTGCACAAATCCAGTGAAGACATGGACAGCTCGGACTGTGGGAAAAGGAGAAGTGGGCTGAGACTCTGATACGCCGGCCTCGGAATCGCTTGTTTACAGAATCAGCAGCAGGGCCCGCAGAGGCTGGGCCGAGGCCTCGGCCGTGCCTGGGAAACGGGAAACTCAGTTCCCTGTTTTTGGCAGGACATGAAAGCTGAAGATTATCCCCTAATCCTGTGGCATTTTTTAATCCATGGAATGGGCTTTGGGGCTCAGTAATTTCCACTTAAAGTCACACACTCGCTCGGAGGCCCGAATGTTTCGGTTACTCCTGCCGAATCCATGGAGAGGCCACGGCCACCGTGAGTGTGGGCGATGGCTGACAGAGAAGACAGCTGGGCTCCTGTCCAGTGGTGACACACCCTCTCCACCCCGCACTGCCCCCTCTGTTAGAATGCAAATGGAGGAAGTTTGAAAGTCCACGCGGTATCAACAAATGGGAACCGCTGGTGTGTTCCGTGGCACATGCACGTGATGGAGTATTATTTGGCCAGCAAAAGGACCGAAGTACTGACACCTGCTGCTTCACAGATGAACCCCGAAGAGTGCCGAGTATCAGAAGCCGCACACAAAAGGCCACGCGTTGTGTGGCTCTGTTTATGTGACATGTCCACAAATGAGCAAATGCACAGAACCAGAACTCAGATTAGTGGTGGCAGGGGTTGGAGAGTGGGAAATGGGGTGACTGTGGAGAGAAGGAGAGGCAGAGAGAGAGAGAGAGAGAGAGAGTCTTCCATCCGCTGGTTCACTTCCCAGATGGCTGCAATGGCCAGAGCTGAGCAGATCTGAAGCCAGGAACCAGGAGCTTTCTCCAGGTCCCCCACATGGGTGTAGGGGCCCAAGGCTTTGGACCATCTTCCACTGCTTTCCCAGACCATAGCAGGAATCTGGATCGGAAGTGGGGTAGCTGGGTCTTAAACCAGCGCCCATATGGGATGTCGGCCCCGCAGGTGAAGGCTTTACCCTCTACGCCACGGTGCTGGCCCCGGGTGAGGTGTTTCTTTTCGGGGTGATGGAAGCTCTCTGGAGTTGCTGGTGGTGATTGTGCACTTCTGTGATGTGTTAGCCAACACAGAAGCATACTCTGAAAGGGTGAACTTTGTAGATGCAAGTTATATCTCAATAAAGAAAAGCGAAAATAAAAAGCGGCAAAGCCTCCCAAGGGGTCAAAAATAAGAGTAAGAGGGGAAAATCTGACTGTCCTGTTGGTGCCTGTCCTGAAGACGATTTCCCAGCATCCTCAGTGAGCCAAACCGTCCCTGTCCTCACCATTGCCCTCACACTGGCTCAGGTCTCTAGCACTCTTGCCTGGGTAAACTAACGACTTTTTTTTTTCCTTTTATATATTTGTTTTAAAATTACCTGTGTTTTATCTTCATTTTATTTGAAATGGAGAGAGAGAGAGAGGAGAGAGAGAGAGAGAGAGAGAGAGGAGAATCTTCCATCCACTGGTTCACTCTCCAAATTCTTCCAATGATCAGTGATCAGGACTGGGTCAAGTCAAAGCTAGGAGTTGGGAACTCTGGGTCTCCAATGTGGATGGCAGGGACCCAACTACTTGAGCCATCATTTGCTTCCTCCCAGGGTGCAATTTAGCAGGAAGCTGGAGTGGGGAGTGGAGCCGGGACTTGAACCCAGGCACTGTGGCAGGGATGTGAGTGTCCCAAGATGCATCTTAACTGCTATACCAAATGCCTGCTCTGGACTAAAGGGTTTTGACAGTTGCAAGGATCCAGCCCAACTCTCTTGCTTACTAGGGTGGGGGTGGGGGGAGCTAGTCCCAGACAGCACAAGTCACGTGTGCAGAGCTCTCTGCTCAGTGGCTAAGCTGCATCTGAAACCCAGAGTTCTTTTTGGTGGTCCATGATTGCAATCACTTCCCCTCTCCTTCAGCTCCTCTTGCTCCTATCCTGTTGCACAAGGGAGCATCCAAAAGTTCCTGCGGGCTGGCCTTGTGGTGCAGTTGAGTTCAGCCGCAACCTGAAACGCTAGCATCCCATATCAGAGTGCTGGTTCGCATCTGGCTGTACCACTTCCGATCCAGCTCCCCGCTAAGGCACCTGGGAAGGCAGTGGGTGGCGGACCAAATACTTGGTCTCTTGTCACCCCGATGGGAGACTGGGTTGGAGTTCTGGGCTCCTGGCTTCAGCCTGGCCCGGCTTCTGCCATTGTGGCCGTTTGGGGAGTGAGCCAATGGCTGAAAAATCTCTTTCTCTCTCTGTCTCTTCCTTTCTCTCTGTCACTCGGCCTTTCATATAAATAAAATAAATCATTAACAAAAGTTAATGGAAAATGCAATTAAAAGATTAGTTTATTTTGGTGCCAACATTTTTGAGACTTGTGCACACAAGGGGTCTTCCAGAAAGGCCATGGAAACTGTTTATTCTGAAGAAATTACGCCTTTCAAAAACTGTGTGTGTTTATCGCTTTGCTCCTCAGCCAAAGTGCAAATCCTGGGGTCCTTGACCTCCTGGCGTGGAGCACAGCAGAGTTCCTTAAACGTGGGAGAAACCTGGAAGCGTTTACAGAGGAGCTGAACCCATTCAAGGCTGTGGCTAATCTTCGTCCGGACAAAGCCAAGGGTGTCGTGCTGCAGTCCATTGTAGATTTAGAAAATGGAACAAAAATCCCAGGAATACAAAGAAGGAAAGCAAAAGCTCCCGTAATTCCAGCCCCTAGGGAGTAGTATCTGGTGACAAGCTTTGCTCTGTACAATTGCCCGCATGTGCATCACGAGTGCGCACAGGCAGCCATCTTTCTGTGCACCGGTGTAAACACATAGACCACACTTACAGAAAGGACTCCCGGGCTGCACACTGCTCTTAAATGAAAAGGGAAGATTCGACAGTGTGCATTAAATGGGAAGAATTTCGTTGCAACTCCAGTGATTCATGTCAATGACGTGGAGACAGAGTCGGTCAGTATTTGTTTTCTTTCTTTGCTTTTCTTGGTGCAGGAAAGGGTGAAAGAGCGAGGTAAGAGGGGTTCCAAGAACTAAGGCGCGAGTGCTTTCCTGGGTCAGGGCCGTGGGGCCGCTGCCCTCCCTGGCCCCCGCCTGGCTCCTCACCAGGTCTGTGACGAGCGAGACCGGAGCCTGAGCCGCTGTGACCCGTTTCCAGAGTTCTGTGAGCTTCTCCCCATTCCTTGTCTGTCCTCGGCCGCTCCAGAGCCCTCCACGCGAGAGGGCAGGGAATGAGAAGGCCTTGTTCCTGGGTTTGTTGCCAGCACAGGGCCTGGCAAAGAACTGACACTCAATAAATATTTGTTAACGAATGAATGGATGAGACACTCATGAATGGTGTCTTTTGTTATGGAAATCGCTGGACGACATGGTCTTCTTTGGAAGTGCCAAATAGAAATTCTATATTTAGGTTCTTGGAATTAAATAACACAAGTATGTAGTATCAAGCATGAATTGATTATTGGGATATGTTTTTCTATCTTCAAGATCCTGTTTGTCCTATTGGTTCCACTCCACAGTTGAGGGATGGCCAGGGTCCACTGGGGTCCTGGGGCCCCTCGGCTCCACCTGTCTATCAGGTACCCCATTTTCTCTGATTGCGGAAGACACCTATATCCATCCAGGCAAGCCTAAGGCAGAAGTTCTCAAACTTTGGTGTTCTCAGGAATTGCCCAAGGCTCAGAGAGCTGCATTGAAATTAATTGTCCAGGGTGGTTTGGATGCAGGTGATCTGAAGGCCACACTTTGAGGAACATTAGCTTGAAATGGTTCAGATTCAGTATCTTTCCAAGTACAGGAGAGGCTGTGTGGGGGCCGTTGGGGTCTTTGTCAAGACTTGGCTTGCCACAGCTTTGGGTTCAAGGAGACCGGGAGTCACTGCACAGTGGTTCATGTCCATGATGGCTGTGCAGGATCTGCTTTTATTTCCTGAAGAGCCCTAGGAGGTGGGCTCTGTTCTGATCTCTGTTTTACAAGAAAACTAAGGCACGGACATTACGGCCCAGTAGAGTGCACAGTGAGATCACATAATCAAATTTTGTGTGGTTCTTCATTATTTTTTAAAAAAAGATCTATGTATTTGTTTGAAAGGCAGAGTTACACACACAAACACACAGAGCGAGAGAGCGAGAGCGAGAGAGAAAGAGAGAGAGAGAGATCTTCTACCTATTGGTCACTCACTCCCCAAATGGCCTCAGTAGTCTGCTTGGGCCACGCTGAAACCAGGAGCCTGAAATTAAGTCTGATTCTCCCTCGTGGGTGGCAGGGGCCCAAGCACTTGGGTCATTCTCTGCTGCTGTCCTGGGCACACAAGACAAGAACTGGACAGAAAGAGAGCAGCCAGGGCTCAAACCGGCACCCACGTGGGAGGCAGGCTTCATAGGCAGTGGCTTAGCCTGCTGTACCACAATGCCAGCCCCATCTTTATTATTTTTATAAGAGCTGGGGGAACCTGGGGAGTGTCACTGGCCAATAGCAGGACTGAAATTTATATTCCGACTTCTACAGCTATGATATTCCTCATGCATAGATTGCTTTTGACATCCATGAAACTGGCAAACAAAAGTAAATGGTAGAGGGGCCGGTGCTGTGGTGCAGCAGGTAGAGCCACTGCATCCCATATGGGTGCTGGTTCTAGTCCTGCTGCTCCACTTCTGATCCAGCTCTCTGCTATGGCCTGGGAAAGCAGCAGAGATGGCCCAAGTCCTTGGGCCCCTGCACCTGTGTGGGAGACCCGGAAGAAGCTCCTGGATCCTGGCTTCGGATTGGCGCAGCTCCAGCCATTGCAGCCATCTGGAGAATGAACCAACAGATGGAAGACCTCTCTCTCTGCCTCTCCTTCTCTCTCTGTGTAACTCTGACTTTCAAATAAATAAATAAACCTTAAAAAAAGTAAATGGTAGAACAGGTGAAATTCAAACCCCTCCCTCTCCTGAGTCTATGCATGGAGCCAGCCCTGCTGTGTTCTGATCCTGTTACTTTGATCTCGAAACGGAACTATTAAAACTCAATAAGAAAATGAGCACAGCATGATTAAAAAAAACAGGCGAAAGACCTGAACAGACACTTCATCAAAGAAGTTTGTAGATGGCAAGTAAGGATGTGAAAAGATGTTTGACATCATATATTTTAGGGAATTGCAGATGAATTGACAATGAGATACCACTGCACAGCTATCGGAATGGCCAAAACCCAAAACACTGAACACTGATGAGGATGTAGAGAAAGAATAACTAACTCTCATTTACTTCAGATGGATCACAAAATGGTACAAACACTTTAGAAGATATATTGAAAATTTCTTTTTTTAAGAAGATTGGTTTATTTACTTGAAAGTGAGAGCTACAGAGAAAGAGAGAAGGAGAGAGAGAGAGAGAGAGAGAGAGAGAGAGAGAGAGAGATTCCATCGACTGGTTCATTCCCCCAATGGCTACAATAGCTGGGACTGGGCCAGCCTGAAATCAGGAGCCAGGAGCTCCTGGGTGGCAGGGGCCCAAGTACTTGGACATCCTCTACTGCTTTTCCCAGGCCGTGAGCAAGGAGCTGAATTGAAAGTAAAGCATCCAAGACTCGTATGCCCATATGGGATGTCAGCATTGCAGACAACAACTTTACCAACTATGCCACAATGCCAGCCCCCAGCAGTTTCTTACAAATCTAAACATACTGTTACAGTATGATCCAGCCATCACCCTCCTTGGTATTTACCCAAAGGAACTGAAAATTTATGTCTATGCAAAAAACTGCACATGGATGTTTGTAGCAGATTTACTCACGGTTTCCAAAGCTTGGGAGCAACCAGGATGCTCTTTAGTAGACAAATGGATACACAGACTATGATGTGTTCAGACAACTGAATGCTGTTCAGCATTAAAAAGAATGAGTTGGGGCTGGCGCTGTGGCGTAGCGAGTAAACCACCACCTGCAGCATTGGCATCCCATATGGGCACCACTTAGAGTCCCGACAGCTCCACTTCCCGTCCAGCTCCCTGCCAATGCACCTGGGAAAGCAGTGGAAGATGGCCTAAGTGCTTGGGTTCCTGCACCCATGTGGAAGACCTGAAAGAAGCTCCTGGCTTTCACCTGGCCCAGCCTTGGCTGTTGAAGCCATTTGGGGAGTGAACCAGTGGAAAGAAGATCTCTCTCTCTCTCTCCCTCTCTCTTTCTCTCTCTGTAACTCTGCCTTTCAAATAAATAAAATACATCTATTTTTAAAAAGAGCTATCAGGTCATACACGTATGTAGAGGAAAGTTAAATGTCTCTCATTGAGTGAAGGCGGCAAATCCGAGGAGAACCACTCACTGCATGGCTGCCACATCCTAGCAAAGGTGGCACAGTGGGCGTCCGCAGGCACAAACCCTTCAACAACCCGTAGCAGCGTTATATACTGGAGGATGCCTGAATGATATCTATCAAGTTTTCCATTTGTTGTAAACAGTCCAGCGTGGTGGTGCGGAGGGAAGTGGCAGAAGCCACACATGTGGGGACATCTCTGTGAGAAACGCTAGTCACCCGTCTCATGTCTGTCCCTTAGGCTCTTACACTGGGAGTGGATTGCCATGTTTAAACAAAGCCCTGGAGGATGAATAGCAAGGATTAATCAGTTGCTGCTGTAAGAGCATTCATATGTTAAACTTCGATCCTCAAGGTCTTAATCAAAATCTTGTGGAAATTTCAGGCATTACCCCAATCTGAGCAGGGAAGTATTTTTCTATCAGCTCAAACTTTCCCTCCCTCACTCTACCTATGCATAGAATTGGCCATCGGTGCTGTGGCATACCGGGAAAGCTACTGCCTACAGGGCCAGCATCCCATATGGGTGCCAGTTCTAGTCCTGGTTGCTCCTCTTTTGATCCAGCTCTCTGCTGTGGCCTGGGAAAGCAGTGGACGATGGCCCAAGTGCTTGGGCCCCTGCACCCATGTGGGAGACCTGGAGGAAGTTCCTGGCTCCTGGCTTTAGATCAGCACAGCTCCATCCATTGTGGCCATCTGGGGAGTGAACCAGCAGATGGAAGACCTCTCTCTCTCTCTCCCTCTGCCTCTCTGTAAAAAAAAAAAAAAAAAAAAAAAAAAATTGGCCCTGATCCCTGACTTTGGATAATTGCTATCTTTTCTAATACTACTTTATAATGGCATGATATTGTGTGACATTCAGAATGCATCAACTTCCAGATACTACTTTTTTTCCTTTTTCAGATTTATTTGTTTGTTTGAAAGTCAGAGTTACAGAGAGAGAGAGGGAGAGAGAGAGAGAGAGAGAGGGAGGGAGAAAGAGCGAGAGCGAGAGAGCTGCCATCCACTGGTTCACTCCTGGCTGCAATAGCCAGGGCTGAGCCAGGTAGAAGCCAGGAGCCAGAGCTTCATCTAGGTCTCCAACATGGGTAGGAGGAGCCCAAGTACTTGGTTCATCTTCAGCTGCTTTCCCAGGCCATGAACAGGGAGCTGGATTGGAAATAGAGCAGCTGAGACGTGAACCGGCACCCACATGGGATGCTGGCACGACAGGCGGAAGCTTTACCTGTTATGCTACGGTGCTGTCCCCTGGATACTATTTTCTGTGAGTTGAGAGCTGTAGCTAATCCATCCTGTGAAGCATTGGGATAAATAGGGGTGGTTCCAAGAGATTAATTGGATTTAGTTAATTAATTCTTTCATTCGTCCGTCTCTCCATCCAAGCAAGCAGCATGCGTGGAGCACCTGTTTGATACATGATGACGGTGCTGCATTAATATGACCTAGGGTGTGCCAAGTGGTGCCTGACTTTGGGGGGCTCACACTCTGGGGGGTTGGTGATGTGCTAGGTGAGTGAGTCTGAGACAGTTAGGGATTTGGGAGGAGGAGGAGACTCCTGGTGGATCCTGCCAGAAAGCTGAGATTCATCATCCATCCCAAAGATGTCAGAAACAAAACCCAGACCCAAGGACTACCATCTCTGGTCCAGCCTTTTCTTTTCTCTTCTTTTTGCTATTTTTCTTTTTAAATTTATTTTTAATTTTTAAAGCAAAAATTTTTTTTGTTTGCTTGAAAGGGTTAGAGAGAGAGAGAGAGGGAGAGAGAGGGAGGGAGAGAGAGAGAGGTCTTCCATCCTCTGGTTCACTCTCCAAATGGCTGCAATGGTTAGGGCTGGGTCAGGCCAAAACTAAGAGCCTAAGAGCTTCAACAGAGTCTCCCACATGGGCGGCAGGGACCCAAGCACTTGGGCCATCTTCTGTTGCTTTCCCAGGCTCATTGGCAGGGAGCTGGATTGGAAGTGGGGCAGCCGGGACTTGAACCAGTGTCCATATGTGTTGCTGGCATTGCAGGTGGTGGCTTTACCCTTTATGCCACAACACTGACCCCTGGTCCAGCACTTTCTGTGTGACAGTTGCACTCTATTCTCATCATAAATCCCAGTTTTCTTTGTTCCTTGTAACTCCTGCAGGATTTTTTCCTGAAGCCATAGGTGGTACTGCATTCAGGTAGCACACTCTGTTGGGGGCGGGGGTTCAGGCTGCGGGGCTGGAACGCATCGAGGGCACAATGGTGGCCGGGGGCCAGGTCCCCTTAGGAATCTGTCCACCATGCGAGGGACAGCTTCCTGGCCCTCTGATGGTTTCCAGGTGACTGGCGGTGTGAGAACTCACTCCTGTTTACCTGCTCACGCCGCCATTACTCACCTCTCCCCACGCATGCCCACACTTGCACACAAAGCCCCAGAATGCCTTTAAACATCTGTTAAAAAAAAAAAAACACCCCCCGCCCCACACACATTATTCTAAAATGTCAAGTGTTTTGGTTTTGAGGAAGAAGCAAGCGGAGAAGCCGTGACTCATGACAGCGCTGATAACAAGGCTCCGAAGACATGCTGGTGAGTCAGGCACGCTGGGCGCTGCCTTTCTGTGCAGCCAGGGCTCCGGCTGCAGCAGCGTCGCAGGAGCAGCCAGTAAAATTCCACTACTCCCTGGAGCCCGCTGGGAGGCCAGGGAACAGCCGTGGGCTTTTTCCAGCTCCGGTCTAGCCCAGGGCTCTGGGTACCCTCAGGTATGTTGGTCTGTATGGGAAAGCAGGAAGAATGCTTATTAATAACTGGGGGAAAAAAGCCACCTCATTTTTATCTTTGCATGCCCGGTGCCATGCCTAACCAGCCCTGCCTGCCTCTGTGAGCCAGCAAGGCTGCCGGATTGTCTTGAAGGGTATTGGGTTGCTAAGCAACAGCACTGGCAGCATCCATCATGCGGGGCAGTGTCAGCGCCTGAGCGTGGCCACGGAGCGTGCTTGCTTCCCTCCCCCGGGCTCCCCAAGAACCCTCCCCTTCAAAAACATTAATTTGCATCTCGGGGACAGGAGCTGTACCAGGTGATTCCGTGTATAAAACACCACGGTGCAGTGCGCACGAAGCTCAGACATTGTTTTTGGCTGCAAGGAAGAGCGTGTGACGGTGGTGAAAAAACAGACACACTTGGGTGTTCACAGGAGGGCTGTAGGCTTAAACGCCGAGCATGTCAAGTATTCCTGTCCAATACATCCTGGTGTTTTGCCTTCGGATCATTTTCTTCCCTCTCTGCCCATACAGCATCTTATTTATGCCTTGTTTCTCTCTCTCTCTCTCTCTCTCTCTATTTGTGCTGAGGTCTCCTAGGCGATGGAGTCATTGTTTGTGCGAGGGGGACATGTGGACAAAGGGAGCCTGTTCTGAGAGGTGAGAGAGCCCTGTGGGCAGCCGCAGGTGGAGCCCCCGTTTAGGAGGCCCATGGCTGTAGCAGTTTTGCTCAGCAAATGCCCATTTTGGGGGCAGATCTCCACCAGGGCGTGTCTGTGTGTACCGTTTCCTTCCTGTCGTAAGACAGCAGGCTGAGTGAGCAGTGAGGTGCCAGAGGCAGTGAGTGGGACGGACAGGAAGGTTATCAAGGTCAGGGTTAGAACTAGCCCCGCCCCCCCCACCCCCCCTCGCTCCAGGGTCAAGTTCTTGTGTCCACATCTGAGAAGGATGTGGTTTTGGTCAGTTTTTGGGTGCTGTAACCGAGTATCCTGGCCTGGGTAATGTAGAAAGAACAGATGTTCAGAAGGTTCTGGAAGCTGGGAGGCCTGGCGGCCTGGTGCCATCATCTGCTCCGGCTCCGGCGAGGGGCTTCTCACTGCATCGTGACGTGGCGGAGGCATCGCGTGGTGGACAGAGCAAGCATGCCGGAGATCAACCATGAACACATCCACAGCCCCATCTCCAAATACCATTAACACATAACTCTGGGGATGAACTTCCAACACACGGGTTTCGGGGAACACATGTAAACCACAGCAGACGTTAGCAGGAACAACCTCACTGAGCTTTTTTTTTGGGGTGGAGGTTGATGTGACAATGCAACAATATTCCTGGCTTGTGGTGTTTACTTTTTCTTTTAAAGATTTATTTATTTATTTGAAAGGCAGAATAACAGAGAAAGCAAGAGAGAGACAGAGACAGAGACAGAGGTCTTCCATCCACTGGCTCCCTCCCCAGATGGCTGCAATAGCCAGGGCTGGGCCAGGCTGAAGCCGGGAGCCTGGAACTCCATCTAAGTTCCCCTCAGGGGTGGCCAGGGGCCCAATCACTTAGGCCATCTTCTGCTGATTTCCCAGGTGCATTGGCAGGGAGCGGGATTGGAAGTGGAGCAGCAGCCGGGACTCAAAGCAGGGTTCCAATATGGGACGCTGGCATTGCAAGTGGCAGCTTAACCTGCTGTGTCATGACGCCGGCTCCTCATGGTGGTTATTAAACAACAGAGGTGTTTTTTTAAAAGATTTTATTTATTCGAGAGGTAGAGTTACAGACAAAGAGAGGGGGACACACAGAGAGAGGTCTTCCATCTGCTGATTCACTCATCAAATGGTTGCAACTGCCAGAGCCAGGAGCTTCTTCCAGCTCTTCTGTGCAGGTGCAGGGGTCCAAGCACTTGGCCATCTTCTACTGCTTTCCCAGGCCGTAGCAGAGAGCTGGATTGGAAGAAGAGCAGCCGGGACTTGAACTGGCGCCCATATGGATTGCGGGCGCCATAGGCAGAGGCTTAGCCCACTATGCCACAGTGTGGACCCCTCAACAGAGATTATTACAAGGATCAAGTGAATAGCAGCTGAGTCCCAGATGGGAGGCGTTTAAGATGTTATCTGGTTCAGCCCAGTGAGGAATTGTTCTCCTATGAGGAGTGAGGCTGGCTTGGGGTGGATTGCTGTGGGCCAGGGACAGTCGAGGGGCTCTGGGATATGGACAGGCCCTAAGCTCTGTCCTCAGATTCCTGTCCCAGCCATCTTCCTGTGCCTGTCACAACACCTGTTGCCTTCCTTTTTATAAATGACCCTTTGGCACTGGGCCTGGCAGTGGATGGATGTCCCTCCTTCCATAGTAGAACAAGATGGGCTGGGAGAAACCTTTGGCTGACTTGGGGGAACTCGGTGGTGACCAGGACCAGGAACTTTACTGGAAGTCCAGCCAGGCTGACGTCCCAGGAGCCCGGGTGGATGGTTCTGCTCGGTTTGCCTCAACATCACTTTGCGCTATCACGGCTCTAAGGCGTTAAACAAGACCCACGCTAACGCCTGATTGCGGCGGAGCTCTTAAACAGAAAATACACGTGATGCCTGCTTTCAAGGTGACTTTCTTGTTCTGGATTTTAAAGCATAACCACCGAGGACATGTGGTGCTAGCAGAATGCACACACCTCGTCCCAGAAGAGCCAGTCCTCCTGGGGGAAACCTGGAGTGTGCCTGGTCTGTCTTCCCAGCAAAGGAAGAACCCAGTGGATATCCCTCGCCTTAGCTGACTTCCTGAGCCAGCGCAGAATGCCTGAGGCTGGGTCATTTATAAAGAAAAGGGGCCAGGAGGTTCGGATCAGGCAGGTGCGTCTCCTGAGGGTTTCCTGCCGTGTTACAACGTGGCGGGTGGCAGCACATAGTGGACAGGTGTGTGAGGTCAGAGCAGATGTGTGGGAGAGACAGGGCCAGGCAGTTGATCTCCAATGGGGCAGGGCAATGAGGACGAGCAGGGTGCTGGCCATGGTCCCCAGCAGCGGGAGGCGGGGAGAGGTGCCCCCGATACCATTCTCCCCGCCTCTTTGGTGTGAAGCGAAAAGGTTTTCCAGTTCCTGTCTGCTTTCTCCTCTTCCTTTACGTCAAACATAACCTTTTTTTTTTTTTTTAAAGATTTATCTTATTTATTTGAAAGACAGAGTTACAGAGCGAGATAGAACCAGAGAGAAGAGCCAGAGAGAGCCAGAGAGAGAGAGAGAGAGGTCTTCCATCTGCTGGTTCACTCCCCAGTTGGCCACAATGGCTGGGGCTGCGCTGATCCGAAGCCAGGAGCCAGGAGCCAGGAGCTTCTTCTGGGTCTCCCATGTGGGTGCAGGGGCCCAAGCACTTGGGCCATCTTCCGCTGCTTTCCCAGGCCATAGCAGAGAGCTGGATCGGAAGTGGAGCAGCTGAGACTTGAACCAGCGTCCATAGGGGATGCTGGCACTGCAGGCCACAGCTTTAACCTGCTGTGCCACAGTGCTGGTCCCCAAAGATAACCTTTAATTCACAAAAACAGTGCCAGGTTGGATCCTCACATCTAGGCAGGGACACAGAAAAATGAGGGGTGATAACACTCATGCCGAAAACCTCCTGAGGGTTTGAATGAACTGCTGCGTGCAGTCTTTTCAGTGCAGAGCCAAGCTCAGAAGAAGATGAAGGAAGCCGGCGCCACGGCTCACTAGGCTAATCCTCCGCCTGCGGCACCGGCACCCCGGGTTCTAGTCCCGACTGGGGCGCCGGATTCTGTCCCGGTTGCCCCTCTTCCAGGCCAGCTCTCTGCTGTGGCCAGGGAGTGCAGTGGAGGATGGCCCAGGTGCTTGGGCCCCTGCACCCTCATGGGAGACCAAGAAGAAGCACCTGGCTCCTGGCTTCGGATCGGCCATTTGAGGGGTGAACCAACGGAAGGAAGACCTTTCTCGCTGTCTAATTCTGCCTGTAAAAAAAAAAAAAAAAAAAAAAAAAAAAAAAAGAAGAAGATGAAGGAAATCTCCAGGAGTCAAGTAAGAGGGAACCGAAAGTTGGGGCATCATGCTTGTGATTGATGTGGGGTTCCCTCCGGGGTGGGGTGGGTGTAGAGGATAGTTTTGAGAATCAGGCACTTGGGGCCGGTGCTGTGATGTAGCAGGTTAAGCCACTGCCAGCAATACTGGCAGTCGGTTTGAATCCTGGATGCTCTATTTCTGATCCATCTCCCTGCTAATGCACCTGGGAAAACAGCAAAAGATGGCTCAAGTCTTTGGGCCCCTGCACCCATGTAGGAGACCCGGAAGAAGCTCCTGGCTCCCTGGCTTCAGCCTGGCACAGCCCTGGCCATTGCAGCCATTTGGGAAGTGAACCAATGGATGGAAGATCTCTCCTCTCTCTCTCTCTCTCTCTCTCTCTCTCTCTCTCTCTCTGTCTCCCTCTATCTTCGTAACTCTGACTTTCAAATAAATAAATAAATAAATGATAAATAAATAAATAATAAAGCAAAAGTTTACCCAGGACGTTTGTGTGGTTATCATTTTTGGATATTAGGAATAGTGCTGCTTTGAATATTCCCTCAGTTGAACACAACATAGGTCTGTTGGACAAGTAGCTAAGGAAAAGTGATTGGACCTGGATACGATTGGGTCAGATTTGGACGATGCTGTTGCATGGGTTTTCAAGGTGCAGCCAATGAGCATTCCAGTTACTCCACATCCTCTCCAGCAACTGGTACGATTCCTTCTCTGCTCCCTTAGTTGCTGGTTGGATTTGCGTTCCCTGGGTGACTAACGGGCACTTTTTCATGAGAATTTGGAAATTTGGCAAGCCGCTTTATGAAGTGCTTGTTCAAGTATTTTGCTCATTTTTCTATTGGGCTATTGGCCTGTTTATTGTTGATTCGTAGTTCTTTATATACTTGAAACACAAGTCCTGGTCAGATAAATAAGTGAGTGACAGGTATCTGCTCTCATTCTTTAGCTTGTCTTTTTATTCTCTTAATGATGTTTTTTGATGGACAGATGCCCTCGATTTTATTGAAGTCTGGTCATCTGATTTTTGTCCTTATGGTTATTCTTTTGTGTGACCCATTTAAGAAATTCTTGTCTTTGGGTTTTCCCCTCTATTGGAATCCCCTCTTCATGCCATTCTTTTTGGAGGTCTTTGACTCTAATAAATCTTGCTTTATAAATCTCAAAAAAATAAAAAAGAAATGCTTGTTTAATAAAAATAATAAAGGTATTTTTAAGATTTATTTTTATTTATTTGAAAGACAGAGTTACAGAGAGAGGTAGAGACAGAGAGAGAGGTCTTCCATCTGCTGGTTCACTCCCCAGATGGCTGCTACGGCCGGAGCTGCACCGATCTGAAGCCAGGAGCCAGGAGCTTCTTCCGGGTCTCTCATCAGGTGTAAGGGCCCAAGGACTTGGGCCATCTTCTACTGCTTTCCCAGGCCATAGCAGAGAGCTGAATCGGAAGAGGAGCAGCTGGAACTAGAACTGGCGCCCATATGGGATGCCAGTGCTTCAGGCCAGGGCTTTAACCTGCTGTGCCACAGCGCCAGCCCCAATAATAAAGGTATTTTCCTAGGATTTCTTTTAGAAGATTTATTATTTTGTATTTCATATTTAGATTACAATTACTCTGGAATTCATTTTTGGATATATAGAGTTTTTTTGGATACATAGATACTTTTTTTTTTTACATCTAGGGTCAGGTATTACGGTACAGAGGGTTAAGCTACTATTTAGAATGCCCACATGCCACATTGGAGTAGTGGTTTGAATCCCAGCTACTATGCTTCTGGTCTGGCTTCTTGCTAATACGTCCTGGGAGATAGCAGATAATGGCTCAAGTGTCTAGGCACTTGCCACCCACATGGGAAATCTGGGTGGAGTTCTAGGCTCTTGGCCTCAGCCAGCCCAGTTCTGACTATTGTGGGAATTCAGGGAGTGAACCAGCAGATGAAAGATTTTTTTTTTCTCTCCACCTCTCATTCTGCATATGCATATATGCATAATGCATATGCAAATAAACAATTTTTTTTCTTTTTTGACAGGCAGAGTGGACAGTGAGAGAGACAGAGAGAAAGGTCTTCCTTTTGCCGTCGGTTCACCCTCCAATGGCGGCCGGCGCACCGCGCTGATCCGAAGGCAGGAGCCAGGTACTTATCCTGGTCTCCCATGGGGTGCAGGGCCCAAGTACTTTGGGCCATCCTCCACTGCACTCCTGGGCCACAGCAGAGAGCTGGCCTGGAAGAGGAGCAACCGGGACAGAATCTGGCGCCCCGACCCGGGACTAGAACCCGGTGTGCCAGCGCTGCAAGGCGGAGGATTAGCCTAGTGAGCCATGGCGCCAGCCTAATAAACAAATATTTAAAAACATATATTTTTACATCTAGATGTTCAACTGACCCAACACCGTTTATTGAAAAGAATATTCTTTCCACCAATGTACTGCATTCTCACTTTTGCCATAAATCAAGAGGCCACATTTGAATTGGTTAGTTTCTAGATTCTGTTTCATTCCTCTATTTACCCTGGCTGTATTAAGCCATATACCATTACTTCACATTGTCATCAGGCTTGGTGTCGAATAGAGAAAGCCCTGCAACTTTGCTCTTCTGTAAGGTTGTCTTGGTTCTTCATTGTTCTTTGCTTTTCCATATAAAGTTCAGAATATATTTGTTAATTTCCGTGCACACTGACAATAAACCTATTGGGACTTTTATTATGATTACCTTGAAACTCTCGATATGCCATATTATAGAGTTTATGTCTTTACAGCATTCTGTCTTCCAATATATGAATGGTAGAATTATTTTACAACTCCAGCTGGGAGTTATAGCCTCGGTTTTGATGTTTTTGATGTTGCTGTGTATTAGTCTGTTTAAGCTGAAGTAATAAAATAGCACAGGGTGGGTGGTTTAATTGACAGATATCTATTTCTCACAGTTTTGGAGGCTGGGAAGTTCAAGATCAAGGTGCCAGTCACTCTGATTCCTGGTGACGAATTCATCTCTTGTCAGCTCGTTTGGTGCTCACATGACCTCTTCTTGCTGTACCTGTATTCTGAGATGGTGAGAGCAAGCTCTCTGATCTCTCTTCTTTAGGGGCACAGGTCTCACCACCAGGGCCTCACCTTTCTGAACTCATTCAACCCTAAGTACTTCCCAGAGGCCTTACTGTCAAGTGCCATCACACTGGGCACTGGGGCTTCAACATGAATTTAGGGGATAGAAACATTCGTCTCTAATGCACTATAACTTTCTCATGTAGCTTCAAGATTCATTTGGTCTGTGCTTGGTCTGAATGTTTGTTCCCCAGAGTTTGTGTGTTGGGGATATAACCCACAAAGTCCTATGTTAATGCTGTTTGGAGGGGGCGCCTTTGGGAGGTGATTGGGTCATGGGGGCTCAGCCCTCATGAGTAGATTAAATCACGCATGGATTGATGGGCTGTTGAGGGAGTGGGGTAGCTAATGTGAAAGTGGGTCTGTTATAAAAGCCAGTTTGGCCGTCTCTCATGAGGCCCTGTACCACCCTAAGGCCCTGCAGAGGGTCCAGACAAGCACGAAGGCTCCCACCAAATGTGGCCCCTTGACCTTGGACTTCCTGGTGTCCAGAACAGTAAGAAATACATTTCTATTCTTCAACAATTACCCGGTCTCAAGTATTTTGTTCTAGCAACAGAAAACTGACCAAGACGCTCCTGAAATTCTTGTCCAAGAGACTAATATAAAAGTGGTTTCGGCCGGCGCCGCGGCTCACTAGGCTAATCCTCCGCCTAGCGGCGCCGGCACACCGGGTTCTAGTCCCGGTCGGGGCTCCGGATTCTGTCCCGGTTGCCCCTCTTCCAGGCCAGCCCTCTGCTGTGGCCAGGGAGTGCAGTGGAGGATGGCCCAAGTGCTTGGGCCCTGCACCCCATGGGAGACCAGGAAAAGCACCTGGCTCCTGGCTCCTGCCATCGGATCAGCGCGGTGCGCCGGCCACAGCGCGCTGGCCGCGGCGGCCATTGGAGGGTGAACCAACGGCAAAGGAAGACCTTTCTCTCTGTCTCTCTCTCTCACTGTCCACTCTGCCTGTCAAAAAAAAAAAAAAAAAAAAAAAAAAAAAAAAAAAAGTGGTTTCAAGCAGCGGTGATATCATGCAACGTGTGTCAGATGCAAGCAAAAAATCTTTCTGGAGAGAAATGCCCTCAATCCAGGCCACTCAATGTTGCTGCATATGAGATCACAATCCCAAATTACAAAACGTACAAAGAACCCATCTGTCATGAGCAACGGTCAGCAGACAAAGCCCCTGCCAGACTAAATCCCCAAAGTCAAGACAGCAGCACTATCAACCAGACTACATAATAAACGTATCTAAAATGATTGAAGGTTTAGAATAAATAATCATATATAAAGTATATAAAGAGAATAATGTTACTAGAGATGAGAAGGCAGATTTGAAAAATAACCTAATAGTATTAATGAAAATGAAAAATATGGTCAGGAAAATTAAAAACTCGGTACAAATTGTAGAATCAGCTGAAGGAGAATTAGGGAACTGGAAGGTAGAGTCAAGGAAATGTCACCAGAAGACGCTCAGGGAAATTAAGGGAGAGAAAATATGGGAAATAAATGAAGAGGCAGGACAGGATGACAAGTTCTAATATACAAAAAAGGGCATTTCCAGAAGGTAAGAAGACAGATAATGGGAAGAAGCAGTACTCAAAGTGATAGTAGCCAAGGAATTTTCAGAGTTGATTAAAGACCTAGCTCCTCAAATTCAAAAAGCTCGATAAGTCTTTTTAAAAGCAGAAATTTAAGAAATACATCAGGGGTTGGCGCTGTGGCGTAGCGGGTTAGGCTGCCACCTGCAGTGCCGGTATCCCACATGGGCACCAGTTCGAGTCCTGACTGCACCACTTCCGATCCAGCTCTGTGCTATGGACTGGGAAAGCAGTAGAAGATGGCCCAAGGTTCTGGGGCCCTGCACCTGCATGGGAGGCCCAGAAAAAGCTCCTGGCTCCTGGCTCCTGGCTTTGGATCGGCACATGTCTGGACATTGCGGCCAATTGGGAGTGAACTAGTGCATGGAAGACTTTCTCTCTCTCTCTCTCTCTGTCTCTTTGTGTGTAACTCTTTCGAACTAATAAATAAATCTTTTAAAAAAAGAAATACATCATAGAGTGTGGGTAAAGCAATAAAACCCAGACAATACAATAGAAGGAATAAAAGGGACAAAGAAAAGACAGAGTAAGTCAGAAGTACAAAATAAAGCAATGGTAATAAGATAAATTATTTGTTAAAAGACAGAGGTTGTTGGAATAAGCTACCCCTTCTCTCTCTCTCTCTCTCTCTCTCTCTCTCTCTCTCTCACACACACACACACATACACATACACTCCAGCATGTCCTTTGTTTACAAGAGTAAACAGAGGGGTCAGTGTTATGGTGAAGTGGGGTAAGCCACAGCCTGCAGCACTGCCATCCCATATGACACTGGTTCAAGTCCCAGTGGCTCCACTTCTGATCCAGCTTCCTGCTAATGTGCCTGGGAAGGAAGTAGAAGACAGCCCAAGTGCTTGGGCCCCTGCACCCACATAGTAGAATTGGTTGGAACAAGTGGATAGAAGATCTCTGTCTCTGTCTCTGTCTCTCTTTCTGTAACTCTGCCTTTCAAATAAAAAATAATTTTTTTAAAAAAGAATGAACCAGAAAGATTGAAAATATACACCAGGAAAAAGCCAGTGTAGCTATACTAATACCAGACAAAGCAGGCTTTACGTATCAAAGCAGAGAACAGTAGTCAGTGCATATGATAAAAGGAATAGTTCATTAAGCTAAATCCAGTATGTGGCGCAGTAGGTTAAGCCACCGCGGGGGATGCCAGCATCCCACATGAAGGTTGGTTGGAGTCCCATCTGCTCCAGTTCTGACCCAGCTCCTGCTAACACACCTGGAAAAGTGCTTGGGCCCCTGTCACCTATGTGGGAGACCTGGATGGAGTTCCAGGATCCCGCCTTTGGCCCGGCCCAGCCCCAGCTGTTGCAGCCATTTGTGGGGTGAATCAGTGGATGGAAGATCTTTCTCTGTTTGCCTATCTTTCCTCCCTCTCTCTGTAACTCTTTAAAATCAGTCTTTAAAAAACAAAAGTTACATCTACCTCCACTGCATTTAACAAGATAGTAAAAATATATGTAAGAAAAAGTTACATAGTTAGAAGGAAAGATTGACAAATTCACACTCATAGTGAGAAGTTCTACTATTTGAGAGAGAGAGAGAGAGAGAGAGAGAGAGATCACAGATAGACAGAAACAGAGAAATGTCCCATTTATTGGTTCTTTCTCCAGATGTCTGCAACAATGGGAGCTGAGCCACCTCAAAGCCAGGAGCTGGGAACTCCATCCAGGTGCCCCACACTGGGTGACAGGGACCCAACCACTTGAGCCATCATCAGCTGCCTCCCAGGGTCTACATTAACAGGAAGTTGGAATGGAGACGCGAGCTGGGACTTGAAACCAAGGCATTCTGATATGAGAAGCAGGAATCCAAAATACCATCTTACCTGCTGCCCCAAACTCCCCACCTCTCATAGTGAGTGCTTTTTAATGCACTTTTCTTAGTAACTGATAAATCAGTAAGACAATTTGTAATTTATAGAATATTTGAACAACCCAATGAGCTTGAATAATAATTATGTAATGTTAGGTTCAACTCTTAGAGAATAACCATTCCTTTTTTTTAAAAAAAAGGAAAAGATTTATTTATTTATTTTAAAGTCAGAATTACAGAGAGAGAGAGAGAGAGAGAGAGAGAGAGAGATCTTCCATCCAATGGTTCACTCCCCCATTGGCTGCAATGGCTGGAGCTGCACTGATCCGAAGCCAGGAGCCAGGAGCTTCTTCTGGGTCTCCCACATGGGTGCAGGCATGCAAGGACTTGGGCCATCTTCTACTGCTTTCCCAGGCCAAAGCAGAAAGCTGGATTGGAAGAGGAGCAGCCAAGACTAGAACCAGTGTCCATATGGGATGCCGGCACTTCAGGCCAGGGCGTTAACCACTGTGCCACAGTGCCGGCCCCAAGAATAACCATTCTTTCTAAGCAGGGACAGAAAAGTTACAGAATTTGACCAAGTACTATGTATTTATGTCATGAAGCAATTAATGTAATTATTTAAAACTTACAAACTATACTGCATAGTGTCTATGGATATTATGCATATAAAAGTGGAAACACATATTAGCAGTAATTCCCAAATTCAGGCAATTGGTTTTTCTGTGGATGGATGGATGGAAAGAGGATGAAAGAGGGATATATTAAGGGCCTCCGTAGTATCCGTGGTTTAAAAAAAAAAACAACTTAAGGTGGCTGGCGCTGTGGCATAATAGGCTGCTCCAGCATCCCATATGGGCACTGGTTAATGTCCCAGTTTCCCAGTTGCTCCTTTTTTTTTTTTTT
The DNA here is from genome assembly GCF_051225735.1 of Oryctolagus cuniculus. NCBI lineage: Eukaryota > Metazoa > Chordata > Mammalia > Lagomorpha > Leporidae > Oryctolagus > Oryctolagus cuniculus. The sequence goes on along the minus strand of NC_142870.1, from coordinate 11,094,550 downwards.
TTTTTTTTTTTTTTTTTCAGATCAAGGCTCGTTTATTCCAATGTTTCAGTGGTATTTATACATAAGCAGCACAAAGAAGCACAAAGGATAACAACATATGTAAGCAACTTACTGGGGCTCTGGTAACACAGATAATTTTAACAGAGTGCTCTTGATTAACATCCCAAGTTGCTCCTTTTCTGATCCAGCTCTCTGCTATGGCCTGGGAAAGCAATGGACGATGGCCCAAGTCCTTGGGCCTCTGCATCCGTGTGGGAGACCTGGAAGAATCTCCTGGATCCTGGCTTCAGACTGGCCCAGCTCCAGCCATTGTGATCATTTGGGGAATGGATTAGCGGATGGAAGACCTTTCTTTCTGTCTCTCCCTCTCTGTGTTTGGAACCCTACCTCTCAAATAAGTAAATAATTAAAAATGAGCAACTTAAATACAGATGTTTTCTACTCTCATCCAAATGGAACTGCCCTCTGAATTGATGTCTCCCACTGGCTACAGCTGAAATTTCTAAGAGAAGCAACGAGATTGTGCAAGGGAGTCAAAACTTGAACAGTGAGCCATTCTGGAGCGAGTTTCTCATCCCCCCCGCCCCATCTCCCAACTCTGATCTGAGGGCAGTGTCCCTGTTGTTCTAAATCCTGAGAAAAGTCTTGTTTCTCTGGCCAGAAGACTGAGAAAACAGGCCCTTGCAAACTAGAGAGAATTCTACAAAAGAGAGAAATGAAGAGGGGAGATCCCCTTATTCGATGTATGAAGCAGCACAAACCTTGGGCTCAGCCCGGAGCTGCATACATCAAGGACACATCTAAAAGCAGTACCTTGACAGCAAACCGATGCTGGAATTCCGCAAACAGGCAAGACTGAATTTGTGATCTGAACCCAGCTGGTTGACTGCTTGCCAAATAAGACAAAATTAACGAGGCTGGCACTGTGGAGCAGTGGGTTAAGCTGCCTGCCTGTGGTGTTGGCATTCCATATTGGAGTATTGGTTTGAATCCCAGCTGCTCCACTTCTGCACTTCTGATCCAGCTCCCTGCGAATGTGTCTGGAAAAGCAGCAGAAGAAAACCAGGCCACCCATGTGGGAGACCTGGATGGAGTTCTGGGCTCCTGGTTTTGGCCTGGCCCCACCTTGGCTATTGTGGCCATTTGGAGAGTGAACCAGTGGAAGGAAGATCTTTTTTTCCCTCCCTCTTCTGACTTTTGAATCAAATAAATAAATATTAAGAAAATAAAAACCAACAAAAAAATTTTTTTTGACAAGCAGAGTGGACAGTGAGAGAGAGAGACAGAGAGAAAGGTCTTCCTTTGCCGTTGGTTCACCCTCCAATGGCCGCTGCGGCCAGTGTGCTGTGGCCGGCGCACCGCGCTGATCTGAAGCCAGGAACCAGGTGCTTATCCTGGTCTCCCATGGGGTGCAGGGCCCAAGGACTTGGGCCATCCTGCATTGCACTCCCAGGCCACAGCAGAGAGCTGGCCTGGAAGAGGGGCAACCAGGACAGAATCCAGTGCCCTGACTGGGACTAGAACCTGGTGTGCCGGCACTGCAGGCAGGGGATTAGCCTAGTGAGCCACAGGGTTGGCCCGACAAAATTAACATTGTCTTATTTTTTTTTAAAAAGGATCTGCAGTTACATAGTATCATGTTAAAAATGCATAGGATACAATGTTAACCTACATGATGTACAAAGAATCAGAATGTGACTGTCTCTCAAGAGCAGAGGCAATCAGTGATGTGAATCCTGAGATGGCCTAGGTGTTGGAATTATCAGCAAATATTTTAAAGCAGCTGTGATAGAGATGCCCACAAGGTAAAAGTAAACACCTTCGAGTGAAAAGATAGAATGTTCAGCAGAGAAACAGCAAAAGGAACACAATAAAAATTTTGGAAACTAAAAGTATACATCTGAAGTAAAAAAATTAATTGAATGGGCACAATAGCAGAATGAAGAGGGAAGAGGAATCATTGAACTTGAAGACATATGAATGAAAATTGTCCAGTCTAAAAGACAGGAAAATTACTGAAGAAAGTTAACAGTTTCAGGGGTCTGTGGGACAAGATTAAAAGCTCTAATATTCCGATAGTTGAAGCACAAGAAGAAAGGGATTAGAGAAGAAAATATATTTGATGAATTGATAATCAAAGATGCTCTAAATCTGGTGAGAAACAAATTCGAACTTCAAGAAGCTCATGTAATATCAGGCAGTACAAACTAAAGAAAATCATGTCCAAACATGTTGCAAGTCGTCAGAAACCAAATACGATAAGAAAATCTTAAAAGCAGCAAGAGATAAGTAACATTATAGACAGGGGAACAAGGATGCACAGGACCAAGGAATTTTCACCAGAAACCATGGAGGCCAGAGATACTAGAACAACATATTCAAGTGCTTACAGGAAGTAGTTGTTAGTCCAGAATTCCATAGAAAACACGTTCTTCAAGAATGATGGTGAAATAAAGATATTCCCAGATTAAGGAAAAACAAGAGAATTCTTTGATGTTAATCCTGCTCTAAAACAAATGCTAAAGGCTGAAGGTTAATGATTCCAGAGAGAAACCTGGATGCAGGAGCTACAGAAATGGTAAAACTTGCGTAAGTATAACAGTAATTCCTCTCTTCTTAAGTTCCTTACGTGTGGTGACGTTGACGGGGCTCTCAGTGTGTGCAGATAGGCATACATCAGATAATTATAGTGTAAAAGAAGAAGGTAAAGTGATGTATATTGTTGTAAAGTGTTTCTACATTTAACTCTGAACAGTAACTTGAAGTAGAATGTGAAAAGTTAGAAATGTATTTTGTGATCTCTACAACAACAACTGAAAAAACAATACAAAGAGATATAGCTTCAAAGCCAACTGATAAGGTGAAATATTCAAAACGTTCCAATAATCCCAAAGAAGGCAAGAACGAGGGAGCAGAGCCACAAAACAGAGGGTATAAATAAAAACAATACAGGATGGACATAAATCCAGCCATACTAATAATCACGTTAAATGTAAATGAGCTGAACACACCACTTAGATCAGAGATTGTCAGATTGTATACAAAAGAAGACTCATATACAAGCTGTCTATAGAAACCTAGTTTAAGGGCCGGTGCTGTGGTGTAGCAGTTAAAGCCGCCGCCTGCAGTGCCGGCATTCCATACGGGAGTCAGTTTGAGTCCCAGCTGCTCCACTTCCGATCCAGCTCTCTGTGATGGCCTGGGAAAGCAGTGGAAGATGGCCCAAGTCCTTGGGCCCCTGCACCCATGTGGGAGACCCAGAAGAAGCTCCTGGCTCCTGGCTTTGTATCAGCACAGCTCTGGCTGTTGTGGTCATCTGGGGAGTGAACCAGTGGATGGAAGACCTCTCTCCCTCTCTCTCTCTTTCTCTGCAACTTGCCTTTCAAATAAATAAATAAATAAATCTTAAAAAATACTAATTTAAAGGTAACATCATAATTTAATAAAGGAAACAATATAGAGCAAATATGGTAAAATGACATAGGCAGGTGGTAGATTCCTGTGAATTAATTCTATTTTTGTTTTTATGTTTCATATGTTTGGATGATTCAAAATAATAGTAATAAAAGCAGGTTGGATGATTTTTTTTTAAATAAAATTTTTCCTCACAGCATACCACATTTCCCCTTTGCCTCTGAGATAAAGTCAGGGCCCTTTAAATGGGCACATACTAACTTGAGATGCCTGGCCCCAGAGATTTTTCAAGATGGTGGAATAGGGAAGGAGCTTACTGCTCTGCTCTAGGGGCAGATAGTTTGAAAGAAGTGGAGGCCGGCGCCGCAGCTCAATAGGCTAATCCTCCGCCTTGCAGCGCCGGCACACCGGGTTCTAGTCCCGGTCGGGGCGCTGGATTCTGTCCCGGTTGCCCCTCTTCCAGGCCAGCTCTCTGCTGTGGCCAGGGAGTGCAGTGGAGGATGGTCAAAGTGCTTGGGCCCTGCACCCCATGGGAGACCAGGAAAAGCACCTGGCTCCTGCCATCGGATCAGCGCGGTGTGCCGGCCGCGGCGGCCATTGGAGGGTGAACCAACGGCAAAGGAAGACCTTTCTCTCTGTCTCTCTCTCTCACTGTCCACTCTGCCTGTCAAAAAAAAAAAAAAAAAAAAAAAAAGTGGAGAGAGTGCAACCTCAGGGAAGAGTTGGGGAGAAAACGCCAGAGGACACTCCACACGAATTAGAGGGACACTGTGGACCTCTGTGGAGGCTGCGGGCATGCACAACTCAGGACTCCAGCAGCCGAGAGCCTCAGCAGGAACTTTGGAGTGAGGTGAGACCAGGCTGCAGCAGCCCAAGCCACTGGCGATAAAGCTGCAGGAAGAGCCTGGCCGGAGTCCAGCTTGGAGTCCAGTGTGGGAAAGTGCACCTGCCAACCTGGAGGGAAAAGGGGGGCACGTTTCTCTCCCCCTGGCCACCAGAGTCTTGTAAGTAGCCGAGAGAGGGCGCCATTTTGGACATACATAACTTGTGTCTGTGCACCCAGAAACATTTTGGACTTACACAGCTTGTGTCTGTGCACCCAGCAACCCACAGAGAGGAGACTGTGCACCCAGCAACCCACAGAGAGGAGACGCCTGGATCTGGCTGGGAGAATTGACAGGGGCTGAGTGCTTGTGACTGTGGCAGGCTTGTGTGCTGGGACTGTGAAAACACTGTGGCTGCATGGGAGGACACAGGGTGTGGCTGGGACTTTGGGCAGTCACTGTGGGCAGCTACACATCATCGGGGCTCCCTGATTCCCTGGTGAGGGTCATTGCCAGACTGAGGACTGCATGGATCCTTTGTGTGGTTCTTGTGGCAGCACAGACAAATATCATACCCACTGGGGTTAGCACCCAAGCATTGGTCTCCTTTGAGGAGAGGAGATGAGCATGAGACTACAGCAAGAGAGCTGAGCAAACCTCCCCTCTGATAAAAAAAAAAAGGAAGAGATCTACCATGCTCAACTTAGGTGTCACCTTGGAAACTGCCCTCACCCTGCAGCACTGAACAGGGCTCCCCGACCACACCTGGCATGCACCTGTGGGTATTCACTGAGAGATCAGACACTCCACTAAGCCACAGAGTCTTAGTCCAAAGATAAAAGCTATCGTGAGGAAAAAAACCCAACATGTATCTCCACAAATGCCTAATAATAGATGCAACAATTCAAGAAACAAGAAAAAGGAAGACAACATGATACCCCCAAGAGAACACAACACTTCAGTTATAGAATATGAAGATGAAGAGACTGAAGAAATGCGAGATGGAATTCAAAAATTGATCATAGGATTATTTAGAAGTAATCAGAAGCAAATCCACAAAATAAAAATTAAAAAATCAGTACATGACATGATGAAAAATTTTCCCATGAAATTGAGATTTTAAAGAGAAATCAAAATGAGATTTTAGAAATGAAGATTTCAAATAAAAAATGTGGTGGAAAGTCTTAACAACACACTTGGTGAGGCACAAGATTGAATATTCAATTTAGAAGACAAATCTCTGGAAATTTTATGGACATACCAAAAAAAAAAAAAAAGAACAAATTAGAAACTAACTAAAAATAATGTTGGAGATTTATGAGATACTATCAACCCAACATACGGGTCTTAGGAGTTTCTGAATTTGGAGAAGGAAAGTGACATCCAAGTACAGGAAGCACATAGGACTGCTAATAGACATGACCAGAAAAGATCTTCACCATGACACGTTATAGTCAAAGTCTCCATAGTAAAACATGATGATTCTAAAATGTGCACTAGAGGAATGCCAGATTACTTTCAGAGGATCTCCAATTAGACTAACAGCTGACTTCTCATCAGAAACCTACAGCCTAGAAGAGAATGGCGAAATATAGTCCAAGTCTTTAGAGAAAAAAAAGAAAACTGTCAACCCAGAATGTTGTACCCTGCAAAGCTCTCATTTATGAAAGAAGGTGAAATAAAGACCTTCTTAACAAAGAGAAATTGAAAGAATTTGTCACCACTGGTCCAGCCTTACAAAAGATGCTTCAGATGTGCTACACACAGAAACACAAAAACATGGTAATCACTATGACAGAAGGCGAAGGCAGAAAATCTCCCAGTAAAAATACAAAGGAAATCCAAGGTAAACAATAGGAATATTTATGGGAAAATGGCAGGGCCAAGTCACTACTTATCTAGTCACCTTGAATGTAAATGGCCTCAACTCTCCAGTTAAAAGATACAGACTGGCCAAATGGATTAAAAAAACAAAACCTGGGCCTGTACTGTGGTGCAGTGAGTTAACACCCTGGCCTGAAGCGCCGGCATCCCATATGGGTACTGGTTCAAGGCCCGGCTGCTCCACTTCTGATCCAGCTCTTTGTTGTGGCCTGGAAAAGCAGTAGAAGATGGTCCAGGTCCTTGGGCTCCTGTACCCATGTGGGAGATCCGGAAGAAGCTCCTGGCTCCTGGCTTTGGATTGGCGCAGCTCCAGCCATTGCGGCCATCTGGAGAGTGAACCAGCAGATGGAGGACCTTTCTTTTCTCTCTGCCTCTTCTCTCTGTGAAGCTCTGACTTTCAAATAAATAAATAAATCTTAAAAACAAAACCCATCTATTTGCTGCCTACAAGAAACACATCTCACCAACAAAGATACAAAGACTGAATGTGAAAGGATGGAAAAGGATATTCCACGCTAACAGAAACCAGAAAGAGCTGGTATAGCCATCCTAATATCAGACAAAGTAGACTTTAACACAAAAACTGTTAAAAGAGACAAAGAAGGACATTATGTAATAGTTATGGGATCAATTCAACAGGAGATATGACTATTATAATCATATATGCACCTAATTACAGGTCACCTGCCTTTTTAAAAAGAAATGTTAATGGTTCTAAATGGAGACATAGACTCCAATACAATAGTAATGGGGGAGTTCAATATCCCACTTTCAGCAATGGACAGATCAAACAGACAGAAAATCAGCAAGGAAACAATAGAGTGAATCAAAACTATGAACCAAATGGACCCAATGGATATCTACAGAACTTTTCATCCTACAGTTGCAGAATACACATTCTTCTCACCAGTGCATGGAACTTTCTCTAGGAGAGATCACATGTTAGGCCATAGAGCAAGTCTAAGCAAATTAAAAAAAAATCAAAATCATACCATGTATCTTCTTGGACCACAATGGAATGAAGTTGGAAATCAACAATTCAACAATCTCTAGAACATATGCAAACACATTGAGACTGAACAACATGCTCCTGAATGAATTGAAGAAATCAAAAGATAAATCAGAAAACTTCTGGAAATGAATGAAGATGACAATACAACATATTAAAACTTATGGTAAAACAGCAAAGGCAATATCAAGAGGAAAGTTTATAGCAATTGGTGCCTACATCAAGAAATTGGACAGGCACCAAATGAATGAACTATCAATGCATTTCAAGGACCTAGAAAAGCAACAAAAAACCAAACCCAAAACTAGAAGGAGAAAAGAAATAACTAAAATTAGAGGAGAAATAAACAAAATAGAAAAAAATACAAAATCTCAGTGAAACGGAGAGCTGATTTTTTTGAAAAAAAAAAATAAACAAATTTGACACACCATTGGTCCAATTGACTAACAAAAAAAAAAGAGAAGACCCAAATCAATAAAATTAGAGATGAAAAAGCAAATGTAACAACAAACACCACAGAAATAAAAAAGAAACATCAGAAATTACTACAAAGAGCTGTATGCCAACAAATTGAGAAACATAGAAGAAATGGATAGATTCCTGGACACATGTAACCTATGTAAACTGAGCCATGAAGACATAGAAAACCTAAACAGACCAATAATTGAATCAGTAATAAGGACCCTCCCAGTAAAGAGAAGCCCAGGACCAGACAGCTTCACTGCTGGATTCTACCAGATGTTTAAAGAAGTACTAACTCCAATTCTTCTCAAGCTATTCAAAACAATTGAAAGGGAGGGAATCCTCCCAAATTCTTTCCATGAAGCCAGCATCATCTTAATTCCTAAACCTGAAAAAGATACAACAGAAAGAGAAAACTACAGACCAATTTCCCTGATGAACATAAATGCAAAACTCCTCAACAAAATACTAGCCAGTCAAATCCAACAACACATCAGAAAGATCATTCACTGGGACCAAGTGGGATTTACCCCAGGTATGCAGAAGATGGTTCAACATTTGCAAATTAATCAATGTGATATAGCACATTAACAAATTGAAGAACAAAGCCATGTGATTATCTCAATAGATGAAGAGAAAGCATTTGATAAAATACAACACCATTTCATGAAGAAAATTTTGAACAAATTGGGTATAGAAGGAATATCCTTCAATACAATCAAGGCAATTTATGACAAACCCATGGCCAATGTCCTATTGAATGGGGAAAAGTTAGGAGCATTCCTGCTAATATCTGGAACCAGAAAGAATGTTCACTTTCACCATTGCTATTCAATATAGTCCTGGAAGTTTTAGCCAGAGCCATTAGGCAAGGAAAAGAAGTCGAAGGGATACAAATTGGGAAGGAGGAAGTCAAACTACCCCATTCGCAGATGACATGATTGTATATGTAGGGGACCAAAAAGGCTCCAATAAGAGACTGTTGGAGCTCAAAGGAGAGTTTGGTAAAGTGACAGGATATAAAATCAACACACAAAAATCAATAGCTTTTGTACACACAGACAATGCCAAGACTGAGAAAGAACTTCTACGATCAATCCCATTCACAATAGTCACACACACAAAAAAATCAAATACCTTGAAACAAATTTAAACAAGGATGTCAAAGATGAGATGTTATGATGAGAATTAGAAAACATTAATGAAAGAAAAAAGACACAAAAAATGAAAAAATCTTCCATGTTCAAGGATCGAAGAATCAATATCATCAAAATGTCCATACTACTGAAAGCAATTTACAGATTCAATGCAATACCAATCAAAATATTAAGGACATTCTTCTCAGATCTAGAAAAAAATGATGCTGAAATTCATATGGAAACACAGGAGCGTCCAATAGCTAAGGAAATCTTATACAACAAAAACAAAGCTGGAAGCATCAGAAAAACAGATTTTAAGAAATACTACAGAGAAGTTATAATCAAAATAGTTTGATACTGATACAAGAGCAGATGGATAGATCAATGGAACAGAACAGAAATGCCAGAGATCAACCCACGCATCTACAACCAACTTATCTTTGAAAAAGGAGCTAAAATCAATCTCTGGAGCAAGGACAATCTCTTCAACAAATGGTGCTGGGAAAACTGGATCTCCATGTGCAGAAGTATGAAGCAAGACCCCTACCTTACACCTGAGACAAAAATCCATTAAAAATGATCAAAGACCTAAATCTACAACTCAATACCGTCAAATTACTAGAGAATATTGGGGGAAACCCTGCAAGACATTGGCATAGGCAGAGTTCTTGGAAAAGACCCCAGAGGCACAGGCAGTCAAAATCAAAATTGACAAATGGGGTTACACCAAATTGAGAAGTTTCTGCCCTGCAAAAGAAACACTCAGCAAAGTGAAGAGGCAATGGACAGAATGGAAGAAATTATTTACAAACTAAGTAACTGATAAAGGATTGATAACCAGAATATATAAAGAGATCAAGAAACTCCACTCCAAATGCCCATCAACTGAAGACTGGATAAAGAAATTACAAGACATATACACAAAGGAATACTACACAGTGGTAAAAAAAATGAAATCCTGTCTATTGCAACAAAATGGATGAAGGGAAACATACTTAGTGAAATAAGCCAGTTCCAAAAGGACAAACACCATATGTTCTCCCTGATCTGTGATAACTAAAAAAGCACCTAAAAGATAATCTATAGAAGTCAAATTGACACTTTGAGATGCAATGACCTTGAACAGCAGTTTTTTTATACTATTTGTTGAATTTTGTACTTAGTATAGAATTAATCATATGTGTATAAAGTTATTGAAAACAGATCTTAGTAAAAACATAAGAATGGGAATAAGAGAAGGAGGAGGAAGAGGTGTGAGAGTGTGGGTGGAAGGCGGGTACAATGGGAAGAATCACTATGTTCCCTAAGTAATACTTATGAAATGCATGAAGTTTGTATTCCTTAAATAAGAGGTTTCTGGAGGAAAAACAAATTAACAACAACAACGATGCCTGGCCAAAATCTTTCTGTCCCATCTATTTCTCCCCAGTTCTTTATAAAGCTAGACTGGTGTAGGGCCAAGAGTTTAGGACGCTTGATTTCAAATTCTGCTTCTTAGCTAGTGAGCACAGCTAAAGAACTTCTTTAAACTTTGGAAGGCTTCAGCTGTAAAATAGATATAACAAGTCCTAACTCTAAGGGTTTATGTTGAGGAACAAATGTAATATTATACCTAAGTACTTGGTATAATGCTTGTCACATAGGGATTGAGCCATTATTAGATTCACCTGCTGTTTCAAAAACAGTTCATATAGTGTTGTCTCCTTGAATTTTACTACTAATGAGTGATGAAGTCAACTGAATTCAGTTTAAACAACTGGAATGAAATAATACAGGCTAGACCAGAGTGGAAGGGAGAAGAACAGGATAGAATGTTTTGAAAGCGAATTGTTTCATTTGGGTAAGGATTGTTTCAGCATGTGGGTATAAAATGTCAATATTACTGTGAGTTTTGGCCATATGAAGCTTGAGAAACTCTGGTTTCCATGATTACTTCTGCCTGGAATAATCAACTCCACAGTTCTCCACGTTGGATTTTCAACATCCTGCTTGAGGCTGACCTCTGTTGAGAAGCCTTTGTGTGACCGCCCTTGTCGTGGGCTGCCAGTTCTGCAGTGGGCTCTCAGCTCTGGCCCTTCTCCCTTGTTCCCGGCCCAGCGTAGGCCAGGTAGCAGTCGGTTTCAGCCAAGCAAGTGACTGGTCTTCCCTGGGAGTCGTTTCAGAAACACTGTGAAGAGGTTCTGAGGACATTGGGTAAAGCCCCGAGCTTGTGTTCCAGGTTTGCAGCCCCACTCTTGCGCTTTGTGGTAACAGGATCAACGGACCCTGTAGAGGGTATTATGGTTGGGCTGGGCTCTTGGGGCACCATTTTGGCCACCAAGAGCTAATGTGTAGGTAGCTTCTTCCTGCTCACTCCCATTTTAAGGGTGATCCTGGCTTGTTTCCCTAAAATGAGTCGGGAACTTCCATCCATTCCTTTCCCTAATCTTCCAATACAGAAACCAGGCATTCTCATTATTGTAGACACTGAATCAGTGACTACTGAACCATAGCTCCTAAGGGAAACTCAAGGTGGGCCTGGGAGCCTGTGGTTACATTGTCATCAACATGGCAATATATAACTTTGTTTTGTGAGTTTCTATTTTAAGATGCTTTGCAGGGGAGTGAGGGAAGAGTGGTGGTTTTCTTAGAACTGTACCTATGGAATACAAAAACTTGTTATCTTAATTAAAAAAATTTAAAAAGTGCTTTGTTTCATATACAAAATCAATTCGTTAACGTTGGACTCACAGCCAACAGCCCTTCAACGTGCCCGACACAGCTTATCTAACATAGGTGTTGTCTCCCACGGCACATCACAGCCTTCTGGACTTGGAACAGCAGACAGCACTTCAGCAGTTCCTCTTGGGGGCCACTGAAACAGCCAAGTCATCGACAAAAGTGCAAAATGAGAAACACGTGGCACGCATAAGACCATGAAAAGGACGTTTGACTACAATATGAGAGCAGACGTCATGGACAAAGTATCGCTTGCTTGAACCTCTGCTGGGAACATGTGCTGGGGCACCTTAGGCTTTTCCTTGCTCTCCACACATGCATGCCTGAAAATGACAGCGGGAGCACCACAAATATTGGTTTTGGGGGTATACATAAATTAGGAGACCTGGAATCTGAGGATAATGAGCCACAACTGTATCAGGTGTCTGTTTGCCAACCACCCAGGGAGCTAAGGAGACAGCAATAAAGACAGTCCCAGCCCTACAGACCATGGTGGAGACAGAAAACCAATTATCAGGCTGGTGCTGCAGCTCACTAGGCTCATCCTCTGCCTGCGGCGCCGGCACCCTGGGTTCTAGTCCCGGTTGGGGCGCTGGATTCTGTCCCGGTTGCCTCTCTTCCAGTCCAGCTCTCTGCTGTGGCCCGGGAGTACAGTGGAGGATGGCCCAAGTGCTTGGGCCCTGCACCCCATGGGAGACCAGGAGGAAGCACCTGGCTCTTGGCTTCGGATTGGCGCAGTGCGCCGGCTGCAACACATCAGCTGTAGCGGCCACTTGGAGGGTGAACCAATGGAAAAAGGAAGACCTTTCTCTCTGTTTCTCTCTCACTGTCTAACTCTGCCTGTCAAAAAAAGAAAACCAATTATCAATAAACACATTGTGTCTATCATTGCAAGCTGTGAAATGCATGCTTTGGTGGTGAGGGTGATGGGCAAGAGGGTGGCTGGGAAAGACCTCCACAAAACGAGAAAGGCAAGAAGGAACTGGCCAGAGACTGGTGGGGAGAATGTTCCAGAAAAGGGACCGGTGGTCTGAGATGCTGGCAGGAGCCAGCTTAAGCAGGACTTTGTATGGCCCTGCAACAGCCTGGCTGAAATGGACAGGATACAGGAAGCCACAGGTGAGTGTTAACCAAAGGAGTGTTGAGAAGTGATTTGTCTTCCATGACCGTGGGAGCATCAGCAGGCAGAGCAGACAGAAGCAAGTTCCCCCGTGGCTTTCGGGGCAGCAGCCTGAGCTGCTTGGGTGCTGGGAATGGGGGAGTGAGAAATGGGTGGACCAAGAAGTTATTCTGGAAGTAGAATGGCCAGGACCCGCTAATGGATGAGAAGTGGCAGGTGAGTGTTTCAGGCGAGGCCATGGGGCCTGCCACGCTCGGCCACTCAGGCTCAGTTCTTCCTGTTGCTTGTCCTGAGTTGACCTTGACCTCACTGCTCCAGCTGGATCCACACCACTCCTGACATTCTCCTTTAGATGCCTTGCGTCTTCGCCTCTCCCCTGCTCTTGGCGCATGCCTCCTGGGGCTGCCAGGACACTTTGGGGTGCGTCTCATCCCTCCAGGTGGACCGGAGCTCTGGCATGCCCTCTCTGGTTATGTCCTACAGGGCCATTGACGACCCCGGTGTTTGTATCTCTCACTTGGACATCTGCCCTCAACCCCAAAGTCCTGTCCCAATTGTCTGCACAGGGCCTTCAGTGGACAACCTCCAGATGCGTCCCAAACTGAGCCCCTAAGATGTCTTGACACTGCTCCCCTCGGTTGATGGCAGCTTTATCCTTGTTATTCAGGCCAAAAATGTTAGCATCATCTCTGAGCCCTCTCGATCACTCACACCCCATAGTCAGTCTGTCCCCAGATTGATTTTGTCGATGACTTGGCTGCTTCAATGCCCCCAAGAGTAATGTCAAAGTGCTGTCTGCTGTTCCCAAGTCTAGAAGGCTGTGATCTGCCGTAGGAGACAACACCTATGTTGCCTCCAAATCCTTTGGCCCTAGGGGCCTTTCAAATACATCTGGAATCTGACCACTACTTACCACCTCCCTGTGCTGCCCTGCCGACGCTGTCACGTCGGTCTCTTGGATATGGGCAACAGCCTCGTTTTCCTCTCCGATGGAGCCTGGCCCCTCCCCCTTCCTCAGACTACTGGGTATGCACCTGTGCAGGGCCTTGCACTTGCTGTCCCCTGCTGGGTGTCTTTCCCCACATGTCTGCTGGCTCAGTCCTTGCCTCTTAGTTCTCACTCAAATCCCCTTTCTTGGTGAGGTCTTCTCCCATCGTCCCAATTACAACGGCAAGACAACCCCACTCCTCTGCTCCCGACCCTGCCTTCCACGTGCTCCCCCCGCAACACCCAGTACCAATCACCCTTGGCATTCTCTCTGTATATTTATGATTTATCTATCTGTCTTCCTATTTCTTTTATTTTTTGGTTTAAAAAATTATTTGAAAAGTGTGCTTTTATCCAATAGCTCACTCCCTAAATGCCTGCAACAGAGGCCAGGCTAAAGCCAGGATTCAGGGACTCCATGTGGGTCTCCCATGTGGGTGGCAGGGCCCCAAATACTTGAGCCATTTGCTGCTGCCTCCCAGGGTGTACAGCAGGAAGCTGGCCTGAAAGCAGAACTGGGACTCAGACTGGCATCCAATATGGGATTCTGGTATCAAAGCAGTGACCTAACCTACTGCACGACAACACCCGACTCTACGTATATTATATTCTTGTATGTATGTGGATTTATCTAACTGAGGATTAAAAAATATTTGGAGAAAATTGCATCTCTACTGAACACGTATAGGCTGTTTTCTAATATAATCTAACAACTATTTACAAGGTTTCTGATATTATAAGTGATTTAAGATGATTTGAAGTAATGGGAAAAGGGCGTGCGTCTGGCACAGTGGTTAAGATGCTGTGTGGGCCCCCTGTATTCCATAAAGAGGTATCTGGGTTTGAGTCCCCAAACTGCTTCTGATGCAGCTTCCTGCTAATGTGTACCCTGGGAGGCAGCAGCTGATGGCTCAAGCACTTGGGTCCCTGCCTCCCTCATGGGACACCTGGATTGAGTTCTAGGTTCCTGGCTTTGGCCTGGCCCAGCCCTGCCTGTTACCTGCATTTGGGGAGTGAACCAACAGATGGAAGGCCTTTCTGTCTGTCTCTGTTTCTTTCCTCTCTCTGCTTTTCAAATAAATAAAATAGAATACAAATCTTGAGTGTACACAAAGTGTACCAATCTGAAATGTACAGACGAATTTTTACACACATATGAGTGTGTGTGAACATATGTACGTAGTATACATGTAAGAATATACTCGCGATAAAGTCTAACTAAAAAACTGTTGTGGGCATTTGGGGAGTGAACCAGTGGATGGAAGATCTGTCTGTCTCTGTCTATCTCTGTGCAGTTTGGCCTTTTAAATAAGTAAAGGAAACGTTAAAAAAATAACATATGCAGGGAGACACACGTAGGTTCTTTGCAAATACTGTGTCATTTTATTAAGGGACTTGAGCATCTGTGGACTTGGCATGGAAGGAGCTTCTGGAACCAATGCTCCAAGCGTCCCAAGTCTTAACTGTATTTTGCTTATTGTCTGTCTCTTCTTGCTAGAATTTAAACCGCGCGAGGGGAAGGGTGCCTGTTTATTTTGTCATTTATTTTGCTGGGTGCCCAGCTCCTAGAACATTGCCGGCTGCAGGCTGTGCTCCTGAGGTCTTGAAATGCTTTGTGAGTTTCCAACAAGCCCTCCCCGCCCCCCTTTTCATTTTTCACCAGGCCCTGCAAATGATGCATAAAGCCCACAGAAGTCTCTCTGTAAGTACTGCGTTGAGGCAGTGTCGAAGGTAAAGGCTGGCAAAGTGGACGCGTGCTGAAAGACTGCTGATTGGTCGACTTCAGTTGGTCGACTTCAGTTGCTGATTGGTCGACTATTTACAAGGTATCTGATATTATAAGTGGAGGAGGGGTTGATTGTTGATTCAGTTACTCATCACTCACTGTCATTCCACAGATATTTGTCTGACATCCTTAGGAGATGAGATTTTTCTGCGCTGGTGATTAGCCTCGCTTGTCCTGCTGGGCCCTCTTGAAGGATTTTAGGGACCACAGCATCCTGCGATGTGGGTGTGGTTTTCCCGATTTCCAGGGAGTCACTTCCTGAGGTCAAGTGGCTGGTGAAAGCCAAGGGCAGGACGGAGCCGGGGCTGAATGGAGGGGCAGCCCCCGTGCGCTCAGCCTCTCCGTCCTCCCCACTGTGGGCTGCTCCCCGCGGGCTCCGGTGACCTCTGCCCACCTTCGCTCAGAGCCCTGTCGCCTCTCAGATTCCTGGTGTCCACGTGCCCATGGCCACCTGTCTCCGGAGGACTTGCATTTTTAAGCTATCTGTCACTAAGCAACAGGCAGCGAGCGCTCTGAGGACTTTTAGACCTAGCGAACAGGCTTGGCGGCTTGCGGTGAGGCAGGGACCCCAAAGGCCGGAAGACAGCGCGTGCAGGTGGCTCCAAAGCCGCCTACGCACCAGGCCCCGCATACAGGAATGGAAAAGGAGTCCCACTTTGGGCTACAGATTCTAGAAAGCTGCGAAGCGCTGGGGAAATCCATTTTGAGTAACACCTTTTATAGGAAAGGACAGAGATGGAAGTAGTTATTCATGGTGTGAGTTGTGTCGGTGGAGGCGGCAGGTCACTCACTGGAAGCGCGGATTAAGAGGTGCACAGCTCCCCTCCCGGGGTGGGGGGTGGGGTGGGGGCGGCACTGCTGATGGAATCAGGAGTTACTGCCTGAGCCCCTGCATCTTACAAGTGTAGACACGGGGGCCCATGGGGCCGGCGCTGTGGCGTAGGATTAGACAAATAACTTGTGTTACCAAACAGCACAGGTCTCAGTAGCTTGTTCTCTGTGTGCTTTCCCCTTCCAGTACCAAATCTCTTTCCCTGGAAAAGCCTTGGAAAAGCACCCGGAGGCAGCCTGCAATGATGCTCCAGCCACCCCCTTAGCGCATCACCTACCACATCCATTGTGCTGCAATCAACTGCTCAAGTCTCCCCCTTCCTCCATCCCCCCACCTCCCCTACCCTTGGATGGCAGGTTCCTGGTGACCCAAGGCCACGTGTATCCGTTTTTATGTCACCAGTGTCAAACTCCATGGCTAGACTGCAAAAGGAATTCAGTCAACGTGCAGCTGATAAACCAGTGGACTGCCAGGCAGAGTTTGGTGGAGGGAGACGGATGGAGGCTGACTTTGCAAAAGCAAAGTGTGTGGGACACACCCACACCAAGCGAGGAAATTCGATTCTTCTGGGCTTGTTTAACCCAGGGGACCTGTTTGCCTGGGCCCCAGAGGCAATGTTGAAGGGAACAAACAGTTCTTCTCACAGGTACCCTGCTGGCTTTGAATTCTTTTTTTTTTTTTTAACTTTTATTTAGTAAATATACATTTCCAAAGTACAGTTTATGGATTACAATGGCTCCCCCCCCCATAATTTCCCTCCCAACTGCACCCCTCCCATCTCCCACTCCCTCTCCCATTTCATTCACATCAAGGTTCATTTTCAATTATCTTTATATACAAAGATCGATTTAGTATATATTAAGTAAAGATTTCGTCAGTTTGCACCCACACAGAAACACAAAGTGTAAAATACTGTTTCAATACTAGTTATAGCATTACTTCACATTGGACAACACATTAAGGACAGATCCCACATGAGGAGTAAGTATACAGTGACTCCTGTTGTTGACTTAACAATTTGACACTCTTGTTTATGGCGTCAGTAATCTCCCTAGGCTCTAGCCATGAGTTGCCAAGGCTATGGAAGCCTTTTGAGTTCTCCAGGCTTTGAATTCTTATTCCCTTATCTGCTGTGGGATCATGGATTTTTTTAAAAAATGTATTTGTGCCTCAGTTTCTTCATCTTTAAAATGGTATGGTAGTAACAGCACCCACGTAAAGCTGCTGAGAGAATTAAATGAGATGGTATGTGTAAAAAACCTCTTGGTACACAGTATGTATCCTATATTATGTGAGAGGGCGCTTTAAAAAGTTTGTGGGAAAATGGAATAAAAAGTACTTTTTTTGCACCAAAATAACTTTGTTAATTCCACTTTCTGCGAACGTTTTGAAGTGCCGTTGTATATGCTTGACTATATACTGCTGCTCTGACGCGCCAGCCGATGATTCAGGCTGTGGAAAGGAGCCTGGACCGGGGGCTCGGGTTTCGCCTGGTGGGCACTGCGTGTGTGCAGGCTGAGCTGCTATGACTTAGAGACCTCCCAGTGCAGAGACTCTGCAGGATGGAAGCTGTTCCCTTCCAGTACGGACCTCCAGAGGTCAGCAGGTCAGGGCTGTTGGGTGAGATAAGTGTCTTTAACATATTCTCGCCATCTCTGTCCCCAGGGGACTGCTCCAGTTCTTGTCCCCTGCTTCCAGCAGAGGAAATGGGGAATGGGGAATAGGACGGGGGTGGGGCTGTCAATTATGCTATCAAGGCAATTATGCTATCAAGGCAAGATCAAGATGTGACCCTCATCATTTCCCCTCCTTTCCCAGTCACATGACTACACTCACTGCAAAGGAGGCTGGGAAATGTAGTCTCTAGCCAGATGGTCAGGTTGCAGGCACCAATGCTGTAACACGGGCCAAGTATCCCTTATCCAAAATACTTGGGACCAGAAGAGCTTCAGATTTTGGAATATTTGCATATATGTAATGAGTTATCTTGTAGAGGAGGTCCAAGTCTGAACACAAAGTTTGCTTGTTTCATTTATATCTTATAAACCTAGACTGAATGTAACTTTGTAGAATATTTAAAAGATCTGAGCATGAAACAAAGTCCGAATTCAAGAAGCTTTAGATGCTGGAGCCTTTGGGTTTTACATTTTTGAATCAGGGATGCTTTACCTGTACCACAAAAAGATAGAACAGAAACTGGGGGACCACCAGCAGCCCGCCGCGGCCACTCAGGAGCTAACGGGAGAGAGCGGGCAACAGTCACCTCCAAGAGGGCTCTTCGCCCAGTTCCCTCAGCAGCAAATGCATTGTATGAACCCAAAACTCCCCGAGACCCAGAAGGCAATTTAGGAAATGATTCAGGCTCCCTGGCTGACTCATGCACTGAACATCCTGGTTAGAAAAGTAGCCATACACCCATTTGGGGCTTGGGGTTTAGTTTATAATAATAATAATGACTTTGGCACCGCAAACTTCCTGAGGGTTAATGAATGACTAGCTTGGATTAATAGCCCAAATCACCGCTGAAGCCCAAATCACCTATCAATCCTTTCCAGCTTCATATTAATCTACAGGAAATTCTTTGTACACACAGCTATTACTGCTTCAATCTCACAAAATAAAAATGAATGGATGTTTCTCTGGAACTTGGAAAAAACTTGGTCACCATTGTGCAGGGTCACCATGCTCTTTTTTTTTTTCAGGCACATTTCCTGCGCTTTCTTTAGTTCTCTTTCTGGCTGCAATTTGCTATTTGCTGTAGTGGCAGCAACAGCAGCAGCGGCAGTGGCTGTTTTAATCCCCTTGCTATTTAGAGCGCACTTGGCAATGTTCTTTGTTCTTACATTTGTCTTCTCAGCTAGACCAGGAGCTCCATGAGGTCCGAGTCAAGCAGCAGGTCCCCAGCTCAGCGGTGCCTGGCTGCACCTGTCAGTCAGGAACTGCTTGGAAAATCAGACATAGTGGGACGACAGCAGAACTTCAAACCACTCATCTCAGTGCAGGGGACCCCTCAAAGCAAACACGGACATCTCGGCAGTTAGTTAAAGTTAAGATAATTCGTTTTCAACCCATAAACCTTTGATCAGAGTTTCCCACGATCATTCAACAGAGAGAGGCAAGGAAGTGGAAGCAGTTGTAGAAGACGCTATCCAAGCATCACGAAGAGAAATCATGTCTGTGCTCAAGCAAATGGCTCCTCTCATTGTCCTCAGGACTTTGCAGCATCTGGTCTCCAAGTTCTCTGCTAGTAGGCGGTGTTGAGAAAAATAAGTAGGTTTCCTTTGGCAAAGTCCCGAATCAGGGAATTGGAGTTTGTAGACGCCCCTATGACCTGCTATTTAAACTCCTGACTTCTTGTCCAGCACGGGTTGGCATCTGTGGAGGAGTTGCTAAGTGCAAGGTACAAGCCGTGAGCAAAGGTGTCACCAACACATCTGGTCACTGTGCCTCGGTGGGCCAAGCAGTGCCATGGTGTAGGCAGGACAATGTGGAGGTGGAGGACAGTCCCTTGGGCCATTAATAATATTTTACCTTGATTCCCAAGTGAGCATCCTGACAACATCTCCTAATTAGAACGTCAGACTTGGGTCCCAGCTATAGAGAATCCCTGGCAACAGTAGAGGTGTTGGTGACTTTGCACAGGTGCAGAGTGAGTTAAAGCAACAGAAGCCCAAGTAGGCACAGAGAGGGAGTTAAGGGAGGAATAGGATTAAGGGCTTAGAAAATGCTTGTTTCCTTCTGTTGTTCTTAGGAGAGCTGATAAGAGGGCTTTAGAGCTTTGGGGGAGAGGCTTGGAAAAGAAGGAGGGAGTCTAATTCACTAGAGGGGCCTTGCCAACATCCATTTCCCAGGCTGGTTAGACGGCATGTTTGCCTAAGAAGTTCAAGGTGCCAAAAACAGAAAGGAGGGCTCCATAACATCGAGCTGTGGCGTTCTCTCACCTCTGGCTGGGGGGGTCTTTGCTTTTGTTTTTCTATTTTAGACCAAGGACGTGAAGTGCGTGGTGAACTTTTGGATGCTACAAGGACATCGTGGCCAAGCAGCAACTAACCAGATGCGTACTTCTACGTAAATATATAGGTTATTAAAGATCCATGAGGTCAATGTTTCTCCATCGAAGGGAGTAGATTTCAGTGCGGTTTTCCTGTGTAGAAAAGCGTTGACTAGCTCAGTAGCAACAGAATTTCAGAGTAAGTTGCTTTCTCAGATGGAGGAAGGATGGCTACTTGCAGATCTTCCGTGGAGCGCTTCCTTGAAGAGAAGCTTCCCTCACCCTTTCCATTAGCGGTGACCCATCAAATCACACACAGACCTAACAGCCATCTGGGACCTCCTGGGTCTCAGAGTCTTTGATATGTTAAATGAGGTTCCTTTCCAGTCCTGCATTTCAGGGTCTTCAGCGGAGCTAAAAACAGGGAAAGTTCAACACACGCCAGGTGAGCAGTGCCTCGGAGATGGAGGCTGGCTCAACAATGACCCAGATCTACGAGTGATGGGCTTGCTCCAGGTCTCCTTCAGGAAATGCAGCCACTTCACGTTGGCCTTGACGTCCTGAGCCCTGCCTTACATCCATTCTATCCCGACATTTAGTGTGGGCTCTGTGTTCACCTGCTTCGCGATACTTTAGCTAAAATGACGGAGAGGAGTTTCTTGGGAAGAAGAAGTCTATTTCATTTTACAGTTTGGGGTTTTACAGGATTGGGCAAGCCCCACCATTCAGCATCTGGTGGGGGCTGGTTACGGCAGGTGCAGAGGCAAGGGTCACCTTGTGAACCAGGAAGGAGAGGGAGAACCGAGGCTGACCCTGAGCTGACACACTCCAACCTCTTAGGGAATCACCCTCCAAGGGCACGCCCCCAATGACCCAAAGACTTCCCACTGGCTCCACATCATTAAGTCAAGTCTCTACCCCTAGTCAATCAACCATTAAGACATTAAAAGGCTGTATGAGTCTTGGAGAGACAAGTCCTATTCCACCCATAAAGGCTCACAGAGGAACTGCCTCCTATTTCCCGAACCTTTCTGTAGGTCTCTTACTTTAGGTTGGCACATCGATGGAGCAAGACCATCACTCTCTATTGCACAATTGCCGTGTGACTAGTGGAAACGGCACAAGATGGCGCTTAATGGTATCTTTTCTAATTCACTGGTTCGGGTCAATTTTGTATTTGGTGTTTGTGTTAGTCCATTTCCTGTTGCTCCAACAAAATGCCTGAGGCTGGCTAACTTCATACAAGTAGCTCAGGAGTCTGGTGGCTGCAGGGACAGCACAGCTTGGTGCCAGAGTCTTGGGCAGGGTCCTAGCTGTGTCACAGCATAACAGAGAGGCCAAAGGGATCACAGGGAGAGACGAGAAGCCAGGGAGACTCA
Source organism: Oryctolagus cuniculus (assembly GCF_051225735.1). Classification (NCBI taxonomy): domain Eukaryota; kingdom Metazoa; phylum Chordata; class Mammalia; order Lagomorpha; family Leporidae; genus Oryctolagus; species Oryctolagus cuniculus. The sequence continues at coordinate 11,073,005 of NC_142870.1, read as the reverse complement.
GAGGAAGTGCCGGCACCTTCATAGCAACCCACTCTTGCAAGAATGTTCCAGGGTTCCTAGAGAACTACATTACTCTGTTCCAAGGGCAGTGCCTCCAGTACACCCAACCACCTTTCACTAAGTCCCACCTCTTAAAGGTCCCACTACCTTGATACTGCTCTTCTGAGGACCAAGCTTCCAGCACACGAACCTTTGGGGAACACACTAACTACATCCAGACCATAGCAGGGTTATGAGTGTTTGAGGGATAAATACAATTGAATGGCACGTTTTCTTTCTCAAACTTCTCTCTCTTCCCAGAAACACACACACACACACACACACACACACTTACATGCATGATTATCTGTTTCCCAAGTATTACAGCTTAAATTGCTGCAGAGTCCAGGGGGAGCAGGTATAACAGAAACAAAGATGTGCGACAAGATCAAACGGCCAGAGTGAGTATCCCGGCTCCTCCTCCCTGCTGGGTGACTTGAAGCAAGTCATTGAACCTCTATGTTTGTTTATTTTGTGAATTTCCTATTGCTGCTGTAATGTGTTACAACAAACCTGTTGACTTAAAACAAAATGCATTTATTTTCTTAGCATTCTGGAGGTCACGTCATTGGCAGGACCGAGGTCCCTCTGAGGTTTCCCGGGGAGAATCCCTTTCCTTGCACTCTCTACTGTCCAATGCTTGGTTGGTGGCCCTTTCCTCCATCTGCAAAGCCAGCAGCATGGCACAGTGCTTCTTTGACATCTTTCCTATTAAAGCTACCTCTGCACACTCCCCACATCTTAAAAAAAAAAAGATTTAGGGGACCGGCTCTGTGGCACAGTAGGCTAAACCTCTGCCCGCAGCGCTGGAATCCCATATGGGTATCGGTTCGTGGCTGCTCTTCTTCTGATCCAGCACTCTGTTTATGGCCTGGGAAGCAGTGGAAGATGACCCAGGTTCTTGGGCCCCTGCACCCATGTGGTAGACCCGGAAGAAGCTCCTGGCTTTGGATTGGCTCAGATCCTGACATTGTGGCCATTTGGGGAGTGAAACAGCAGATGGAAGACCTTTCTTTCCATCTGTCTTTCTGTCTGTTTGTAATTCTGCCTCTCACATAAATACATTTGAGAGAGAGAATTACAGAGAAAAGGGGGTGGGGGAGACAGAGAAAGAGATCTTCCATCTGCTGGTTCACTCCCCAAATGGCCACAATAACTGGGGCTGGGCCAGGCTGAAGTCAGGAACCAGGAGCTTCTTCCAGGTCTCCAGAGGTCCAAGAACGTGGGCTATCTCTTCCTGTCTTCCTAGGCACATCAGTAGGGAGCTGGAGTGGAAGTGGAGCAGCCAGGGCTGAGACAGGTGCCTATATGGGATGCGGCATTGTAGGTGGAGATTTACCCCACCATACCACAACTCTGGTCACAGGCACCTCTCTTAGAAGAACATTCATGGCTGCATCGAGAGCCACGCTGATAATGCAAAATGATGTTTTCATCTCAGCATGCTTGACTTAAACACATTTGCAAAGTCTCCTTTGCCAGTGAGGGTCATAGTCACAGGTTCTAGGGATCAGGGACATCTCTGAAGGCCATTATTCTGCCTACCACACTCATCTACTGAGTACAGCTAGTCAGTCCTATCTTACAGGACAAAGGACTTTGAAAAGACAATGCGTGAAAATGCATGGAGTTGGAGTCAGACCACGTGACTGGGTCTGAAAGAGGGGAGATCTGACCTCCACCGGCCAGCGTATCAGTGAATTAGTCAGATTTTCACCAGTGTGACTAACAGTGGAGAGGGGCTCCTTGGGAAAGGAGCTGGTGGCTTGTAGCTTTGGAAGTTCACAGTCCATGATCAGATGGCCCCACTAGCCTGGCATTTGATGGGAACAGTAGACGCCAGAACACGTGCAGAGAGAGGATGACACAGTGCACCAGGAAGCAGAGACAGAGAGAGCAGCTGGGCCTGACTCCACTTTCAGAACAGCCCTCTGGTGAGAATTACCTCCCAAGGGCACGCCCTCAGTGACCCACAGGCCTCTCTTCGGGCTCACCTCCTTAACCACATAACTGCAGCAAGTCCTCATCCTTTCTTAGTTGGGCCTTGCTGGGGCCAAGCCATTAACACATGGGCCTTCCGTTTCTGCAGTGTCTAGAAGTAGCAGGTGAAACAGAATGAACAATGTAGGACTTAGAACCAGCCCCAGAAGGTCACTTCCAGCTCCACTCACCTGCTGGGGGCTCGAAGCACGTCATTGCGACAAAGCCCCTGAGGCAACCTAACTCATAAAGGAAAGAGGTTTGTTTCAGCTCGCAGTGCCAGAGGTTCCCAGTCCAAAACCAGGTTTGGCCTCTGGTGATAGTGTCATGCTGGCAGAGTCCCAGGGGGCACAGGGCCATCATGCAGGAAGAGACAGGGAGTATGTGCTTCTGTCTTTGTCTATGAGGTGTCTTATAAAGCTGGCAGGATTCAGTCATGGGGGCTCCATCTTAACCACTCGATCCAACCCAGCCACCTCCCAACACCGTGATTCCCAGAATTCTACCTTAAATTCTCTTTATCCCAGGGGCCAGAGCTGTGGTTCAGCAGGTTAAGCCATCACCTGCAGTGCCAGGATCTTTTTTTTTTTTTTTAAGATTTATTTATTTGAAAGTCAGAATTACAGAGAGAGAAGGAGAAGCAGAGACAGAGACAGAGATAGAGAGAGAGGTCTTCTATCTGTTGGTTCACTCTCCAGATGGCTGCAATGGCCAGGGCTGTGCTGATCCGAAGCCAGGAGCCAGGAGCTTCCTCCCGGTCTCCCACATGAGTGCAGGGGCCCAAGCACTTGGGCCATCCTCTACTGCCTTCCCAGGCCACAGTAGAGAGCTGGATGAGAAGAGGAACAGCTGGGACCTGAACCAGAGCCATATGGGATGCCAGCACTGCAGGCGACAGCTGTACCCACTACGCCACAGTGCCGACCCCGGATCTTTTTTTTTTTTTTTTTTTTTTTAAGGTAAGTTTAGAGGCCAGCATTGTGGCACAGTGGGTTAGGCTGCAACCTGCGACCCAGGTGTCCCATATGAGCCCAGGTTCAGGTCCCACCTGCTCCACTTCCAATCCAGCTCCCTGCTAATGCACCTGGGAAAGCAGCAAGGGGTAACCCCAGTTGTTTGGGCCCTTGTCACCTACATGAAATTGGAAACTGGGAACTCAACTAAGGTCTTGCACATGGGTGACAGGAACCCAACCACCTGAGCTGTCGCCACTGCCTCTGGGGTCTGCATCAGCAGGAAGCTGGAATTGGGAGCTGGAGCTGAGACAGAATCCCAAGGATACGGGAATCTTAATTGGCATCTTAATCTCTAGCTAAGTGACACTCTTTCTTTTTTAGAAAGCTTTTATTTAATAAATATAAATTTCATAGGTACAGTTTTGGATCATAGCAGTTCTTCCCCCCATACCCGCCCCCTCAAACCATCCCACCTCCTACTCCCTCTCCTATCCCATTCTTCATTAAGATTCATAAAATGATACTCTTTAGAGTTTCCAGTTCTTTGTTAAACATTTTTAATGTGTTGATTGTTTCTTCAAATGCAGTATTCGGAACTGATGTAGTCTGTGAGCAGGAATTCAGATACCTGAAATCCTTGTCAGTTTTTTTCTTTTGTCCATTGGCTGCCACTCATGGTGTCATTTTTTCTTGTACCACTGGTTGTTTTTGATTAAGTTCAACTTGTTATCTCTGGATATGCCCAGAGGTATACCACATGGGTGTGCTGTTACCCAGGGAGCCACCATTGTCTTCCTCTCCTGCCCTCCTGACTCTCAAGGAGAGGCCCTCGCTATTGGCAGAACCATGTGGTTTCACTCATTTTTGCCTCCAATGCAGGCTGCCTTCAGCTAAGTCATGGCTACTTACTCAGGTCATCAACACCACTCTTGCTCGTGGCACCAGAGCCCTAAGGACTTCCCAGGCCGCAGGAGTGACTCTGTATCCCTGAGGGCCTTAGAAATGGAAGTTGTACAACCATCCAGGCAAAAGGGAAGGGTAGAGGGGCTGGCACTGTGGCACAGGGGCTCAGCCTCCACCTGTGCTGCCTATATGGGTGCTGGTTTGTGTCCCGGCTGCTCCTCTTCCAATCCAGCTCTCTGCTAGGGCCTGGGAAAGCAGTGGAAGATGGCCCAAGTCCTTGGGCCCCTGCACCCACATGGGACACCCAGAAGAAGCTCCTGGCTCCTGGCTTCGGTTCAGGTCAGCTCCGGCCGTTGTGGTCATTTGAGGCGTGAACCAGTGGATGGAAGACCTTTCTCTCTGGCTCTCCCTCTCTTCATCTGTAACTCAGCCTCTCAAGTAAATAAATAAAATCTTAAACAATAGTGAAGGGTGGGGTTGGAGGGGGTGGGTGGCAGCAGCAGCAGTCACCTGTGGCAGTGGAAGGCACTAAGCTGCCAGGACGTAGATTTTTGTACTGGGGAGAAATCAAGCTCTTGCATTTTCTCTTGCAGTCTCCATGGCCGCCTCCTGTGGGACAACTTCTGGCCGCAGAAGTCGGAGTCCATCGTAAATCTGGCAGCCCTGCCTCTTTGATGACAGCAGCTTTTATTCTGTAGGGGGTGGCTAAGCGTGCTGGCCTCATGTTCCCTCCCTTCAAGCACTCCCCAAAGGCTGCTTGGTCTTCCATGAAGATCAGACTCCATGCACGCTCTTCCAGACCTGCGGGAGCAAGGGAAGGGGTGTGGGGTGGGGGGTGGCAGGGTGGAGCTGGGGAGAGCTACAGCCTTGCCTTTATAAGTCACCAGTGCTAACACACACACACACACACACACACACACACACATCATCTATTTTTGGCCTAAGCGCCTTCAGGCCCTTCTTCAGAAAACCACATGAACTCTTTCGGGTCCCTCGTTGCACTTGGTAACTTTCCTATAGTCACGCACTGAAAGTCCCTGCGGCCGTCCCTCCCTCTGAGCTCGTGGTGCCCAGAGCCCGCCCGCCTGCTTTCTGTTGCACCTCCATGCGCCGTGAGTCAGCGGGGGACTTGTGGGGAGGGCTGGGAGGCCCCGCAGCACCGCCCACCCAGCCCCTGGACCGGCTCCCGGAACAGGTTCATCCCAGTGCCCTTCCCTTGAGACCCCGGCTTGGCCTCTGTGAAGTGGGAGTCTGTTCTGTTTGTATTGAGAGGATAGAACTCTGTCGTTTTGATATCTGAATGCCTGAGAAATGACATCTTACAATCTCATGAAAAAACACAACAACTTGTCACGATGAATAATGTTACTGTGAATAACAGTTTTGAGTTCAAACTCCTTATTCCAAGAATGAGTACATTTCCCCATTCTTTTGCCTTCCCTCTCCTCCCCCACCACATTTAGACTTGACACGACATGATTCATTGCGGTTTTACTCCTGGATAGAGTTGTTTTTCTACTGCTACCGCATTGCCAACGGAAGGCAGGGTGGAAGACAAACCTGATCAATTTAGCAGTTTGAGATCAATTCAAAGCTTTGGAAATCTTGATGAGAGAATGAACTGCAACTTTGTGCAGTTGCTACAATGTTCCAGTAGGAAGGGAGTCATGGGGAGTGAGCCTGGTTCTTTTACTGGACAGAAAAAAAAAAAACCTGGGGCTTGGAGAGGGACAGTGGCTTTCCCAAGGTCACACTGTGAGTGGTGGCACTGGTCACCTGAGTGTCCTGACCTCATCAGTCCAGGTGTCTGGGCCCCAGACCAGCAGCCTTACCAGTGGTGGAGGAAAACAGACACAGGGAGTCTGTTTGAATTTTTAAATCATGCCACTCACTGCACCTGCACTGAGTGTTGCTGCACACCCATTGTTCTGCATTTTCAAACTATTGCCTCTAGGAGCTCTCGGTATTTACGGCTGCAATCCCATTATTTGCCAACTCAGATTCGGGGGGGTGGGCAGGCCTCCTGCAGCAGGTGCCGTGGTGGTGGAGAAAGAGTGTCAGTCAGCGGGCCAGAGTGGCTGAGCTGAGGGAGACCAAGGAGGATGGCAGGAAGTGAGGTCGGAGATGTGGGCGGGGCCAGCTCATGTAGGGGTGCAGAACACATGGAAGGAGGTGGATTTTTTTTTTTTAATGGTGGCAAACTACACAATTTAGGCTGCCTTCTGCTAAGTCATAGCTACTTAGGCGGATAACCAACACTGTTCTTGTTCATGGTGCCAGAGCCCTACACTGACACCTCACCCTCGTGTGAATGTGCGACCGTGTCAAGTACACACACATTGTGGACTTTAGAAAACCTCGCTTCATCTCACAAAACTGAAACTCTGTACCCTGCTTCCTCCTCCCCCTGGTCCCTGGCTGCCACTATGTTTCTTTCTGTCTCTATAAATTTGACTACAATAGTTCCCTCACTTAAGTGCAAGCATATAGGACAAGGGTACTTCAAGAAGTTCCCGGAAGATGGAATTTAAAGGTTAGTTTATTTGGTACAAAAAAATTCTCACATCCATGCATATGAGAAGTTTTCAAAGAGTTTGCTGAAAATGCATATCGTGGAAAAACTATGCAAGGTTTATTTCACTTAGCCTAAGTCCTCAAGGTCTGTCCGTGCTATAGGATGTGTTAGGTTTCCCTTCCTTTTTAATGATTAAATACTATTCCATTGCACGCTTCTACTGTCTTTTGTCATCTGTGGGAGGACACGGGTTGTTTCCACATTTTGAGTATTGTAAATAATGCAGCTATGAATAGGACCCTGCTTTTCATTCTTTGGGGCTTACACCCAGAAGCAGAATTAAGTGGTAATTCTATTTTTACTTTTTTGAGCAACCGCTGTACTGTTTCCCACTCTACCACCATGTTGCGTCCCCTCCAGAGGTGCACAGGGGTTCCGATCTCCCCACCTACTCATCAATGCTTGCTGTTTTCTGTTTGCTTGTTGGTGGCCTTGCTACTGGGGGTGAGGAGCTATTTCATGGTGGTTTTCCTGTGCACGAGTTAGATTTGTTCTAAGGGTAGTGGACAGCACGTAGAGGACTAAAGGTAGTCTTGGGAGTATGTCCTGACTTGCAGGAATCCTGTTGACGGCCTTGTGGAGAACAGATAGTGGGAGATTGGAGACCAGTTGGGAGGTTTCCGTAGCTTGGATGAGGCCGAGAGGGGTGGAGGTCAGAAGACATCAAACCTGTGTATAATTGGAAGATCAGTTGACAGATGTTGCTGATGAATTGGATGTGGAATATAGAAAAAGAGGAGTCAAAGATACTTTTTTTTTGGTCTTATAGGGAAAGTTAACCCATTAACTGAGATGGAAACCATAGGGAGAGGATAGGTTGCAGGTGGTGCTGTAGTTTGGCTGTTGAATGTCCCCCAAAGGCCCATGTGTCAAAGGTTTGGACCCCAAAAGTCTTTGCAAATAGCATTAAAGGAAGTAAGCTTAGTCCAATTATGGTACTTAGAGATGCGCCTCACTGGGAGTTGCCCATGGAAGATCGGTATCTCCAGAGGGCTGGTTATCAAAGCTGAGTCAGCCCAGCCACTGGCTCTGCTTCCTGGCTTGTCATGTGACGCCCTACACGTTCGCTTTGCTCAATAGATGCCAAAGCAATGGGCCACCTGCACGTGGGCTGGACCTTCAACACTGCGAGATAAGCAGAACTTCTCTTTATTTAGTTGCCTTAGGTATTCCATTGTAGAGATGAGAAGCTGACTAATATGGAAAACAAAAGTGGCATTTAGAAGATGTCGCATTTGAAAAACCTCATGCATATTAGATATCCAAGTAGACATGGATGGAGGCATTTGAAACTCAGAGGAGAAGCCTGGGCTGGATACAGGAACTTGTGGATTATATATTCAGTATTTATCATCAAAGGGACCCGTGGGCAATTGCCTAGGGCAGGGGTCAGCACACTGTGAACCTGCTAGTGAACTGAGCCTGCTGCCTGTTTCTGCATTCCCCAGCAAGCTAAGAATGATTTTGAACACTTTTGAAGGTTTGTAAATTTTTAAAAAGAATTGTATTTTGTGACACATAAACATTATGTGAAATTCAAATTTCAGTGTCCACAAATAAAGTTTTATTGGAACAGTTACACTTGTTCCTTTAAGTCATCACACTCATGCTACAACAGCAGAGTTGAGCAGTTGTGATAGAGAAGTGAGAAGACACTCTGCAGAAGGTGTTTGCTGAGACCTTGGCCTTGGCCGTGAGTCTGTGAGGGAAGACAGAGAAGAGGTGCGGGACTGAAGGCAGGCCAGGCTCTAATCTCTGCCTGTGTTGTCCCATTACTTCACCCCTGTGTCGCTGCGCCGAAATATCCCTCTTCATATAAGGATATTGGTCTTTGGATAAATTCCTGCCCTACTCAAGTATGACTTCATCTTAATGCAATGACCTTGGCAAAGACCCCTTTTCCAAATAAGATCACATTTATGGGTACCTGGGTGCTATGGCTGAATGCTAAATGTGCCCTGTAGGCCCAAGTGTTAAAGGCATGGTCCTCAGGGTGGTACTGTTGGGAAAAGGCAGAACTATTAGAGGATGGGTCTTGTGGGAGGTCCTTGGCAATTAAGGGCGTGCCCCGGGAGGGTCCTTCTCATGAAAGGATGGTTATAAAAGCCCGAGTTTGGGCCCAGCCACTGTCTCTCTGCTTCCTGGCTTGAGATGTGACCACTTGCTCCAACACATGCTCCAACCAACACTTTCCGCTGTCCTCACCAGAGGTCAAACACAATGACTGCTTGACCTTGGACTTGAACCTCAAAACCTATGAGCTAAACCAACTTCCCTTTCTAAAGGCAGGTATTTCATTATAGTGATTGAAAAAAAGTTGACCAGCACACCAGGACTTGAATCTATCTTTTTCAGGAACAAGTCTATGCATCACATCTAAATACGCAGATTGTACACAGGTCAGTCTAACAGTACTTAGGTTCTAGAAACGTTTTCGAAAAGACTAGATTGAGTGACTAATCTTAGAGAAAGGGAGAAAGAAAGGGAAATAGAGAATCCCTAGCATTGGTTTCAAGACCCTGCATAGTACTTTAATGTCCTCACCGCTCCCTACTGCCTGGAGTGGGTTAGCTGCCTCCCTGGGGGCAGAATTGGAGACAGGATACCCCAGCCTCTCTGATGTCACTACTGAGCTCAGGCAACCCACTGTGGAGTTTCATGGGTGCAGGCTGAGCTGCTATGCAGGGAGCTGCTGGTGGGTGACGCAGGCTGGAGGCAGCTACCCTGAGGCCACGGGCCCTGTCCTCATGACCCAGTGTCTCAGTGTCCTCCTCTGTAGGGAAGAAATGACCAGGCTCAGCCCCTCTCACTGCGTAACAGCAAAGAGCTGGGGTGACAAGTGGGGTCTTTCAAAAGGCAAGCCCTCTGCAAAGCTGAAGGTTGTCATCGCACAGCGACTTGGTGGCGCTCATGAGGGATTGGGCTCCCACCTTCGCACCAAATCCGAATCATAGAATGGCTAAACATTTTAATCTACTGTGGATAAAATTTCTTTTTGGTAAATCAGTTTGTCAACTTAGGAAGGAAGCAAGTTGCTGGATAGTTGGATAGTTTTTTTTGGGTCTTTTTAAGAAACCTTTTTAACCACTTCAGTGTGTATAAATGGGTGGCACGAAGTACATTCTAATTCTAGAACTTTCCATCACTCCAAGTAGCATATCCACACCCACCAAGTAGCACTCTCCCTTTTTCCACACACCCTCCCCAGCCTCCGGCGACCACCAATCTGCTCGGTGTCCCTACAATCTGCCTGTTCTGCACTGTTCACCATGTGACGGTTAGTGTCAGACTTCTTGCACTTAGCGCCATGTCTGCAAGTTTCATCCATGTTGGAGCCGATATCGGTACTTCATTCTTTTTTTGTGGCAGAATAATATTCCACTGCAGGGATGTGCCGGACTGTGTTTATTCATTCATTCATGGGCGTTTGGGTTGTTTCTACCTTTCGGCTGTTGTGAGTAGTGCTGCTTTGAACATTCCTGGGTACCTTTTTTTGTTTGAACACCTGCTTTCAGTTCTCTTGGGTATATGCCCCAGGGGCGGAATTGCTGGGTCGCATGGTAATTCTGTGTTTGTAACTTCTAACAAACTGCCAGGCTGTTTTCCACGGTGGCTGCATCATTTTGCATTGCCATCAGCCATGTGTGAAGGTTTCTCCTGGGTAATGTTTTATTTAACACTTGGCTTACGAAAGACCAGAACTTCTGCACCTGGCCAGCGAGTCCTGGGCCAGCCAAGTAGGTGCTTGCTCTTTGTCTCTCCCACTGTGACCAGAGGCCCCAGGAGCGGTTGGTGGCTCACCCACTCCGATGCCCTCCGTGAGTTCGCAGGTCACCCTGAATACGCTTGCAGGCCAACCTTTCGGAGCCACAGTGCTTACCCTGGCGTGAGGACAGAGGGTGCAGCTGACTGCAATCTCTCAGGCAGCCATGAAGGTGGAGGACAGCTCTGGGCAGCTGGCTTCCTGCAACTGGTTTGAATCAAGTCTTCCTCACCACCTTCTGCCTGGCCCTGCTGGCCGGGGGGTTGTGTCTGGATGGTGGGGTGTCTATTTGCTCCTAGCTACGTCTTCCAGCAACTTCTCACCCCACTGGAACAGCCTGCTGGTGCTGCTGAGTTCTCCCTGGTCTGAGACACCTCTGCCAGCCTCCTTGCTACTCCACAGCCCTTGTTCTCCCAGCACGCACTGGGCTGCCCCTGACAGCTCTCTGTGCTTCTCATGGAACATTCCATGGTCTCTTTGGGGAGAAGGAAAAGCATCTCAGTTTACATTCAGATCCACGGCCAGGGACTCATAACTCACAGCGTAATCCACAGTTGCTGGTTGATATGCAACCCACCAGATGGAACAGACACAATTACCCGAGTAGATGCGTCATTAACCCAGCGTTATGGAGCGATGGAAGGAAGGAGGGCTCACAGGACCCCCAGCGTGCTGGCGTGACCGTGAGCACCTGTGCCTGTCTCCTCCCCTCCTTCACAGGGACCATGCCCGGGCCCCCTCTCTCTCGTGGCAGAGCCGAATGGGGGTGTTCTTGTGTTTCTTCCCATAGTCGCTGTGGATGGCCAAACACGCCCACTGCCCTTCACGGGGGCTGTCCTCTGAGGCATGCCAGCCGTTCTGGAAGCGGATCCCGGCCGGTCCCAGCTCTGGGATGGGTGCCCGCCCTGGGAGGAGACTGAGGGGACAGTCGCATGTCAGGAATCATCATCCCCAGCCCGGGGAATGTAGCGAGAGGCTGCTTCTGGCGCCTGGCGCATTCCATTTTTGGTTTTTAGTGCTTCACAAGCTATTACAGGAAACGATGTTTTCAAAAACAACGTTGTCCCTGGCCCGGTGGCACCAGGTCATTCCATGCATGCCGTCCCCAAGGGTTGGGGGAAGGCCCGAAAATATGCAGGCCCATGAGCGAGCTGCTTGGCACCTGACGCCGCATAATTCCCGCAGCTCCTGGCCTGGTGTTCCGGCGAGGGCCTGGTTCTGTGGTTAGGAACCAGCCCCCGAGGCCTGAGTTTTGGCTACCCCCACCTTCCCCTATCCCATGGGGTCTGTGTGGGCTCATGATCCCAAAGGCAAGGGGACACATCCTGGTGCCCACCCGGAGCCCAAGAAAGCACCCCTTGGTTTTGGTGTGCGCTCTGCTCCCCAGGTGAAAGCAGAGGCCTGGGGGGGGGGGCCCAGTGTCTTAGACCAGCCTGGGCAGCCGAAGGCCACACAGCGGGAAGGTCAGTGTCACCCCCCCCCCCAGTCCTCTGTCGGCTCCTCTCGCGGGGTTTTCACTCTGTCAGCCGACAAAGGAGAAAGACTTCTGCTTTTTGTGCACAGCCTGGACCTGGGGGTTTGGCTGAGAAAATGCAGCCCCCCCCCCGCCGTGTTCTCCAGGTGGGCGCTGGGGGCGGGTGGGGCAGGAGAGGCCCTGCCGAGGGTCCCTGGAGGACCCAAGCCCTCCTCTCTGCCCGCTCTTGGCCGCCCTGCAGACAGGCAGGAAGGCAGCCAGGCAGCGGCGGGGCCTGGGGCGCCCTGGGCCGAGGCGGGGGCGGGGAAGTGGCCGAGGGAAGCTCTGGCCGCCTCACTGCCCAGCACCCCCTCCCTCCTCACCTCCAAACACACGCCCACGCGCCACAAGGCCCACGCCACACCATGTCCCACACACCATATACTGTACCACACCCACCAACCACACCCACCACAGGTCCACACCACACCATATCCCATACATCCCACAGCACAGACCACACATGCCACATGTCCCACACCACACACGCCCACACCACACATCCCATACCACACATGCCACACACCACACCACCACACCATATACCACACCACACATACCACATGTCCCACATCACCCCGCACACACCGCAATGCCACACATCCCACACATCCCACACCACAGACCACACATGCCACATGTCCCATACCACGGCACACACCACACGCCACACCATATACCGCACCACACACCATACACACCACACCACGCACACCCCACACACCCCACACCACACACACCACACGTCCCACACCACACACAACACACAACACACATCCCATACCATACCACATACCACAATCCTACACCACACCACACACATCACACATGGCACACACCCTACACATCCCACACCATACTTCCCATCCCACACCACACCACACACATCACACATGGCACACACCCTACACATCCCACACCACACTTCCCATCCCACAGCACACACCACACATACCATACGTCCCACACCACCCTGCACACACCACACACGTCCCATCCCATACCACACACCACACACACCAGACATCCCACACCACACACACATCACATGTGGCACACACCCCACCTATCCCACACCGTGTACCACACGTACCATATACCCTGTATGCTTTACACCCCACACATCATTCACCCCACATATCTCACACCTTACCCATAGCCTACACATCCCACACATCACACACCCTGTGGACCCCACGGGCCCACATACCCAAAACCCCAAATACTCCATACCCTGCGTAATCCACACACCTCACGCACTGCTGTGCACACATACCCCCCAGCACACGCTCTCTAGCTCCACATAAGCCCCACGCACATCCCCACACGGTGCACCTCCCCCCCAGCCTGCAGGGTGGTCCCGGCAGCTGCTCAGGGGAGCGCCAGGCCCTGGGGGAAGCAGGCTGGCCTCCCAGGATTCCTGGGAGCAGCATTTCCCATGATTCCCCTCACCAGTCACCACCTGCCTGTCTGGCAAATACGGAGACTCCTGCGGTGGGGTTTCCGCCGGCCTCGCCTGCTAACGCTGCTGTAACAAAGTGCCACTGACTGAGCGGTGACAGCAGCCGGTGTCGATGGTCCCTCGGTTCTGTGAGGCCACAGACCGAGATAAGGGTTCAGTGGGACCAGCCCCTCCCTTTCCTACCTTCCGGCAGGTTCTGGCGAGCCTTGGGCTTCCTGGGGTCGTACACTCATCACCCGAATTCTGCCAGCATCTTCAGGTGTACTTCTCAGTGTGTGCGTATGTGGGTCCAGACGGCCCCTTTCCCAAGGACACCGATCACTCTGGGTTAGGGGCCCCACCACTCTCCTGCATGACCTCGTCTTCACCCACGACTGCGGGGAACCCTGCTTCCAAATAAGGTCGCATCCTCGGGGACTGCGGGGCTGGAGCATCAGCGGACGAACCCGTGGGGAAGATGCTGGTCACGGCCCCTGTGTTCGGGTTCCCCGGTGCTGGGCTCACTGCCTACGGGGGCTCTGGACTCGGGTCACGACGTGGGGCTTCTTGATTACACACCTGGGCTCTGAGCAGCCAGGTGCTCAGTGGTCCAGAGAAGGCAAAGGGGAGCGAGACCTGTCCCCGGCCCTCGGGAGCCGCAGGGGCCACTACAAGACCTGGCACCTGCGTGCCTGTGACCCTTTCCAGCCTCACCACCGACAGCCTCGAGAGGCAGATGGGCAGGAGTCCTGAATTCACAGCCAGCAGGAAGGAGCCTGTGCTGACTCTTTCGGGCAAAAAGCCTGCCCTTAGCCAGAAGGGGGACAGGGTCCTCGGAACCTGGGCGCGCACCTCTTGGGTGGGAGAAGCAGGCACACGGGGCTGGGGTGTCCCTGGAGGCAGGCCCTGGAGACCTGGTGAAGGGGGTGACACCTAGGGGAGGAGGGGCCTTTCCTGTGTTTTTATTTTTTTTTTTAATTTTTTGCTGGCACTGGATATTCATACTTTTTTGCTGGCACTCGATAATCATCCATATTTTTGGGTTACCAGCCGATGTTTCGATACATGTAGACTTTGTATATTGATCAAGCCCAAGTGCCTAGCATACCCATCACCTTATGCATTTTTCATGTCTTTGTGCGAAAAGCTCCTGTAACCACTGTTCTATTTACTTCCATAGGTCAGCTTTTTTCTTGGCATCCACCTATGAGTGAGGTCATGAGGTGTCTGTCTATCGGGTTTTCATTCTCTCCCCTGCCCGAGTACCACTCCACGGCGTGGTTACACCACATTCTCTTCATCCACTCGTCCGTTGCGGGGCGTTCAAGTCTATTCCATGCTGTGGCTATGCAAACAGCGCGGGCATGAAGGTGAGTACCCTCACACGGCTGCCAACTCAAATGTCCTTGCGTGGTCCTTGTATACAATGCGGTGACATTGTTCCTCACCTGCACTGTCACCCGTTGTCCCCTGCACCCCACCCATTGTCCCCAGCCTCACCCACCTGCTTTGAGGATTTCTCTGATGGGAGCTCCAGTCCAGCCCCCTCCACACTTCCCCCTCTGAAGCAACACCCCCAGCCCCTGCTATGTCCTTGGTATGCGTCAATGCCAATAAGCCCAGGGGGTGGCACCAACCTGGACTTTCCACTTCTCATTCTGTTTTGGGCTCCTGTCCTTCCCTCATGGCTCAAACCTCCCCTGGGTGACAGCCCATCTGGGCAGGGCTCCCACCTGCATGCCTCAAGCCCCAGGACGAAAGGGACTTGCAGATCAGGCTGACTCCGGCCCTGTGGAGCCAAGCTCTTCCCTGGGGGGCACTCAGAACCCCTCCTCTAGTCCTCCAGGCTAAGATGGCCGTGCTTGGTGTGGGGAGGCCTGGTGGGCAGGAGCAGGGAGGAGCTGTGAGGTTGCAAGCGTGTGTGGAGCACCATGCTGTTCCTGGATAATTTCCTGAGCACTAGGAAGAAGATGGGCCCCCTGTAAGGCCGGGCAGATCACCTCTTTCCTACTCTGGGGTGTGGGGAAAAGGGCCCTCCCTGACTCACTCACAATCCCACTGTCAGCAGGCCTTGGAGTGCGACTGAACGCAGCTTTTGTGAGTTCAAGGTCAGGTCCCGTCTCCCAGCTGGCCAGCCTCTGAGCAGGGGCCACTCCTTGAGCAAGGACCCATCTGATGTCCTTGCAGGGAACTCTCCGAGGAGGTCGCTGGATTTTCAAGGGCACAGAGGGAAGAACTCTGTGAGCATCAGAGTTCCCAGGACAGGGAAGTCTGTGTTTCTCTTAGGAATGATGTTTTCCGGGAAGAAGATGCTATCCATTGTCCGAATGTGGGTGAGAGGACTTGTGTATTACATGTAAAGACAGGGAGAGGGGCCAGCACTGCGGTGTAGCAGGTAAAGCCTGCAGTGCGGCATCCCATATGGGTGCTGGTCCACTTCTGATCCAGCTCTCTGCTGTGGCCTGGGAAAGCAGTGGAAGATGGCCCAAGTCCTTGGGCCCCTGCCTCTGTGTGGGAGACCTGGAAGAAGCTCCTGGCTCCTGGCTTCGGATCGGTGCAGCTCTGGCTGTTTTGGCCAATTGGAGAGTGAACCAGCAGATGGAAGACCTTACTCTCTTTCTCTCTCTCTGCCTCTCCTTCTCTGTGTGTAACTCTGACTTTCAAACAAATAAATAAATCTTTATTAAAAAAAAAAAAAACAAGGGAGAAAGAAACTGACAAGCCCATCTTTGGGACGATTGGCAAAATCCACTCAGCTAAGGCCCATTCCTAAGGGGTGCACCCCAGCTCCCCAGCTCTTTGTTGGATCTTTTCTTCTGCATGGTTGTTGTCTCACCCAAACTTAATTCAAAATCCTGGTGCTAGTCACTTCCGTCCATTTAACCACAGGCTCCCGGGGAGCAGGCAAACCCCTCTAAGGGCTGAGGGGCCAGGCTGATGAAAGTGAGTGTTGACCACACCTGCCACGTGGCCTCTAGGGAGGCAAGCTGCAATGTGGCTCCATGCAGAACTGACCTAGGGGTGACCTGGGAGGGAGAGCTTGATCTCCAAGTGCACAGGTCCCAAGTGACCTGCAAAGAGCCAGAGACGTGGGGAATCGCCAGAGAGGAGTGTTGCAGGGAAGCATGGGAGTCCCCCCTTTGGGGCCAACTCAGACTTGGGAACATCACCCAGGCCAGACACCCAGTGCCAGCCTCCAGTGCCAGCACTTGGAAGCCGAGGAGCATTGAAAGGGGCTGAAGTTGGAGGCTGGAGCTCTAATGCAGTAGGCTATGCCTCTGCCTGTGGTGTTGGCTTCCCATATAGGCGCCGGTTCAAGTCCCAGCTGCCCCTCTTCTGATCCAGCTCTGCCTATGGCCTGGGAAAGCAGTGGAAGATGGCCCAAGTGCTTGGGTCCTTGTACCTGCATGGGAATCCCAGAAGAAGCTCCTGACTCCTGGCTTCAGATCAGCACAGCTCCAGCCACTGTGGCCCTTTGGGAGTGAACCAGCAGGTGGAAGACCTCTCTCTGTCTTTCCTCCCTCTGTCTGTAACTCTGCCTCTCAAATAAATAAATAAAATCATAAGGACTGAAGCAGGCTGTGCACCAAGTGGGTCTGTACATAGAGGTGCCTCCTGCTCTATCTATACTCAATTTCTGAAACATGTATGAGAAATGTGAGGAGTCCAACACCAATGTGGATGTTTTATTAATAATTCCATATTAACATATACTACTATTTAACTTAGGCAAACAGGTAATATATATATATATATATATATACATATATATATATGAAAATATAATGGGGACAAATGAAATGATTTGCTATTGCTGTGGGCTCAATCATGTCCTTACAAATTCCTCTGTTGAAGGACAAATCCCCAACACCCGGGAATGTGGCTGTGCTCGGAGGTGGCTGGGGTAGGTCCGTGTGCAACCCAACAGCTTCATCTAAGAGGAAACTTGGGCATCCAGAGAGAAACAGGGATGCACACAGACAGGGGACAAAGTGTGTGAGGACACAGTGACACGGTGACCCAGGAAGAAATGAGAGAGGACCCAGGAGGAACCAGCCCTGCTGGCACCTTGATTTTGGACTTCTGGGTTCCAGAACTGTGAGGAAATGAATGTCAGTTTAAGTCACCTAGGCTGTGGCGTTTCACAACGGGGACCCAAGCAAGCTAACAGTCATTGAAAGGGGCATCCTGCTCGGCAAGGCTGACTAGCCCACTTCCCACTCTCCGCTGTCTTTGGCATTAAGAAGTCACGTGGTGGTGGCTGGAGAGAGGCTCTTGGTTGGACAGCCCTCCCCCACCCCTTGTGCCTGTGTGATGGGCTTGATTGATGATCAATACTCTTGGTGGAGCGATGCTTGACCTTGGTTGATGCATCTGTTGGGCTTCTGTTGAGCGAGGTTCACAAAGCTACTTAGAAGGCTACAGATAGGACAGGGGGATGCCAAGGCTGCAGGCAGGACCACAGCCCACTACCATCGCTCATGGCCCTGCTGGCTGGTGTGGACGCTGCTGTGGCTGCCAACTGGAATGGTTTCACATTGACCTCGACTCTCACCAGCACCAGCTCCTGGGTTAGAGCCCATGGGAGCACATCTGACTGGCTGGGCCTGCATCATGTGTTTGAGCCCTAACAACAAGGGAATCTGAGAGAGGTGGGAGGCTCACGTGTTCAGCATCTATACCACAGGGTTCTACTGAGTTGCTGTGTCTCTCACAAGATCCAGTGGTCTGGCGGAGGATTCCCCAAGTGCAGGAATCTGCCATGACGTGATGACTGTTGGGTGTGTGTTTCCACACACACAGGTGAGCACGGTAGCTAAGGGGACCTCAGACGGGCACAGCCATTAAGGGACAAACTTTGGCATCACACAGATGTGTCCGAGCATCAGCGATCCCGCTCATCAGCTTTGGTCCTGACGGTGTACAATTGCTCAGAGCCTCTGTTTTCTCATCTGCAAGTTGGGAGACAAAAGCCCAAAGAATCCCCAAAGTCATGGCGATTGCGTAGCTGGTGGTGTTGTTATGACTACTATGAGAGTCCTGCTGCTACTCGGGCCTAACCGTGAAGTCTAGTTGCATTGATCTTCTGATTTTTCACCTATCACTCCAAAACAGATGGTCATCTTAGCTCAGTATACCTGTGTCCCACAGATTCCTCCAAACACAGGTGCTTTTAAAAGGATTAACCTAAGCTCCGAACATAAGCTCTTTGTTGGTTTTTTTTTTTTCTCATGGTGTGATGGCCCTCTAATATTTGTTTTGAAAATTGTGGCTTTGTGGGTGTGCACAAAACCCTCCATGGCCCTAAACCTCAGAAAAATACATAGAAAGATAAAGGAATTGAAATTTTTAAAAAAATATTTATTTATTTATTTGTTTTTTTGTTTGAAAGTCAGAGTTACAGAGAGAGAGAAGGAGAGGCAGAGAGAAAGATAGAGAGAGGTCTTCCATCCACTGGTTCACTCTCCAATTGGACCTAATGGCTGGAGCTGCGCCGATCTGAAATCAGGAGCCAGGAGCTTCTTCTGGGTCTCCCACATGGGTGCAGGGGCCCAAGGACTTGGGCAACCTTCTACTGTTTTCCCAGGCCATAGCAGAGAACTAAATGGGATGTAGAGCAGCTGGGACTCTAACCGGCACCCATATGGGATGCCGGCACTACAGTCGATGGCTTTACCCACTATGCCACGGCGCTGGCCCCAGGAGTTGAAATTTTAAAGTGAAGTGTAACAATTGTGATTTCCACTGGCATTTGAAAGACATAGAGTTTGGGAGCAGGAGAGTCAAGGGCTAGTTCAGTGGCTGGTTTTATGAGCCAACACACTGGTTAAGAATGGTCCCAGGAGTTCATGGACATGAAATCATTACCAAATGGGTACCACGGCACAGAGGGACCCTGTGTGTCCCCCTGCCCACACGCACGGTACTCTTCTAAACAGGTTCTCTGACCACAGAACTTCTGTACCTTTCATGAAAAGTGACTGGCGTTTGCTGTGATCCGGCGCTAGCAGATCCAGAAACCATCAAAGAAAGACTGGATTCCATTCAGGAGTTTTGCTGCAGAGCGTGTTTCCTTGTGTTCTAATTCTTGGAAGCCTGGGGATGGTGAGCGATGCGATCAGCAATTCTCTGTCAACCACAGTGGTTAACAGCACAATACCCTGTTCTTTCACCTACCTGATTCTGATGGTTAAACAGGTCTATAAAGTTTCACAGTGGATTCCAGTTTTTTCTTTTATTTCCTTTGCATATAGGATAAAAATATGTGTGTTGTATCGCACTGGGGAGAATATACCAAGATAGTTGTAGCAAAATTCCTGATGGAGGCAGAATGATGAGTAGAATTCAGAAGGAAGCTTTCTTCTGGCTCCCACCCTGGTCTCAGGTCATCAGCAATCCCATGGACTTTCGGATCGTATCTGCTTCTGGGCAGGAAGCTCCTGAAATGACTGATCCTCCCAGGCGTGGCTTGGGTGCCCTCGTGCTTCCTCTGTCATGTTTGGATTAGCTGTGCCATGGGTGGTTGATGGGAGATGTGCCTCTGGGAAATGGAGAGAGCTGGGTAGAAGCTATGGTTTGGGTCTGATTTGTCCCTTCAAGGTTCAGGTGAGCGAAGCTTGGTTCCTGTGTTCTAGTCCCGGTCGGGGCGCCAGATTCTGTCCCGGTTGCCCCTCTTCCAGGCCAACTCTCTGCTGTGGCCAGGGAGTGCAGTGGAGGATGGCCCGGGTGCTTGGGCCCTGCACCCCATGGGAGACCAGGAGAAGCACCTGGCTCCTGCCATCGGATCAGCGCGGTGGCCATTGGAGGGTGAACCAACGGCAAAGGAAGACCTTTCTCTCTGTGTCTCTCTCTCTCTCTCACTGTCCACTCTTGCCTGTAAAAAAAATAAATAAATAAATAAAGGAGCAAACCTGGCTCCTTCCTGGCTGCTCTCACTCCCTGTCTCGTCATGTAAAGATCTCTCCTTCGCACACACTCCCATTGTGAGGCATCTGCCATGACGTGAGGCAGCCAGGCAGCCCTTGCAAGGGCCAATCCTACGCTGTTTGGACTTTGAGCTTCTAAATCTGTGAGCTAAATGAATCTCCTTGGAAATTCTCCAGTCTCAAGTATTTTGTTATAGTACTGAAAACTACACAATATAGTGGAGGAGGTGGGTTTTGAGAAGTAAGGTTGAAGGGTTCATTCATGTAGGATCGTCAGCGATGGTCTCCTGAGAATTTACAGTGTGCCAAGCATGGATCAGGGCCCTGGGAATACAACACATACAACCCCTGTCTACACAGGGTGTGGTTTTCAGGTTATTCTAGGCAAAAAGAATGAGAGGGAGAGAGAGGGAGAGAGAGGGAGAGAGAGGGAGAGAGAGGGAGAGAGAGGGAGAGAGAGGGAGAGAGAGAGAGAGAGAGAGAGAGAGAGAACCAGCTAGAGGAGGGATGCCCAAGTTTCCTTGTAGATGAAAGCTGTTGGGTTGGACAAGGACCTTCCCCAGCCACCTCTGAGCACAGCCACGTTCCCAGGTGTTGGGGATTTGTCCTTCAACAGAGGAAGGGATTGGGAGCGGAAGGCTCTTGGGCAGGGGAAGGATGATCGTGGGGAGCCAGGATGGGAATTGTGGTTTTGATTTAATTTGAGTCTTGATGGAGGCCATAACCAGGTTCATGGAGTAATCTAATGAAAATTATATTTGAACTTGATGACTTCTGTGTGCTCGTTTAGGATCGTATCCTTAAACAGGGAATGTCCATTAGCAGGCCAATTAAGGCCCTTTGTAGGCAGGGCCATAATTTCTTGGGTTTGAGAAAACCTAAAGGCTAGACAACAATAATACCATAAAGTTAATGACTGAGTCTGCACTGCACTAATAAAGTGAAAATACTTTTTGGAAAACTATATAGTAAGGCAGCGATGACTTTATAAATCAAAAGTCCTTTGTCCACAAACCATTCTGGTTGACAATAAGGAATTAATCATCACCTTAATTGGTTGTGAAATTGTTAATAGCTGCTGCTTTTTAAAAAGATTTATTTTATTTATTTGAAAGGCAGAGTTACAAAGAGAGAGGAAGAGAGGGAGAGAGCGAGCAAGCGAGCGAGAGAGATCTTCCATCCACTGGCTCATTCCTTAAATGGCCACAATGGTTGGAGCTGGGTCAGGCCAAAACCAGGAGCCAGGAGATTCACCTGGGTCTCCCACACAAATGGCAGGGGCCCAAGCACTTGGGCCATCTTCTGTTGCTTTCCCAGGCTCATTAGCAGGGAGCTGGATCAGAAGTGGAGCAGCTGGGACTTGAACCTGTACCACATGGGATGCTGGCACTGCAGGCAGCAGCTTAACCTGTTGTGCCATAGCACTGGCCCCTGCCTTTTTTTTTTTTTTTTTTTAAGGGATGGAGCAGCCAATAATAATTGCTAGTACTGACAATTTTATTTATACAGGGTTCACAAGAGGCCAGCGGTTTTCCTGAGCTTTTACATACATACATCATACATGAATTCATTGCATCCTTTTTTTTTTTTTTTTTTTTTTTTTTGGACAGGCAGAGTTAGACATTGAGAGAGACAGAGAGAAAGGTCTTCCTTTTTCCGTTGGTTCACCCCCTCAAATGGCTGCTACGGCTGGCGCGCTGCACCGATCCAAAGCCAGGAGCCAGATGCTTCCTCCTGGTCTCCCAGGCGGGTGCAGGGCCCAAGCACTTGGGCCATCCTCCACTGTACAACTAGGCCACAGCAGAGAGCTGGACTGGAAGAGGAACAACCAGGTCAGGATCTGGCGCCCCAACTGGGACTAGAACCCAGGGTGCTGGCACTGCAGATGGAGGATTAGCCAAGAGAGTAGTGGCTTTTTTTTTTTTTTTTTTTTTTTTAATTACTGGCAGTCTCTGGGGAGTAGGGGGAAGTGGGAGGATGCAGGTGCCAGTGGTTTTGAAGGACACCAGCATTGCCCCTTCCTTTCCTGTTTTCTCTTCCTCTGTTCTCTTTTCCAAACTGAAACCCAGATTCCATGCGAGGTGGGCTGAGGGGGGAGAGGGAGAGCTAACAGATGAATAGGAGGGGCAAGAGCAAGCCCAATTCCGTATGCACTGCATTTCTTGGTGTGTTTTTACTCTTATTTTAATTTTTGATACCTTGAGATCTGATGAACTTGGAGCTCCAAAACATGTCCGGGACTGTGCCTTGGAGCACTCAGCTCAGAGCTGGCAGGCATCAGAATCCCTTAAACAATGGGTTGAAAATTGTACGTTCCCAGCCCCACCCTGCCCCTTCCCAAGGCACGCTGCTTGCCTGAGTGTGGGGTAGAAATTCAAACTTGGGATTTTCTAAAATTCCACAGGTGATTTGGATGCTTTTCCTGGGCTGAGGCCCTAGCTCGGAGGTTCATGTGTGTCCTTTGGGATCCTAGTGTTATTTGTAAGCAGCCCTGGGTAGGAGGAGCTGCCCTGGGCCGTGCTGGGCTCAGCACGTTGATGAGGCTGTTTTCCCAGACTTGCGGCCGATGTGGCATGCTTGTCTGGTGTGTGGAGATGGGGCCCAATGTGGGGGGTTCTGAAAGAACACTCTGGAAGAGGTTTGGAGCATTGGGTGCCCAGGGGAAAGGCGGGAGGGAACATGGTAGAGAAGGTCTCTATGGCAGGAGAAGCTTCCAGAAGAGAGAAGGGAGGGCACTGACGCTGGGTCCTGGCTGCTCAGGCCCATGCCCTTGGACCTCAGGGCATAGCCGTCTCCAGTGAACACCCCTTCCCTGGGGTGGGTGGGGTAGATCAGCCTGCCTAGGAAATATCTGGAAAGAAACTCTGGTGCAACCATCTAAAACTGGTACTTTTCCACTCCACTGATCTGTGCATTAGGGCTCCTGACCCATGATCTCATGTGATCTTGCTGCACACAGCCTCTCTGGAGCACTGGCTGTGCTGGGTGGTGGTGGCCCTATGACTCCACAGGGCTGGCCACAAAATGTTTTTGCACTCTGAGTCATGGGCCAGCTTCAGTTCTCCTCCATCCTGGGTCTGTCGGTCTACAGTGATTGGTGTTGAGGGAATATGCTATTTCACCACGCCCTAAGCCTGCACCTGCCTCCCTGTTTCTGCCTTGCAGAAATTGTTTTAATAGGGGAGCACGCATCCCTCCAGCCCAGTCTTCAAACAGATACGGTTTTGGTACAACACGCCTGCCTCCTTGAGCAACACGGCTGCTCCGCCAAGGCAGTTGTAGCATTTCGCTGGAGAGAGTAGTGCACGCACTTCCTCTGCCTGCTTCCTCTTTACTTCTCTGCCCCCTCCTTTGTGGGGACGAGGGCGGGCAGGGCAGCTTCCTCCCAGGGTTGCATATCTGATCAGCATCCTGGAACTGACTGGCAGAAGAGTCTGATCATTTTCAGATATCCCTCCAAAATCGCGACCAACATCTTAAAGATTTTTCTGCAAGACAAAGCTTGCTTTTCCATCTGTCGTCCTTGACAAGGTCTTCTCTGTGGTCGGTCTTGTGTGTTGGTAATTCCATATGCTCTGGCTTAGCAGTCCCAAGAGAGACAAAGGTAAAAAAACAGACTCATCCCACTTCAAGAAGAGACTTAAACAAGACTGTTTGTCAAGAAACCATTTGAGAATAAGCAATCCAGCAACCGTTAGTGTCAGAGACCCAGGCTCCTTCTGCCGTTTTGCCTTGTTATCGCTGGGATGTTGGCTCCTTTTGCATGACCCAGGACAACACAGAGGTCATTTCTTGATCCAGAAAGCCTTTCGAGGGCATGCTTTGGAAGTTGTATCCATCACTTCCTGTCACTTCCCATTGGCTAACTCTTAGTCAGATGACCCAACAAAGGGAGCCTGGGAAATGTAGTCTTTATCTGATTCTCTAGGAACTCAACCAAAGGCTCTACGCGTTACTAGAAGATGGATGTTTCATGTCCAAAGGCTCTACGCGTTACTAGAAGATGGATGTTTCATGTATGTGTGAGAAGACTGAATTCTCTAGTTGCGGGTGCAGACTTCTGTATGTGGCTGTAGGTCAAGCTTGGAATGTGTGTTGTTTTCTCTGTCTGACCTATCGATAATTAAGTCCTGCCAATACAAGATCTATTATGATATTGGATTTGTCAATTCCCCTACCCTATTTCTATTAATTTTTGTTGTATGTATTTTTCAGGCTACTTAATTGGATGCATTCATATTTAGAATCATCATAACTTACTGGAGAACCAACCTTTTGTAAGCGCTGAGTGACTCTTGGTAGGCTTTATCATGCTTTTTCTTTGTCTTAGAGTTTCAGTCTGATATTGACATGTTTGCTATCTTTCCTCATTCTTTTATTGAAAATAAAAGAATTTTATTTTTTATATTTGTTTCAATAAAAATTTTATTTTTATTTCAATAAAATTTCATTGAAAATAAAAAATGCTTTTATGCTTTAAGTATAGCTCTTATAAATGGAATGTAGGTGCAGGCAGTGTTTTTTGAAGCAGTTAAGGCACTGCTCACATCCTACATCAGAGGGCCTGGTTTGAATCCTGGCTCTTCCATTTCCAACCCACCTAGGAGGCAGCAGATCAGACCTCAAGTAGTTGGGTCCCTGCCACTCATGTGTGAGACCTGGATTGAAATTTGGGCTCCTGGTTTCTGCCTAGCCTAGCCTTGGCTGTTCTAGGCTTTTGAGGACGGGACCAGTAGATGGAAGATGTCTGTGTTTCTGTGTCTTTCTGTCTTTCAAAAATATAGTGTAGCTCAGTAGGTTATAAACTGCCTGTTGGGGCCTCCACAAGCTGCATTGGAGTGCTGGTTCAAGTCCCAGCTATTCCACTTCTGATCTAATGTGCGGGGAAGGCAGCAGATGGTGGCCTAAACACTTGGTCTTTGCCACCCATGTGTGAGACATGGATGGAGGTCCGGGTTCCTGGCTTTAGCCTGGCTCAGCCCCAATTGTTGTGGGCATTTGGGGAATGAACCAGTGGATGAAAGATTTCTCTGTCTCTGTCTCCTCTCCTTCTTCATCCTCCCCCTCCCCCATCACGCTGCCTTTCAAATGAATACATAAATCTTTAAACAAAGTTTAAAAATAAATATAATATAGGAATATTGTTTTTTAATCCAATCTGACAATTTCTGTCTTGCAATCGACAAATTTAGAACAATTATGCTTGTTCGATATTTGATATGTTTAAATTTCTTTCTACTTTAGTTTAAATTTCATAAAAATTGGAACATTTTGTTATCTAGGAAATGTTACGTCCATATCTTTTTGCTTTAGCAGACCTTCATGTCCTTAGCGTCCACCCCCTCCCATGTTAGTATCCACCACAAAGCAGTTTCTAAGATCTGTGATCTTCCTTATTTCAGGTATTTCTGGATTTTTTCTTATTTGATTTCACTTCTTCAGAAACTTTTTAAAAAAGATTTATTTATTTATTTGAAAGGCAGAGTTACAGAGAAGCAGAGGCAGAGAGAGAAAAGAAGTCTTCCGGCCAGCACCGTGGCTCACTAGGCTAATCCTCCTCCTTGCGGCGCCGGCACACTGGGTTCTAGTCCCGGTCGGGGTGCCGGATTCTGTCCCGGTTGCCCCTCTTCCAGGCCAGCTCTCTGCTGTGGCCAGGGAGTGCAGTGGAGGATGGCCCAGGTGCTTGGGCCCTGCACCCCATGGGAGACCAGGAGAAGCACCTGGCTCCTGCCATCGGATCAGCGCGGTGGCCATTGGAGGGTGAACCAACGGCAAAGGAAGACCTTTCTCTCTGTCTCTCTCTCTCACTGTCCACTCTGCCTGTCAAAAAAAAAAAAAAAAAAAAAAAAAAAGAGAGAAGTCTTCCACCCAAAGTGGCTGCAACAGCCAGAGCTGTGCCCATCCAAAGAAGCCAGGAGCTTCTTCCAAGTTTTCCATGCGAGTACAGGGACCCAAGGACCTAGGCCACCTTCTACTGCTTTCCCAGGCCACAGCAGAGAGCTGGATCAGAAGTGGAGCAGCCGGGACTTGAACTGGTGCCCATATGGGATGCTGGCACTGCAGGAGGCGGCTTTATCCGCTATACCACAGCGCCGACTCCAAGATACCAGCACACTTTTAAACCACAATGTTCTATAGAGAAATATAATGGAGTATGAATTTTAACGCACAGAGGGAAGTACTTTGAACCAAGAATTCCATCTCTGGCAAGACCATCACTCCCCTGTGATGTGTAATAGAAATATTCTCTGGGGCTGGCACCGTGGCCCAGTAGGTTATGCCTCCTTCTGTGGTGCTGGCATCCCACATGGGCTCCAGTTTCAGTGAGCCAGCGAGCGGATTGAATCAATCTCTCTCTCTCTCTCTCTCTCTCTCTCTCTCTCTCTCAGTAATTCTAACTCTCAAATAAATAAATAAATCTTTCAAAATGAAATATTCTTAAGCTTGCAAGGCTTGAGGAAGTTTGCCAGGCTAAGACTCACATTCAAAAGTTTATAAAGGGGGTCGGCCATGATGGACGCTGAGAAGTGTGTAAAAGCTTCAGGATAGGCCGGCCGTCTGGACACCCAGGGTGTCCTGCTTCCAAAAACGCTGTCTATACCTTGCCAGAGGTGTCTCTTAGATCGTAATACACACACTCAAATCACCCGATCATGTGGAGATGCAGAGTCTGGCTCCTGAGGGTTGGGGCAGCCTGGAGTTCCACTTCCACCATGCCCCCGTCACAGGGCACGGCTGTCCCAGGACCACCGGGGAGTCAGGAGATGCTGAAGCAGAAGATCGGTGGGGTCCTTTGGAAGTCTTTTTTTTTTTTTTTTTTTTTTTAGATTTATATATTTTGAAAGTCAGAGTTACACAGAGAGGAAGAGAGATCTCCCATCTGCTGGTTTATGCCTCAGACGGCTGCAACACCAGGGTGGGCCAGGCTGAAAGCAGCACAGGAGAGCCTGTGCTGGAGTTCAAGTTCACAGGCAGTCTGCTAGGGAACCAGGAAGAGCCAAGGACACCAGTGCATCCAGAGGTGTCTGTGGGAGACTCTGCGCTCTCTCGGGGCCATTGGTCTTTGTGTCCTTGTCAGGTCTTGAGTGATTTGCATAAGACCCCATGTTGTGAAGAGTAATCCGCTTGAATCCATCTCCACAAATCTGAATGTTATTCTCATCCTGAACCATTCTCACATCCACAGTAGTGTTTTACCAAATATGTGGACACCCGGTGGTCCAAACACATCAACACATAAAATCAACGGTTACACCTGCTATTCCAGGTATGGGACAGAACCCTCTTTGGTCTTATTCGAGAGCGTGTTAGAAATGTAGTCAACCTCACAATCTATTTTTTAAAAATATCCTTGTACTTTATTATTATTATTTTTAAAGATTTTACTTGTTTATTTGAGAGGTAGAGTTCCAGACAGAGAGAGGGAGAGCAAAGAGAAAGGTCTCCATCTGCTGGTTCACGCCCCCAAATGGCCGCAATGGTCAGAGCTGAGCCCATCCAAAGCCAAGAGCCAGGAGCTTCCTCCAGATCCCCCACGCAGATGCAGGGGCCCAAGCACTTGGGCCATCATCCACTGCTTTCCCAGGCCATAGCAGAGAACTGGATCAAAGGTGGAGCAGCCGGGATTCAAACCGGCACTCTCATGGAATGCCAATGCTGCAGGTGGAGGATTAACCTACTAGGCCACAGCGCTGGCCCCATCCTTGCATTTTAATAAGATATCTTTTTTATTTCCAGTTTGTTGAGTCAGAGCTTCACATCTATAAACCAAGGACGTTGGATTCCAGCAGAGATTCCCAACCCTGCATGGCCAGGGGCCTTAAACTATAAAGCGGGAGGCAGATGTTTAGCCTAGTGATGAGCCTGCCAGCTAGGACACTGTATCCCCTCAGCAGTGCCTGAGTTCAATGCCTGCCCGGCTTCTGGTGCCAACTTCCTGCCTCTGAGGATTCCAGGAAGCAGAAGGAATGGCTCAAGTGACTGGGTCCTGGCCACCCACATAGGGGACCTGGGTTGAGTTTCTGGTCCCTGGCTGTAGGCTCCCCCAGTCCTTGTGGGCATCGGGCGGGCAGGGGAGTGTGACCCCTATCTAAAATAAGTGCATTTAAATAACAGTACCCTAATTTAATGAAGCATCAATCATCTAGATAATCAATAATTACTCATTTCATTAATAACACTTTTAATTACCTGGGCTTATCCCAGGTCATTTAAAGCAAATCCCTGGGATGCGATCCAGGCACCCATCTGATGTTTTTAAAAACCACACCGGTGATTCTGTTGCCCGTTATGGGTGAGAACCTTGCCAGGGGTGTTTCTTGGATTGTAATAAGCACTCAAATCACCCGATCACGTGGAGATGCAGAGTCTGGCTCCTGAGGTTTGGGACAGCCTGGAGTTCCACTTCCATCATGCCCCCGTCACAGGGCACGGCTGTCCCAGGACCACTGAAGAGTCAGGAGATACTGAAGCAGATGATGGGTGGAGTCCTTTGGAAGTATTTTTTTTTTTAGATTTACATATTTTGAAAGTCAGAGTTACACAGAGAGAAAGAGAGATCTTCCATCTGCTGGTTTATGCCTCAGACGGCTGCAATACCAGGGTGAGCCAGGCCGAAGCAGGAGCTAGGAGCATCATCCGGGCCTCCCAGGTGGCTGGCAGGGGTCCAAACACTCTTGAGCCATTTTCTGTTGCTTTTCCCAGGCCATTAGCAGGGAGCTGGATCGAAAGTGGAACAGCCAGGACTTGAACCAGCACCTTTGTGGGATGACAGCGTAGCAGGTGGTGGCTTTACTCGCTGTACCACAACCCCGGCCCTGGTCCATTGCAATTCTGATGGATTGGCTACGACCCTGCATCCTGGGAGGGCTTCACAGGTTTGCCAGGAAATGGGGCCTCCCTGTAGCCACCAGCATCTTCTGATCCTCTCAAGTCGAAGCAATCAGCTGTCTCCCTGTTACTGCTACCCGCATGGACGCAGAAGGCTTCCCAGTGGAAGGTTTCCACGCTGTGGCTCCAGGACGCCCTCAGCGGGGATGGAGAGACTAGGAATGGTTATTGGCATCAGAGTAACCTTGTGCCATGACAGAAGTTCAAGTTCATGCAGACTGAGCCCAGGACAGTTCCGCCTAAAGCCCAGGTCAGCCCAGTGCGGCTGCTCCTTCAGGTCCCACCTCACCCCCTTGGCTGGAGCGGCCTCTCCCCGCACCGGCTGCTGCCTCTGGCTTAAAGCTCTTTACTCATCAGCCTGCACCTGAGGGGTTTAGTGCCAGGCTTGTGCCTTCTTTAAAGGAGAAGCCCTCTGGGGCAGCGCCCAGGCCTGCATGCTTCCCTTCTGGTCCCTCCCCCCAGCCAGCCTCGAAGCGTCAAGGGTGAACCTGCAAAAAACGGCAGTGCGCTCACATCGCTTCGCTGCTCCGAGCCCTCCAATGGCTTCCTTCGATGACTGGAACTAAACCCGTACTCAGCACCGTGGCCACATGGCCTGCAGCTGCTCCACTGCCAACATGACCCACCTCCTCTTCCCCTCCCTTGCTCAACCTCCTCCCAGGGCTCCAAGCTCACTCCTGCCTCAGGGCCTTGGCTCTCATTATTCCTTCTGCCAACACACTTCACGTGTCTGGGGCTTCTTGTCCCATCTCACAGCCTCAGCGTCGCCTCTCCTACAAGGAGGAACAGCCTTCTAAGTGGTCTTTCCCATCCCAACCTGAGCCTGTCTCATACCCAGTTTTTATTTACTGACTTACCTACTTACATTTGGAAGGCAGAGTGACAGAGACAGAGAAGGGAGAGATCTTCCATCCACTTGTTCGCTCCCCAAATGCCCACAACAGCTGGGGCTGGACCGGGCTGAAGATGAGAAACCAGAGCTCCCTGTGTGTCTACCATGCAGGCGGCAGGGCCCCACTTGGGCCAGCCCATGCTGCTTCCCACGTGCACACCGGCAGGAAGCTGGATGGGAAGGGGAGGCGGGCCTTGAACTCAGACACTCTGATGAGAGATGTGGGCATCCCAAGTGATGGCTTAACTATGGCACCCAAACCCCTGCCCCACCATACTGTGTCTTAGAGTCATCCTGGCATTTATGACTATTATAGTTCTCTTTATTGATTGTTTTCTTATTTCTTTTCTGTCCCTTTATCCTCAAGCCTCTTCCGCTAATTGTAAGCTCTGCAAGACACTCTGTAGCTGTGTTAGCTTAGGTAGCTTTTCTTTGTTACTATCAAGGAATAACTGAGATAAGCTGCCTGTGAAGGAGACATTGAGTTTGGCTTACTACTCGAGAGGTTCACAGTGCAGAGCAGGTGGCCCCGGGGGTTCGCCTCTGTGGAGGGTGGCGGTGGTGGAGTGTGGAGTGCAGGTAGAGGAGGGATCACTTGGCAAAGCAGCCAGGCAGCAGAGTGGCTGGGCCTGCCTCAGCTCTTACAGCCAACCCTCTCGAGAGAGCCACCAGCCAGGGGCAGCCCCTCAATGACCTAAGGCCCTCCCACTAGGCCCACCCCCAACCACCATAACTGGTTAAGTTTCTATCCACTTAGTACCAGTAAGTTATGAATTTCGGGCTTCAAGTCCTGTGTGAGCTCAGGAGCCAAATCATGCTCAAGCCATGGCAGTAGCTTAATCGCTGTGATACCTCTAGTGTCTAGGACTTCGGCAGGCAGGAGTAGGAGGACTTTAATGGTTAATTAGACAAAACTTGGATTATTTACTGCACTTAGCACAACGTGTTCACTTAACAAAGCTTTTCTTGACTTTTTTCAACCAAAATGCAGATAGCAATTTGGGTATTCTCCAGGAAGACCAATTGGCAGAGAAGCAGTGCAACAATAAGACGCATTAGACAGAGACAGCTTGGGGTCCAGTCTGCCTCTCCCTTGCATTTGCGGGGCAGGGGTGAATGTGGGGCGTGTGATGCGACTGCTCGTTCATCAGACCGGAGGAGCTGTAGAACGTCAGAACAAGCTTCTACTCCTACCCCTGCTCTCCATTCTTCTTCAGTGCCCAGCGGCAAACTGGCAAGAGGCACACGTAGGTGGGGGCGTGGGGCAGGAGCTCCAGCTCTGGCTCTCTGCCTTGCTCCACAACCCAGCGCCCCTGGGAAGAGGGCAGCTCTCAGCGCCAGGCCAGCTCTTCCACTAAGTCCTGGCCAAGCAACCCAGATGTGGGATGCCAAGGGCGCCACACAGGGGCCCAGAGGCCTCTGGCAGAGGAGGCCAGTGCTGACAGGAGGTAGACGTGAGCCAGGGCCCAGCGAGAGATTGTGCCAGGGGCAGCTGGGAGCAAGGCTGCGCCTCCACCTGGGTTCCAAGCCCTTCTCTAACACTGCCAGTCGGGGAGTTTATCACTCTCCCAGGTCTGCGTAATTCCACCCCATACAGCTGGCAGGTGGCGAGGCAATCTGACGTTCCCCTTGGAATACTGCTGTAGCTTCACCGTCTCACGGGGTGGTCTCTGGGCCCCTCCAGGAGGCCTTGGGTGGGTGGAAGGAGGAACAGAGGCTGCTGTCCAAATTGCGTCAGACTAAATCTACTTTCAAGGCCCATTTTCCACTGGAGATGTAAATTTCCATGAAAAAGTGCAAAAGGGAGCATTGAAACAGAGCCACAGGAAAGGTTCTTTGCCCAGAAAAGAGCCTAAGGCATTTGTGTGTGTGCTGGCGAAGGAGAGAGTGTCCAAGCACGGACCCAGCCACGCAGGGGTGCAGGGTGCGGGAGGCTTTTATGGTTGTGACTTCGCCGCAGGGTCCCAGCGGTGGAGCGAGCTGGGCTGTGGTTCTGAGGGTGTCTGGCGTGTAGCACTCTTTTCATTCAGTTGCATTGAGTTCACCACATGGGAATCGCATGCCTGCTCTGAGCTGGGCATTGGGCCAGGTGCAGGGGAGTGGCAATGATCCCAGTGACATCACAGGATGCGCACACAGCAGGGACCTCGACGTTGGAAGCCCCACACAATTATAACAAAGCTCTAGATTTCCCATCACCTGGTGACCTAGCTGCGGACTAGGTCGGTCATCACAGCACAGCGCATTCCTCGCAGGTGCGTGGTGATGTTGGTGTACAAACACCCGCTGGGCTGCCCGTAGGGTGATGGGAGGCGCATCAGGGTACTGCCGTGTGTGTTCATTG
Organism: Oryctolagus cuniculus; assembly: GCF_051225735.1. Lineage (NCBI taxonomy): Eukaryota > Metazoa > Chordata > Mammalia > Lagomorpha > Leporidae > Oryctolagus > Oryctolagus cuniculus. The sequence continues at coordinate 11,040,784 of NC_142870.1, read as the reverse complement.
TACTGCGTTTCTGCCATTATTGAATCTTTTTATTTTAATTTATTTTACTTACAGAGAGGGAAAGAGAGGAGAGAGAAGAGCGAGATCTCAGCTGGTGGTTCACTCCCCAAATGCCTGCAAGAGCCAGCCAGGGTTGGGCCAGGCCAAAGTCAGGAACTGGGAACTCCCTCCAGATCCCCCACTGAGGGTAGCAGGGATCCAGCTGCTTGCGTCATCTCCTGTTGCCTCCCAGGGTGTGCATCAGCACAGCACTGGGGCAGCGAGCAGAGCCAGGACGCAGCCCCAGGCACTCGGATGTGGGATGCAGGGACCTCAAGGGGTGGCTTCTCCGCGGTGCCCAAAGCCCACACTTTATCTTTATTTCAGGGTACGCCCTGCTTCTACAAATAAAAAAGGCTTTTCTGCAAGACCATGCCCGGGCACACCCACAGCAGCCTCCCAGATCGCACACCAGCAGCCTCCCAGATCGCACGTGTGAGATGGCCTGTACCATGCCGGCTCGTGTGAGGGGCGCTTGGTGACGCTCACGCCATGGCAGAGTCACCGTGGCTGCATCCCTCCGAACGTGGCCCTTTCACTAAGCCATGCACGACTGTGTGTCCACTCCTGCCCCTGTCCAAGACCTTGTCATCTGGTGGAGGACGGAAGCCGGAGCCACTTGCACAGCGCTGTGCGACGGTGGAGCAGCCCCGTCTTTCTGAGCTCGACCAGGGGTTTGTCGTCTGAAGACCCGGTTCAACTCCTAACCCACCTGCTTCCAGCCATGTGACTTCAGATACGTTACTTGTTATTTTAAGCCCGAGTTTTCTCCACAGTCATACAAGGAAACAACATCTTCTCTGTCTGCTTTGTGGGTTCTTATGAGATGTCAACAAGATCATTTACCCGAGAGCGTTTCGGGAGCTCCTAGGGAGAGCTCCAGAGTAAATGGCGGTTGGCCCTACCAAGAGCTCGGCTTGGAAGCTCTCATGGATGATCCCTCGTGTTCACTGGGAAGCTGGGATTCTGCTTGTTATCCATCAGAGGTGAAAATCTGTAGGAAGTGACAGCCACGCGCTGTCCATTGTGGAAGCCACTAGGCACGTGTGACTACTTGAGACATGCTGGAGTGTAGAATCCGCACTCGACTATGAACTTGCAGTGTAAAACACCTCGTGTGGGGGCTGGCGCTGTGACACAGTAGGCTAAGCCTCTGCCTGCAGTGCTGGCATCCCATATGGGTCCCCGTTCACATCCCAGCAGCTCCTCTTCCGATCCAGCTCTCTGCTGTGGCCTGGGAAAGCAGTAGAAGACGGCCCAAGTCCCTGGGCCCCTGCACTCGCGTGGGAGACCCAGAAGAAGCTCCTGGCTTCTGACTGTAGCTCCTGGCTTTGGATGGGCACTGCTCTGGCCATTGCGGTCATCTGGGGACCAAACCAGCAGACATAATTCTTTTCTCTCTGTCTCTCCCTCTCTGTCTGGAGCTCTACCTCTCAAATAAATAAAGTCTTTATTAAAAAAAAAAACTCATGACAGATTTTTATTGATTACATATTTCAATAAAATATTTTGGATATATTAGGTTATGTTAAATAAGTATGTAAACTAATTTTGTTATTTATTCATACTACTACTGTTTTGGAGCTGTGTGTGGTGTATGCTCTCTTTGGAACCCTTATCCTATACCCAGTATTGGTACACATTTGTACAACCTCAGGGGGTCATGGACCCCCGAAAATGCCATCTATGAAACCCTAAAGCAACTATTCCAGAGGTTGCTTTTCACGTACGTTCACAACGCACACTCAGAGGCCCCTGTGGAGTTAGTTCACTGGGCTTTCCTGTGCAGGAACTGGCTTGGTGGTCATTGTCATTGTCATGGTGCGGGAGGCGGGCTGGGAGCGCGGTGCCCTCAGGCTGGGGAAGACTGGCGTGTACTCGTGACTGTGAATCTGGGCTAGAATGAGGACACCCTGGATGCCAAACACACATGCAAATGACAACCCCACTTCCCTCCCATCCTGAGTCTCTCCCATGGTCAAGGGAAAAACTCCATGCACAAAGTAAGAGCCACCTGTTAGGTCCCCTAGGTCACTCCCTGTGCCCACCCCATGCTCTGAAGTGTTATTCGTGCCTGTTTTATGCATCGAGGAAGGGAAGAGAATGACTCAGGACCTGGCCGACAAGGCGGCAGGGGAGCGGGGAGCGGGGACTCACCGCCTCCCACAGTGTGCAGGTTGCTTTCTGCCGGGCAACTGCTGCTACCCAAAGGAGGAGGCAAGTAAGGTAGGGGGCGCTGCTCTGAGGCCTCGCAGACCTGGGGAGGCAGCGCTGGCCAAGCCCCACGTCCTGGCCTGTGGTTAGACAAGATCTCCTACTCAGTTCACAATACCCAAGATATGGAGTCAACCCAGATGTCCATCAGCCAATGACTGGATAAAGAAATTAAGGTGGCCGGCGCCGCGGCTCACCAGGCTCATCCTCCACCTTGCGGCGCCGGCACACCGGGTTCTAGTCCCGGTCGGGGCGCCAGATTCGTCCCGGTTGCCCTCTTCCAGGCCAGCCCTCTGCTGTGGCCAGGGAGTGCAGTGGAGGATGGCCCAAGTGCTTGGGCCCTGCACCCCATGGGAGACCAGGATAAGTACCTGGCTCCTGCCATCGGATCAGCGCGGTGCGCCGGCCGCAGCGGGCCGGCTGTGGCGGCCATTGGAGGGTGAACCAACAGCAAAAGGAAGACCTTTCTCTCTGTCTCTCTCTCTCACTGTCCACTCTGCCTGTAAAAAAAAAAAAAAAATCCTGGCTTTTACAGCAAAATGGACACCACTGGAAACCATTATACTTAGTGAAATGAGCCAGTCCCCGAAAGACAGACACGTGTTTTGCCTGATCTGGGGTAACTAATAGAGTACCTACAATGTAATGTATTGGGGTGAAATGGACACTTTGCGATTCCATCATTGTTTACAGCCTTTGTCTCTTCTGTTGAGGAACAGGTTTTTTTTTTTTCATACTATTTTTTGAACTCTTTACTTAGTTCAGGGTTAACCTCACCATCATTAGTAAACTGAAAATAGAACTTTGTAAACATTAAGGGTGGGAATAGGAGCGGAGGAGGAAGAAGGGTTGAAACATGGGCAGGAGGGAGGGCAGGGTAGGAAGAATCACTGTTCCTAAATCTGTATATATGGAATGTATGAGACTTGTACAACTTAAATAAAATTTGAAAAGATAAGACCTTTTAAAAGTTTTAGTTATTTATTTGAAAGACAGAGTTACAGAGAGAGAGAGATTTTCCATCTGCTGCTTCACTCCCCAAATGGCTGCAACAGAGCGGGTGGGCCAGGCTCAAGTTAGGAGCCTGGAACTCATCCGGGTCACGTGGATGCAGGGACCCAAGCACTTGGGCCATCTTCTGCTGCTCTCCTAGGTGTATTAGCAGGGAGCTGGATCAGAAATGGAGCAGCCAGGACTCCAGTGCTCATATGGGATGCCAGCTCTGCAGGCAGCAGCCTGAACTCACTGAGTCATGATGCTGGCTCCAGATGAGAAGATATTATCGTGACCTGGAACTACTAAGAGACCTCGGTTGACCAGTTGACCTCGGTATCTGTGCCCATGGATAGGAAATATTGGGAAAGAACCCTGCACCTGTACTGACAGGTGCACACTTCCCTTGTCATTATTCCCTTAACAATACAGTGTAGCAGCTATGCACAGAGTGTTCACATGGCATTGGGATTTAAGTGCCCAAGTTCTATGCAAATACATCAGTTTATGCAAGGGACTTGAGCAGCTGTGAATTTTGGTGTCTCTGGTGGGGCAGGGGGAGGTGTCTTGGAACCAGTCCTCCACAGATCCCGAGGGACCACTGTGCAAATGTGCACAATGGGAATTGTCTCGCACAATGCTGGAAGCTGAGATGTCGCCAACAGATACCCAGTCTGCGAGTTGGAGACCCAGGAGAGCTGAGGCCCACGGCTGGCGGGGTGGGGAGGGGCTTCACGTGGAAGTCCCAGAGTCTGAAGGCTGAGACTTCAGGGGAACATGGACGCCGCAGCTCAGGGTGAGACAGCAAGTTCTGCTGTTTTGTTCTGCTCAGGCCCTCAGTGGATCGGCTGCCGGCCACCCTCACGGAGGAGAGCAGGTCTGCTCTCCCCAGTCCACTGACAACTCTTAACTAGTCTTCCCAGACGAACCCAGATGCCAGCTCTCTGGGCACCCCTTAGCCCAGTCAGGTACACGTACAATCACCACCACAGGGCGGGCATGGGGCCTGTGGTGAAGGTGCGGGTTACCCTACCACACATGGGCATCCCTGAGTCCAGTCCTTGGCTCCGGCTGCTGACTCCAGCTTCGTGTTAACGTGGACCCTGGGAGGCATCAGGTGATGGCTCAAGTAATTGGGTTCCTGCTAGCCATAAGGGAGCCCTGGATGGGATTCCTGGCTCTTGACTTTGGCCCAGCCCAGCCCAGTCCTGGCCATTGTAGGAACTTGGGATGCAGACCAGCGGATAGGAGTACACTTGCTCAATCTCTCTCTCTAATAAAAAAAATTCTCAAGCTAACAGCATACTGGAATTCTCTGAGTTGTTGGGAAGCCATCTTTATGACTTCCTTTTGGAAGAAAATGCTAGAAGCTTGACAGAGAAAGTAAAACCCCAAAGAAATGAAAAGACCGCTCTCTGGGCTTTGTATGGCTTGAGTTAGATGTGGTTCTCTGCCTACTGGAGCCATTTCCATCCACCCAGCATGGGCTGGGAGTCAGGTCTGCTGAAGGCAGAGTCTGCTGCGGGCGGCTGGGCTGCCCGGGGCTGGTGGATCTCTGTTGATGTCAGCCCACAGAGGACATCGCTAGCTGGCCCGGTCCCAAGCAGAAGCAGCAGATCCCCGTGCACATTCTACAAGTGGGACGACCAGGGGCGATATAAAGGGCAACCAAACAAGAAAGTCTTTCTTTCTGAGAATGTTTCCACTGCACTTAGGTTAGAAAAGGATCCAGGGAGGACACACACTAGCCCTTTCATTTAGCAAAATAAAATGCCGATCTGCTTGGTAATCTGTGCAGTGGAAGCCTAAGCCAGAATCTTGTTTTTAAAGGTTTTGTTTAACTTGCCACCCCCACACCTCCTTCCCACTGCCTAGCATCGAACTGGACAAGAAGAAAGGAGCCAGTGGCCTGGCAGATGCTGCCACGTGACATGTCCTCGTCAAACAGTTTCTCTGATGCTCCTATAAATCGGCACGGGAGGCATCTGTATCTCCTGGGGATTTTGTTCCTGTTTTTATGAATATGGTTAAACGCGTGGAACATCTCATTTTTCAGAGCTGTGTTTTTTCATTAAACATCATCACAGTGCACAGACATTCCTGATACATGATTTGGCAGGTGTCAGCCAAAACGTTCCAACCTTGGCTTCCAAAAACCCATTCCAGATTTGGCTTAGACCATCAGGCTTCGTCCAGGGCCCCAAGTGGAAAGGTGCTGCTGGCTGGGCCCCGGGCTCAATGCCGCCCTCTAAAAACCACCTGGTGGATCTCCCCGACAGTGCGAGACCGGAGGGATTTGTTCATCAGATGACCTTTCCCTCCCTGGAAAACAGCACATGGAAGAAAAACACAAGAGGCGCTCCAGCTGTCTGCCCAGGAGTTCACACAGGTGGAGGCACTGAGGGGCCTCTGCGTGAACCGAGTGAGAAATGTGTTCTCCTGTCCTACCGTGCCGTGCCTGCCTTCAACCGACGATCCAACTGCGGTACAACTGGTGGCACTTGTCAAATTCCAAGTAGATTTTTGCTTCCAGGTAAAAATGTTATAACTAAGGAGTGGGGTTGTGTCTTCTCAGGTGGTCCCTCATACAACATTTCTCAAAGCATGGTCTGGAGGTTCCCTTGCACCAGAATTGGCTGGACCTGTTTCAACGACTCCTAACCACCTTCTGGACTCCTAACTGCCTGCCAAATTTGCGAAGGCTAGAGCCAAGGTTATGCATTGTACCAAGCTCCCAGGAAATCCTGATACACTCCAAAGTTTGTGAACCATTTGATGTAAAAAGCTCTTAAATCCTCGCAACAAATTGTGGTAGAGAATAGGATTATTTGCTTTCTCTAACGTCTGTGGGAATTTAATGAACTGTGTTTTTGTTGTAGGGAAAACTCGAACCTCAAAGGACAGAGGCTACTTCTAGCCTTTGCCTTGGCTGACTGAGGTGTGTATCTTGTCCATTTGAGGTTGTGCATCATTATCTGCCCAAGAACAGCATTTGTTTCTGTGTTTCTCCGAGGGGAGAATTTGTCCTTCAATTATATGCAATTGCAACATGTTGATAAAAGCAAAAGCAAAACAATAAGACCATTTTGTCACATTTCTCATTTCCCTGCAGTTAAACACTTGTTGAGGGATAAAAAACCAAGTTAGTGAACCTTGCTATGGACCATCTTCCATGACAGAATACGCCAGCACTTGTGTTTTCAGATAACCATTGTCACCTAAGAGCGTCAGGGTGCCCTGGTCCTTGAAGAAAATCCTGATGAGATTTGCACCATCCCTGGGTCCAGAGGCTGCCTGATGTGAGAGCTACACAGCAAGGAGCCACACAGAGCACTGGTCGTTTTTCTGATGCTATTGGGTGGCTCTTAACCGCTAATTTTAGGACAAAGTAAACTCCTGGGTTTTAAGCTTTATGGTTATCTGGTTAGTTTAGGCAAAGTGGCAAAGTCCATTACATCAGATAACAATGAAAACAGAGGCCGGTGCTGTGGTACAGTGGGTTAACAGCCTGGCCTGAAGTGCCCGCATCCCATATGGGCGCCGGTTCTAGTCCTGGCTGCCCCTCTTCCGATCCAGCTCTCTGCCATGGCTTGGGAAAGCAGTAGAGGATGACCCAAGTCCTTGGGACCCTGCACCCACGTGGGAGACCTGGAAGAAGCTCCTGGCTCCGGGCTTCGGATTGGCACAGCTCCAGCTGTTGAGGCCAATTGGGGAGTGAACCAGTAGATGGAAGACCTCTCTCTCTCTCTCTCTCTGCTTCTCCTCTCTGTGTAATTCTGATTTTCAAATAAATAAATAAATCTTTAAAAAAATGAAAACAAATAAGTCCCTTGCCAAGTCACAGATGGACTAAAACAGCTACAAAACAGCTGTCCACACCTTCCCCAACCCCCACTGGCCACATCTAGAGGCCACACGAAATCGGTACCCCCAAGGGAAGATGCCGGTGTTACGTCAAAGCCATAACACAGCATCTTTGTCTCAGGAAGGATGGAATCTTTCCGCCATCGAGAGCACTCTCTTTTCAGGCTGCCCAGTGAGCCTACAGATACCAGGGTGACCCTGCGGAGACACTGAGTGACCAGAAAGGAATGTGGCCTCCTTCGCTTTGTGAGCGTCAGCGTCCTGCAAAGTGCAGCCAAAAACGTTGTTAGTTTTTGAAGAGATACAGTTCATGGCTTTTCTGTACTTGTAGGGCCAGGGGGTCAAATGAAGTCCAGCCTTGCTTCTAGATCTTTCTCTCAGGTCCTCTTGCAACCTCTTGGCCCCTTTAATAGTGATAAGCATCCTCCTGGTTCAGCGCCCGTGTTCCCAAGAAGCTCGGTTATGATACGAAAATAGGATGGCTGCCAATGGCTTTCAGAATGTGTGCTCGGCACCCACGGTGGGCGTGTCTGGCGAGAGACAACAGCTGCTGGGAGGCCCCCTCCCTTCTCTCCATTCTCCCACCCCTGCAAATGCCCCCACTTAGCCAAACTCATCCGGACGCTCAGAAAAACCCACTCGGCCAGTGCAGCCCTCACCTCCTGATTCCTGGCCCGTGATGGGCGGAGGGGAGGAGGAAGGGAAGCCTTGGGCTGGCAGGTCACTCCATCAAAACGTGGCAGACGTGCAAGTCATTGAACTGGGGGAACGCTGGCTAACACGTGCGTCTCCTACGTTGGGGCATCTTTTCCTGTGAACTGCTTTGATCCAAGATCATCAAAACAGAGACGTCGAGGGCAGACCGATCAGAAGCCACTGGTCAGCCACCCATCCCTGTGGCTGCCTGGGGCACGGCTGTGGCTGTGCTGGGAGTCCTTTGGGAAATGTGGAGACGGGGATGCGCCTTTCAGAAAGTCCCCTCTAGGACATTCCTGAGAAACAAGGGTGGAGACTCTGCTAAGCCATTCTGGCTCTTTCCAGGGAAAACACCACGGCTTTGGCGGATTGTACTCTTATTAGCTGACATACTGAACTAACATGAGCAGGAAAATAAAGTCGTCTTTGTAAGGATAATAATAAACCTATTAAACAATGTATCCCTTATGGAGATACAACCGTAAAAATAGTGTTGCTTTCCATTTTCTCTCTCTCTCTTTTTGAAAGAGTGGAAATTTTATTTATTTATTTTCATCTATTTGAAAGGGAGGGGGGAGAGAGAGTGAGAGAGAATCTTCTGTCTGTTGGTTCTTTCCCTAAATACCCACAATAGCCAGTGTTGGGTCAAGCCAAAGCCAGGAGCCAGGAGCCAGGAGCCAGGAATTCCACCTGGGTCTCCCATGTGGGCCACGTACCCGAACCATCACCTGCTGCCTCCCAGGAACATTAGCAGGAAGCAGGGTAAGAAGCACAGAGGAGCTGGGATTTGAACCAGCACTAAGCTATGGGATGCAGCTGTCTCAAGCTATGGCTTAACCTGCTGTACCACAATGCCAACTCCTGCAATCCATTTCCCAGACTACCTCCCTTCTCTCCACACAGTGATCAGTCTAGAATCCCACTTATTTCGTGGCATGACCTGGTCCTTCTTTTCCAGTAAACTTTAAAATTTAGAATGATTTTTTAAAAATATTTATTTTATGAAGCCTGTGCTGTGGCGTAGTGGGTAAAGCCGCCGCCTGCCGTGCTGGCATCCCATATGGGCGTTGCTTCAGGTCCCAGCTGCTCCACTTCTGATCCAGCTCTCTGTATGGCTGGGAAGGCAGTGGAGGATGGCCCAAGTCCTTGGACCCTGCACCTGCGTGAGAGACCCAGAAGAAGCTCTTGGCTCCTGGCTTCAGATCGATACAGCTCCAGCTGTTGTGGCCATCTGGGGAGTAAACCAGTGGATGGAAGACCTCTCTCTTTCTCTCTGCCTCTGCCTCTATGTAACTGACTTTCAAATAAATAAATAAATCATTAAAACAAACAAACAAGCATTTAGTTTATTTTATTTGAAAGCCATAGATACAGAGACAGAAGGAGAGACAGATACAGAGAGGGAGAGAGAGAGAGAGAGAGAGAGAGAGAGGGAGGAGAGATCTTCATCCGCTTGTTCACTTCCCCAATTGTAACTTGCAAAATTGTACAGTCACTGTGGACATTTTGAAACATAAGGGGCCAGTGCTGTGGCATAGCAGGTAAAGCTGCCGCCTGCAGTGCTGGCATCCCATGTGGGCGCTGGTTCGAGTCCCGGCTGCTCCACTTCCGATCTAGCTCTCTGCTATGGCCTGGGAAAGCAGTAGATGACCCAAATTCTTGGGCCCCTGCACCTGCGTGGGAGGCCCTGAGGAGGCTGCTGGCTCATGGCTTTGGATTGCGCAGCTCCAGCCACTGCGGCCATCTGGGGAGTGAACCAGCGGATGGAAGACCTCTCTGAGAGAGAGAGAGAGAGAGAGAGAGAGAGAGAGAGAGACTAAGACTATTAAGACATGAAAAGACATGGGGGAAGCTTTAATGTCTATTGCTAAGTGAAAGAAACCAGTCTGAAAAGTCTACAGTGGTGCGTGATTCCAACCATATGTGATATGATATTCTGGAGAAGGCAACACTGTGGAGATAGTAAAAAGATCAGGGGTTAACAGGGGTTCAGGGACAGGGAAGGGGGAGGAACAGGTGGAGCAGCGGGGGTTTGGAGGGCAGTGAAACTATTCTGTAAGATATGGTAACAGTGGACACATGTCACACATTTGACAAAGCCTACAGAACTAAGCGCGACGAGTGAGCCCTGATGTTAAACAGTGGACGTCGTTAATAATAATGTGTCAGTGTTGGCTGGCGGCTTGTCAGCTGTAACAAATGTACTGCATTAAAGCAAAGATGTTAATAACGGGGGTAAAACAACAAGGATGGAATTGAGCTAGTCTGCGGGGCACTCTTTACTCTCTGCTCAATTTCTCTGTAAATCTAAAATTGCTCCAGGAAGGTCAGTTTTTAAAAATGGTGAGGTCAGAAGGCTCCTTGATGGAGGGAGAGTCCTGGTGACAAGCAGCCTGGAGTCCCATCCCCAGGTGAGCCATCGGATGTGGCTGCCTTAATGCCCCCATGGTTTCTTCTTAACACGACGCCTCACTACCAACACTTCAGCGTTAGCCTCCGCTGGACACCTGCTGAGCACGAAGACCGAAGAACATCTTGTTGCACTTGAGGCTCAAGTTCCTGCACCTGCTCTCCCCAGGACAGAGGGTCTTCTAGCTCCCAGGTGTAGTGGTGCAAGGCGATGTGGGTGAAATTGTAAAATCCCAGACCCCAGGAGAATGCCTTGGGGCCCTGGAGAACACATTCCGGCAGCTGGATGGTTCTGGTGGATGAGGGCCTTGGGTTCTGCTCCGTGTGGGGCAAAGCAGTTGTTCTGGAGGAGTTTGGTGTTTCCCTTAAGATGAGGAGTAGAGGGGCTGCTGCTGTGGCGCAGTGGGTTAAAGCCCTCGCCTAAAGGGCCAGCATCCCACGTGGGCACCGGTTCTAGTCCTGGCTGCTCCACTTCCGATCCAGCTCTCTGCTATGGCCTGGGAAAGAAGTAGAAGATGGCCCAAGTCCTTGGGCCCCTGCACCCGCGTGGGAGACTTGGAAGAAGCTCCTGGATCCTGGCTTCGGATCAGTGCAGTTCTGGCTGTTGCGGCCAATTGGGGAGTGAACCAGTGGATGGAAGACCCCTCTCTCTCTGTCTCTATCTCTCTCTGTAACTCTGTCTTTCAAAAAAAAAAAAAAAAAAAAAAAAAAAAAAAAGATGAGGAGTGGAAACTTCAGTAAGACACAACCATGGTTTATGCCCACAGGAACATTCCAGTAATATAAACCATGTGGCTTTTCTCATCTTTTTTTTTTTTTTTAAGATTTATCTTACTTATTTGAAAGTCAGAGCTACAAGGAGGTGGGGAGAGAAACAGAAAGAGAGAGAGAGAGATAAAAAGAGAGAGAAAGATCTTCCATCTGCTGGTTCACTCCCCAAATGGCCACAACAAAGCCAGGAGCCAGGAGCTTCATCCGGGTCTCCATGTGGGTGCAGGGGCCCTAGGACTTAGACCATGATCCCCTGCTTTCCCAGATGCATTAGCTGGGAGTTGGATGGGAAGTGGAGCAGCTGGGACTTGAACCAGCGTCCATATGGCACACTGGCACTACAGATGGTGGCTTAACCCTGAAGATTTACACTTGATCTTAGCCAAAAGGCTGAGAAGCAATTAACCCTGAAGGTTTAAGAGCTGAAATGTGCGCCACAGTGCTGGTCCCAGGCTGTTCTCATCTTAGAGAGAGCATCTTGTCAAAGGGGTCGCCTGGAAAACAACGGGAAGTGTGGCGGAGTGTCAGTCCTCTTTGGGGTGGCAATGAGCCTGAGACCCTACATTCTACAAGCTCCCTCGTAGCCTGGGATAACCCCATGTTAGTTCTGGCCAATGAGACGTAGGCAGAGGTTGTAGGGTAAGGTGCTGTGCAGACAGATTACAAGGAAGCACGTTGGGAAGAGGGCGAGCCACTGGCACCCATGTGTTGTCTGTCTTCTCTCCCTTCTGCCTGAGTGCGGATGCAATGCTGGAGGCAGTGTCATGACTGTCCTCAGGAGGCAACTGCAGGCACAAGACTACCCACGGAGCTAGGAAAGCAGAGAGCTACAACGCTGCTTCTAGCTGCTGCTGCGTCGCTGCCATACCGATCATGAATGGTCATGCGTGACCCACCGCCGGATTTCTTTACAGGTGGAAATGAGGCCCCCGTCTTCCAGGAGTTTCTGGCACTTGCAGTCAAAGCTGGCCTGCTTTGCTGGCTGACAGTCTGGTGCACTCTAGGGGCTGCCACAGCTGGTGGTGTGTTCTCTGGGACTTCGGACACATGGCCTCCCATTTCCTGCTGTTCGATGCTTCGTTTGTGAAATGTAATCAGCAATAATACTGACCACTGGCCTGTCTTAACAATAGCTAGAAGTAATTCATTTTACGCGCTACGAGCACAGTGCCAGAGACGTTCTACGAGTCGACCTAGTAGGTCCACGCTGGAATTGCTTTCCAGTAAGGGCGAGGCTGCCTGGAAATGCACAAGAATACTTCTTGTTAAAAATTGATACATAGTATTGCACATATTTTGGGGTGCAGTGCTGTAATCCAATACACGTATTTAATGTGTAACCATCAAAGTAGGATAAGCAGCACTTCAGCCTCCCCACACACTCGTCATTCTACGCGAGGGGACACTGGGGACTCCTCTTTCCTGGTTCTTTCACAATCTATCATAGATCGCGGCAGACTGTGGTCCTCCCTGGCACCGTAGTGCGCCAGGACTAACTCCTCCTGTCCAGCTGTTCTGGTGCCCTTTATCTAATCCCGTCCCTACACCTTTGTCAGCTCTACTTCACAGACTGCAGTGACCACTCTTCCATTCACTTCTATGAGATTGAGTGGTTTTTTTTTTGTTTTGTTTGTGTGTTTTTTTTTTGTTTTGTTTTGTTTTTTTTTTTTTTAGTCTTCACCGATGAGTGAGAACCTGCAGTAGTTGTCTTTCTGTTCCTGGCTCCTTTGATGCAATGTGATATTCTCCACTTTGAGCCCTGTTGCAACAAAGGCAGGACTTCATCCTCATTTGCTGCTGAATGGTACTCCATTGTGTACTCACACCCCACTGTCTATGCTGTCAGCCCCCAGTGGACACCCAGTGGATTCCCATTCTGGGCTGTTGGGAATAGTGAGGAGTGGAGCAGCAATAGGAGTACAGCTGACTGTGGCAGTGATCCACTGCCTTAGGAAGCATGCCCAGTAGCGAGATTGCTGGCTCTCATGGAAGATCCATTTTAAATTTTTGTGACACCTCCATCCTGTTCTCGGTCATGGCTATCCCGACTTGCAGCTCCTCTCATTGGGTAAGGAGAGCTAGAGAGCCATGCAGACAGGCCAATCCATGTCTCTGAGGCCGTCCCCTTGGACTCAGCTTGGATAGCATCGGGAGCAGTTATCCAAGCAACTGGCCAGAGGCTGAGCGAGGGTCCCTGTGGGAAAGTTCTCTGCCCGCTGAGATGGCCGACTGAAGTGTTTTCCCCAGGGCGCCCTCCTCTCCCCCTCCCCATTTGGAAGGAAACTGCCTCCCAGAATGGAATCGGTGCCCCTTGCTCTGCCTTCCCCGCTGTTCCCAGGGATGGACGATGGATGCTGTTCCCGCTCCTGGCAGAGCAGAGCACCTCACCTGGGCACTGGCACTCAGCCCTGTGGCCCTCGAGTACTACACACTCTCTCTCCTGTGCCACAGCACCCAACTGTCCCTCTCTTCTGGATCATTCTCTATGCACACGTGCTCCAGTGTCCACCTCTGGAAATAGCAGCACCTGCTCCGGTGTGAGTCAACCCCTCTCCAGCTCGCTCCTCTCTGCTCTGCTTCCCTGGGCTGTCACACTCCTCCCCCGTCCCCTCTGTTTCCGCCTCCTCGTCCCCCTGTCCCTCCCGGGATCACTCCCGTCAGCCTTCTGTTCCGCGCGTCCTACAGAAACTTCTGCCACGGTCACCAAGACGTCTTCATTGCTGAGTCTAACGGCTGATTCTCAATCCTGTTTACCCAGACACTGAGCAGCGACTTGCCCAAACGCTTACTCTCTTTTTGAAAAGCTGTCTTTACTCAATCTCTTCCATGAGGTTAATAGATACTAGTAAATAACTTTATACCATAATGTGAAGGATTTTATTTCATCGATAGCAATGTCCCCAGTATCTGTTATGGTGCTTGTCATGTAGGAAACACGGTCTATACTTGAATGGGTGAACAGAGATCAGGAACTAGCAAAGGGAAGTCAGGATAAATCTGGCCCATTTCCTGGTTTGCAAATAAAGTTTTATTGGGACATGGCCTTGCTCATTAGTTTATGGATCGTCTGTGGCTGCCTTACACACTGCCAGCAGAGGTGAGTAGTTGTGAAGGAGACTCTATGGCCCACGGAGCCAAAAATGTTTACTATCTGGCCTTCCACAGAAGTTTGTCAGCCCCTTAATTAGGGAATTCCACTTCTGCTATGTGTCATATGCATAAGACCTAACCAGGACAGTGGATTCAGTTCATAGAAACCCCCCGCCAACTCCCTGGGTCCCAGAACCACTATTTAATGTGACTTCCCAGATGGCCTCATTGGCTGGCACCAAGCCAGGTCAACGCCAGGAGCCAGGAGCGTAGAACTCCATCTGGTCTCCCACATGGGTGGCAGGGGCCCAAGGACTTGGGCCATCTTTTTTTTGTTTTCCCAGGCGCCTTAGCAGGGAGCGGGATCGAAAGTGGAGTTGCTGGGACTTGAACTGGCGCCCATATGGGAGGCATTGTAGGAGGTGGCTTGCCCTGTTATGCCACCGTGCTGGCCCCTTCACTGGCATATTAACCACTAGGCTAAACCCCTTGGATCTGGATTTGAGCCACGGTTGACATGTTTCCACCTGGGAAGATCTCAGATTGTATGCTTCTGCTTCAAGTCCTTCCTTGCCCCAACAAGGAAAACAATCGCCTGTGTGCTGTGTACAGGTCAGTTGTTTTCCTGAATGTTCCCTGTGGTGATGATGATGACAGGTATTTTAGCGATTGCTTTAAAGGCGCCAGGCGCCATACTGTTTGCATCTAAGCATTTTGCTTTCTCTTAAGCCTCTCAGCCATCTTGGGATGGACGCAGACGTGTTATTGTAGTCATTCGTGAGTCTAAGGGACACTGAATCCATGACCCCTCACAGATGCCAAAATCCGCAGGTGTTCAATCTCTTACACCAAGCAGTGTAGTATTTGCATAGAACCTATGCAAAGCATATGGGTGCCGGTTTGAGTCCCTGCTGCCCCACTTCCAATCCAGCTCCCTGCTAAAGCACCCGAGAAAGCAGTGGAGAATGGCCCAAGTCCTTGGGCCCCTGCACCCCTGTGGGAGACCCTGATAAAGATCCTGGCTCTTAGCTTCAGCCTGGCCCAGCCCTGGCCACTGGCTGCCATTTGGGGAGTCAACCAGAGGATGGGAGATCTATCTTTTTCCTCTGTCTCTCTCTGTAACTCTGTCTTTCAAATAAATCAAATACACATTCTCCCATATACTTTAAATCATCTCTGGGTTGTTTATAATACTCGACACAATGTAAATGCTTGGCAAATAGTTGTTACATTGTATGGTTTAAGAAATATTGACAGGGCTGGGGCTGTGGTAGAGTGGGTTAAAGCCCTGACCTGCAGCACCGGCATCCTGTATTGGCGCCGGTTTGAGTCCTGGCTGCTCCACTTCCAATCCAGCTCCCTGCTAATGAACCTGGAAAAGCAGCAGAGGATGGCCCAAGTGCTTGTGTCCCTGCATCTGCATGGGAGACCTGGAAGAAGCTCTTGGCTTCAGATCGGCACAGCTCCAGTTGTTGCAGCCATTTGGGGAGTGAACCAGTGGATGGAACTCTCTCTCTCTCTCTCTCTCTCTCTCTCTCTCTCTCTCTGCCTCCCTCTGTTGCTCTGCCTTTCAAATAAATCAACAAATCTTTAAAAGAAAAAGATTTTTTAAAAAGAATACTGTCAAGGAAAAGTATGCATGTTCAGAACAGATGCAATTAAAAGACATTTTCAATCTGTGGTTGTTTGAACCCAAGGAAGTGGAACCCGGGGACACGGAGGGCCAGCTGTAGTCCCATTTCATGGATGAGGAAAGTCAGGTGAGAGAAGCCGAGTAGCTTGCTCAAGAGGAGCTAGGGAATGACTCAGCTTGGATTTGAACACAGCACCGGCCAATTCCAAGGAATTCCTCTAACCACTCTCTCTCCCAGGGGTGGTGAACCTTACACTTCCATGATCCAGTCCAGGACCCCCGTGATGGATGGCTCTGCACAGCTGCTGGGATCAACCTCGGGATGAGAAAAGGGATTATTCAGTGCAGTGCTTGCTTGTACTCGGATTTATTTTGTTCTTTGGTTTTTGTTACTAACACTCGGAGCAAAGAGATACCTTTCTGAAGTCCACTCATCACTGCACACATTTTGCCTTAATTGGATGTCAAAGAAGTTTCTGGAAAAAGTCTCTTCTGCAAAGAAACAGTGGGGGATTGCAGCGGTGCCATTTCCCATCCTGTAATTTATTTTAATGGGCGTCTCATCTCATCTGCATTGAGTGTGTCCTAGGACAACTTTATGGTTTTTTTTTTAAAGTGAAAATTTTCCTTTCTTTTCAGAAACCAAAGGAAAAACTATCACAGAAACTGTTCTCTTCTCTCTGTTGTGTGTTGCAAGTAACATGCTTTTGTCATGATTAAAGTCATTTTTCCTGAAGCCCCTTGCATGATGGAGAGGCATCGAATGTTGTGTCTTCCTCCGCGCGAGCTAAGGCACAGGATTCGGGCTGCACACAGCTCCAGTGATTCAGCGAGGAAGGGGGAACAGACGGATCTCATGGACCACCCCTCGTTATCAGAATGAAGGGGCTTGTTGCTCCCCCCCAAATGTTTACGCTTACAAGAGAATTTTCCAGCTTCCAGAGAAAACATTTTGTTTTCCTCCAACAAAGATCAAAGTGTTCACGCTCTGCAGTATCAGCTGCAGAGAAGATGGCAGGGAGGAAATCCTTTGGTTTTTCATTCAAAGAGTTAACTCTCCCCTGCCCCCTCCCGAGATTGAGGGGACAGAAGGAAACCATCCGGGCAGACAGCAGCCATTCGGCCTGTCCGGAGATGCAATGCAGAAAGAAACAGAGGCAGACAAAGGGGCAGAAGATGTGAACTTCTCACCCTCCTCCCTACGTGCTATTCGGGCGGTGGGTGGCATGAGCCAGCCTTCAAGGTCCCTGCAGTGGGCGTTTTTATGGGGCCAAGCGACAAAGAGCCACAGAGGGAAAGAACTCGTGGACAGCGAGTGGAAAAGTACCAAGCGCCGTCCGCCGGCTTCTGCCGCACGCTGCATCTCGCTCCGGCGAGGGTAGCTCGGGTCCAAGTCCTTCCAGCCCCCGGCTCGCTCTCGGGCCAGCCCTTCGCTGCTGCACAGGAGAGCTTTTGTTTTCCCGGCGGGAGTTCTCTGCCCCACCCCCTTCCTGGCTCCTTCCAGCCAAACCCAGTGATCCGTTCCCCAATGGGGAGCGGCGGGCTCTGGATGGATGGAGGACATTAATTCTTGCTAACTGACTCCTGCCTGCAGCTTCTGTGAACCCCGCACTGTAAAATTAACACATGGAAAAGACCACATGGGCTCCCAAGCGCCAGAGAGGAGGGCAATTCAATTGATCCCAGCTCTGCGGGTGTCTGAATGGATCGGCTACTTGGGTACTTGGAGGAGGGCAGCGAAGGTGCCGGCGGGCTGTGACAACGCAGGCAAGCTGTGCGGCGGCTACACACGGCGTCGGCGTCGCAGCGTGGAGGGTGTTGCCTTGGATTTGCTTGTTGCTTTTAGCCTCTGGGGAAAGCTTTCTGGGGAGATGGGGGAGACGGGGACCCAGGGAGGAGCCCTGTGCTGGAATCCACGATAGCAGAGGGTGGCTCACGTTCTCGGTTAGTGATTTGTGAATCTGCGAAATGGGTCACGAGGGCAGCAGGTTTTCTGGGTGTGCAGACGTGAGCGCTGGGTTCTAGCTGAATTTTCCTCGCATTGTAACACCCTGGACAAGAAACCTAGCCTTTCTCAGAATCTGTTAAAAGGGGACAATTAACCCCTGCCTATCTCAAAAGAGACTGTGGCTGAGAACTGTGTTTTGAAAAACTTGACCTGGCCGTAATTATCACACAGAAAGCTTTACAGGACTTGTAAATAGTATAAGTTGTCAATTCTTGTATTTGCTCAGCAGACACATAACAGACATCTACAGGGAGCTGGCAATGGACAATAAGAAGCAGTCCCTGTGCCATCAAAGATTATGGTGGGTACTGCAAGTAAACAGGACAATTCTGTAAACATAGACTGTGGAAGCTCAGAAAGATGCCACTTAACCCAGACTTGGAAAATTCTAGAAGATTTCTGGAAGGAAGGGTTGTCCAAGGTTCACGCAAATGTTGTCTTCCGAGGGAAGTCTCTAACACCTTAGTTCCCACCTTCCTGTTCCAGTTGATAGTAGTTTGGACACCCCCCAAGGGCTCGTGTATTAGGACCGGGTCCCCAAAGCTGTATGTAAATGGTTAATAAATTAATGGTTAATGGAGTCAGGGTAGAGACTTGGTCTGATTACGGCCTCTAGGTGTTGGGCCCCCTGGGAGGCTTTAAGTCACGGAGGGCGTGTCCTGGAAGGTACTTCTTGAGAGAGGGTGGATTACGTGACCCAAGTTGGGTCCAGCTGTTCTCCCTCTCTGCCTGCTGGCTTGTCGTGTGGTCATCCTACTGCCATCCTCTGGCTTGTGTGAGCCGCTGGACTTACTGTGCACCTCCAAAACTACCCTTGTACCTTCCAAAGTGCCTCCTCTCAGGTGTTTCAGTTGTGGTAACAAAAAGCTAACCAAGATACCTGCTGTCCACCCGTCTCCCTCCCTGCCTCCTTTCTCTTTGTAGCATGGGTCCCCATCCCCCTCTCTGCCTCCTTTCCCTTTGTAGCACGGGTCCCCGTCTGACACAGTTCCTATGTTTACTTGCTTATGTTTTGCAAATGTCTCTCTCAACCAACATGGAAGCCTCTAAGATTAGGTATTTCTCTCTGGCTTGTTTCCCTACTATCTCCTAACGGACCTCACTGCACGTAGTAGGCACTTAACAAATATGTGTTGAAGGAGTGAACACAGGATGTGAGTGTGATTCGAGTAGCCAGGGGTGCAGGAAAGAGTGATCCAGAAAAGGTAAATCATAGCGGAAGACGAGAAGTCGCTGTATAGATGGTCTGATTTGACAGACGTATAAACGCTTTAGGGTGGGACAAAGTGGGAGGAGCCTGGAGAGTTCGGGTGGAGCCAGATCATGAAAGACCTGGTGAGCCATGCTAATGATTTTGGACTTCAGATAGTTGAGAAAGTTAAGGTACTCATGGAAGTATTAGTAAGATCTGAGTTCCGGCACAGTTGGGGATCCGGAGAGAGAAGCTCTTCCAATGGTCTGGGATCAAGATGGCAATGGTCTAAGCTAGTAGCATGGCAGCTCAGTGGAGGCATGGGAGTGGACAGGCCTCGTGGCTGACTGGCAGTAGGGGAGGCTCAGTGATCAGGGCTGGGTTGTGGGTGCTGGGGATGCAGAAGCAGTGAGTCTGGTGGGAAGATGAGCTGCCAGGGTGGGCACGTTTCAGGGGTGGGGAACGTCTGGCCCACGGGCCATATCAGGCCAGCAAAATCATCTGGTCTGGCCCTGCCAGCGCAACCACGGGTGGGATTTGAAATGCAATAAATCTCTAACAGGCCAATATTTATGTTGCTAATTTTGTATGGCCTGGGAATGATGTTACAAATATCCAAATGGCCCTTGGCAGGAAAAATGTTCCCCACTCCTGTGAACTGAATAGATTTTGTGAGTATTTGTGTATGTGGGTCAGTCTATAAATGGAAATTGAAATCAAAGAGGTGATTGGGGTTTTTCAGATAAGTGAGCAAACGAAGGGGCTTGGGGAAACCGTGAGGCACACTAAAGGCAGAAGGATGGGCAGAGGGGAATAAGACCAAGACCAAGAGAAAGATTTGAGAGGTGTCCAAGGAAGACCAGGAGTGTATGGGGTCTCTTGCCAGGCCAACTGTGGTGGATTTGAATTGTGTCTCCTGAACTCTCGTGTGTTGGAAACTTAGCCCCCTAATCACGTTAATGGTATTGGGACATGGAGCTTTTGGGAGGTTGTTAGAATTAGATGAGGTCATGAGGGTGGGCCCGGGTGGACCCCCCCCCCCCACTCCGATTGTGTCAGTAGCCTTTAGGAAAAGGAAGAGAGGGACTGGCACTGTGTAAAGCTGGTAATGCCACCATCTGCAGTGCCGGCATCCCATATGAGTGCCCGTTTGAGTTCCGGCTGCTCAACTTCTGATCCAGCTCTCTACTGTGGCCTGGGAAAGCAGTAGAAGGTGGCCCAAGTCCTTGGGTCCCTGCGCCTGCGTGGGAGACCCTGAAGAAGCTCCCGGCTCCTGACTTCGGATTGGCTCAGCTCCAGCTATTGCGGCCAATTGGGGAGTGAACCAGCAGATGGAAGGCCTCTCTCTCTCTCTCTGCCTCTCCTCTCTCTGTGTAACTCTGACTTTCAAATAAATAAATATATATAAATAAATCAAAATAAAAATAAATAAATAAATAAATAAGAAAAGGAAGAGAGACCCAAACTCCCATACTGGTTCTACCTCACTCTGGGATTCTCTGCACCGTGCTGTGATGCAGCCAGGGGCCCTTACCAGATGCTGAGCAGATGTTGGCACCAACATCTTGGACTTTGCAGCCTCTGGAACTGTGAGCCAAAAACAATTCCATTCTTCATAAATTACCCTGTTTCAGTTTTCTTTTTAATTGCAACATAAAATAGACCAATACAAGTGCTTACCTCTGGTATCTGTAAATGTGATCCTGCTTGGAAAAAGGTCTTTGTGGATGTAATCTAGTGAACTTGAAGTCCTGGCAAATTAGGATGGGTCCTCATCCAAGGACACGTGTCCTCCTAAGAGGGAAATTTAAATCCCGAGACACACAGGGAGGGAGGCCCCATGAAGAGAGGGGCAGATGCAGTGATGATGATGAGGTGGTGCGGCGGTGGTTGCCAACCAGAAACCAGGAAGAGGCAAGGAAGGATCTTCCCTAGGGCTTGTGGGAGAAGCACTGCATCACCGACACCTGCATTTCAGACGTCAGCCTCCCCTGCTGTGAGAGCCAGCGTCTCTGCTGGGTTAGGCTCCCCTAATGGTGTGTGTGCAGCCGCTCTAGGAAACTGGGGCCAGAAGGGAGTGCGACCACAGCGTTAGTGACAAGGAAGTCCTAAGAAACGATGGTGAACGCACTTTCCCGTTGGGTAGCAAAGGAAGCACTGATGGGAGAGAACCGTGGAGCTAATGACAGGGGAGATACAAGAACCCAAGTGGGCGATTCTCTAAAAACAATCCTGGCGGCCGGCGCCACGGCTCACTAGGCTAATCCTATGCCTTGCAGTGCCGGCACACCAGGTTCTAGTCCCGGTCTGGGCGCCGGATTCTGTCGCAGTTGCTCCTCTTCCAGGCCAGCTCTCTGCTGTGGCCAGGGAGTGCAGTGGAGGATGGCCCAAGTGCTTGGGCCCTGCACCCCATGGGAGACCAGGAGAAGCACCTGTCTCCTGCCTTCGGATCAGCGCAATGCGCCAGCCGCGGCGGCCATTGGAGGGTGAACCAACGGCAAAGGAAGACCTTTCTCTCTTTCTCTCTCTCTCACTGTCCGCTCTGCCTGTCAAAAAAAAAACAAAAAAACAAAAAAACTTAATAATAATAAAAAAAGCTAAAAAAAAAAAATCCTGGCCATGCAGGGAAGAAGGAAAGTGCATTGGCTGGAAGGTGTGGATGAGATTTTATCTATTTACAAGAGCTAGTACACACATCTAGCTCCTCACTGACTTACAATTTTCTTTGTATAAGTAGTGAGAACCTTGAAGATCCACTCTCTTAGCAGATGTCCAGTTCCAGGCTGTAGATCAGCCCCCAGAGCCTGCTCACCCTGTGTAGCTGGACCCGTGCTCCTGGGAGCCGACACCTCCCCGCTTTCCCATCCCCCCAGACTCAGTTGAACTGGGGCTTTAGATTCCACACATAGGTGAGATCATGTAGTCTTTACCCTACATTTGGCTTGTTTCACTTAACATAACATCTTCCATGTTCATCCATGCTGTTCAAAATATCAGGATTTCCTTCTTATTTTAAGGCTGAAAAACACTCTCTTGTCTGTATACATTGCCTTTATCCATTCATCCATTGATGGACACTTGGTTTGCTTCCATAGCTTGGCTGTAGTGAATAGTGCTGGAGTGGATGCAGGGGTGCGTGCGTGTATTGCTTCCGTGTGCTGGTGTCCTTTCCTTTGGATGTAGACCCAGTAGAGGGATTGCTGGATTCTATGGTACTTTGAAAAACTTCCACGCTGCTCTTCAAAATGGCTGCGCCAGCTTACATTCCCACCCATAGTTCCCTTTGTATCACATCCTTGGCAACACTTGTAATCTTTGTCTTTTTGATACTAGCCACCCAGACAGACGTGAGGTGATAACTCCTGTGGTTTTGATTGACATTTCCCTGATGAGATTAAAAGGGAAGTATCTTCTAGATGCACAGGAAAGGGGAGAATCTAACAGCGGGTAGGGTCTGTGAAAGGGTCACTATGGGATTCAGCATGGAGAGCCAGGGCACACTCGCGAACACACAGGAGAGTCTGCAGGTTTGTTTGGCTGCAGGGAGTGGAACACGGTTCTTCCAGACAGCTCTCTGTGAGCCAGGGTGCCAGGCCATCCTGAGGGTAAGCAGGGGGGCTCCTCTGGGAGGTGTGAAAACAAGAAGACGACGACAGTAGCCACTGGGAAGAACAGGAAGGCTGACAAGGGAAATGGGAGCTGGGAGGCAGCCATGGAGAGCAGAGGTGGGAGGGAGAGGAGCATCCTGGTGGGCATTCTGGTTGCCTTTCTGCTGTGTTGGTTTCTCATTACTGTAATGCAATACTTGAGGCCGCTTGACTTCATAAAAGAAAGGCTTGTTTGGCTCACTGTTCTAGAGGTACAAGGTCCGAGATCAGGCAATCTCCCACTGATTCAGCCTCTGGTGATGGTGTTCTTGCTGGAAGATTCTGTGGTGGCACAGGGCATCGCATGGCCACAGACAGGGAGTGCACAGGTGTACCTAGTCTACGTGGTCTCTTGTAAAAGCCAATGGATTCAATCCTGGGGACTTCACCCTCATAACCTAACCAAACCTAATCATTTCTCATAGTCTCTGCTTCTAAACACTATCAGTAGATGAAATTTCCACCCTCTTGGTGTTGTTAACATAAGACTTCGGGGCTGGGGCTGGCACTGTGGTGTAGCGGGTTAAGCCGCCACGTGCAGTGCTGGCATCCCATGTGGGCACCAGTTCAAGATCTGGCTGCTCCACTTCTGATCCAGCCTCTGCTTTGGCCTGGGAAGGCAGTAGAAGATGGCCCATTACCTTAGGCCCCTGCACCCACGTGGGAGACCCAGAAGAAACTCCTGGCTCCTGGCTTTGGACTGGTGTAGCTCCGGCTGTTGCGGCCAGTTGGGGAGTGAACCAGTGGATAGAAGACCTCTCTCTCTCTCTTTCTCTCTCTACCTCTTCTTCTCTCTCTGTATAACTCTGACTTTCAATAAATTAACAAATCTTTTAAATAAAAAAAAAAAAGACTTTGGGAAACCAAACTCCTGAGTTTGGAGGGACAAATATTCCAAGCATGCATCCACTCATCCTCTTTCCTTACTGAGTCTTGGTGTCAGGAATCCATTATTTAGGGACGTTGACCCCTCCCCCTTCTGATGGATATTGCCAATTCTGCATGGGAGTTAGGGTGACTGATGTCATCTGCTACAACAAGCAAGATTCAGTCACCTCAGCTCTATACGTTGACTTCTTGTTTAGTAAGTCCACATTTCACTCATCTAGTGATATCAAATCTATTATTTGCAGAAAGGGAAGCCAGAAGATGGGCCATTGCACTTGGGGGGAGAGTCATCCCTTTGGTCCACATCCCATTGCCCAGCACCCAGTTGTATGCCCTCAACTAACAGCAAGGGAAGCTGGGAAATGTTGTCTTCCTCTGTGCCCCGGTAGAAGAGTGGAATTGATCAGCACAAAGCAAATCCCTGCCCCAGCAGCCATGGTGAACCCAGCGGGCAGTTAATCTGACATGGTGGGAATGCAAGAGGTGGGAGATGAGAAGAAGCTGGGCCCTGGATGAGCTTGTTAAGTGGCCAATCTGATCAGCTAGCGACTTTGCTTTCTCTAAGTATTTTTTTCATGAGAAATAATAAATTATTCTTATTGCCAACATTTTTTATTGGAAAATTGATTTTTTTGGTTACTTAGAACCAAAAATATTCTCTCTCGAGACCATTAATGTAATTACATTATTTAAACAACTCATTACACTTAGATGATGACTGTGTCTTATTTTAGGTGGGGAGGTGGAACAGCATCTGGTTTATTGCTTGAGTATGGAGAGACTCACCTGCTTGAGCTTTCTCTAAGCTCCAATGGGAACTGGGAATCAAAATGCTTTCTGTCTCGGAAGTAGAGCAGGACTGCACATTGGCACAAAATGCATACTCTGTGGGAAACAGTGGAGGATACAGCCTTGCCAACTGTCACTTCAAGAAGTCCATCATCGACTAACCGTGCAGATATGACCTTCCGTGCAAACCCTTCTCTGAGGCTTCATTCCCTAATGTATCAAATATTTATGCAGGACCTACCGTGCGCTTGCTTCCGTCTTCATCTGCTAGAATGAGTGCACTCAGAGGGAGACCTTTCTCCTAATTATTTATTTTTAAAATGTTAGCTATTTATTTAGTTGAGAAGCAGGGAGACAGAGAGACAGAAAGAGCTACCATTCACTTGTTCGCTTCCCAGATGCCCACAATGGCCAGAGCTGGGCTGGGCGAAAGTTGGGAATTGGCAACTCAACACAGGTCTCCCAAGTAGGTGGCAGGAACCCAATTACTGGTGCCATCACCTGCTGCCTCCTATGGGGTGTATTAGCAGGAAACTGGAATCAGGAATAGAATTGGGACTCCATCCCAGACACTCTGATATGGGATATGGGCATCCTGACAACTAGGCCAAGTGTCCACTCCTCTTGTTTGTTTATTCATTAGGATTTTCAAAAATTATTTATTTATTTTCACTTTATGAGAGAGAGAGAGAAAGAGAGAGAGAGAGAGATGGATCTTCCATGCATTGGTTCACTCTCCAAATGCCCACAACACCCAGGGCTGGGCAGGCCAAAGCTAGGAGCCTGTAACTCAAAGCGAGTCACCAATATGGTGGTGGGTCCCAAGGACCTGAGCCATCCTCTGCTGCCTTCCAGGGTGCTCGTTAGCAGGAAGCTGGATCAAAAATGGAGGAGCTGGGACTCGAACCAGGCACTGCTCTATGGGATAGAGGTGTCCCAAGCAGCAATTCAATCACTGCTCCACACACAGGCCCTTCTTCTCCTTTTATTTTTGTTATGGACTCTCCAAGAGGGATGTTTCTTTTGCTTTTATACCCTTACCACTTAGCAAACCGGATTCAAGACATAGATGGGACATAAATACTTGTTGAATGAAGTTTGACTTGACCTTCCCGGTAGAAACGAAGATGAATGAGGTTTAGACCATGCTGAAGTGGAATTCGGACATTGCTGCTGCTGGGAAAGTTAACTCAGTCTATCTGAGCCTCAGCTCCCTCCCTGTGGAGAACACAATCCACAAGATGATAGATCAAGTGTCCAGGTTATTGCCTGGCACAAAGCAGGTGCATGTCAGTCAAGGTTCTTCTTTTCTGCTTTCGCCTTCCAGTGTTCAACCTACTCCCTGCATTCCACTTGCTGACTAGTCTGGAACGCCAGGTTTATGGTAAAGCCAATTTAAGAAGGTGAAACTATTGCCAGAAAATTATGTAAAGCACACTGCACATTACTTTAGGATTCAGTTCTGCTTGGATGGTTTATGATAAGTTTTTCTAGTATTAGTGCGGATAGTCAAGAGTGAACAGTCTTTCATTTTAACTCACATGTCCTCAGAGTATCTCTCCAACAACACGCTCATGCCAAGAAAACAGTTTTCTCTCCACTTTCAAAGGAAATGTCTCTCTTCTCTATTAAGCTAAAAGGTAGTTTATAATCTGATCTCATGCTTTTGCTATAGGCTCTAACCAATGATTATTATTATTTTTTTTTACAGGCAGAGTTAGACAGTGAGAGAGAGAGAGACAGAAAGGTCTTCCTTTTTCCGTTGATTCATCCCCTAAATGGCCACCATGGCTGGCGCACTGCGCCGATGCGAAGCCAGGAGCCAGGTGCTTCTCCTGGTCTCCCATGCGGTTTTCTTGGCTGCTCCCTTCTCCTCCTCTTGCTTTCTCCATTCAATATTCACTTCTTAGATAATTCGGAAGAAGGAAAAGACACGTGCATGGAGATAGTCCGTGCTCTATTGTTTTTCCTCGTGGGAGGTGGAGGAAGGGAGGAAGTGACGGGGTGAGAGGGGGAGGCTAAGAAAATTCTGGTAAGTCAATCAGCTCAGTGCAATATCATTCAGGGACCAAAAGGAAAGTTTATGAAGCTTCTCTAGCAAAATGGGAAACTAATTTGAATGACGGGAAATGCAAAATGCAGATGACAAGGGGCCCCTGTGCCGTGATAATAACAGTTGAGAAAACTACAGGGATTTGGACACATTTAGAAGGGAGTGCTAAAAGGAGGAACAGTTGATATATAAAAAATATGATAATGTGCTCACTTCCGGTGGGAAGAGGGAAGCCTTTACCGTCTTTCAGGTTTCTCATTGGGTATCTTCTGTGAATTATCTAAAGTAGGCAAATAGATTCAGGCATTTCCAAGGCTAGGCTGGCACAAAGTTTAGCAACTCTGAAAGTTAGGATGACTTAGTCAAACTAGAGTGTGCAGGGCTAGCTCTCCTTGGAGAGGTGAGATTCCACGCCCTTTGTATCTAAGCTCCGGGGAGAGGAGGGAGGGCAACGGAAGATGTGTTCCCCAAACGCAGGTGCTTTGCTTTTCTTTCCCTGCCCTGCCCCTCTGCATCTCCCTCTCTGCTTGCCACTTACCTTTCTCCCCAACATTTTTTTCCTCTGAGAAAAAATGGACATAGAATGAGGTGCACAATTCCCTGTGTTTTGATCAATGATCACAGCCCTGCAATCAACCCTCTTATCAAGATGATCAAGGCAGAGAATGCTTCCATCACCCCCAGAAGGACTTCGTGTCCCTTCCCAGTAAACCACCAGCCCCCAGAAAGCCACTGATCTGATTTCGAGTAACTCAGAGGAGTTTCACAGGTTCCTGAATGTCATATCCACAGGAGCATGCAGATGGCGCTGGTTTTTGGTCTGGTTCTCTGGCTCAATATGTTGTTTTTGAAATTCATTCATGGTGTTCCTTGTACTGGAAGCTCCTTTTTATTTTGAAAGGTAGAACAGCAGAGAGGAGAAGGAGAAACAGAGAGAGAGAGAGAGAGAGAGAGAGATATTCCACCTTCTGGTTCATCCCCCAAATGGTTGCAGTGGCTAGGGCTGGGCAAGGCCAACGTTCAGAGCCTGGAACTCCATCTGGGCCTCCTATGTGGGTGGCAGAGACCCAAATACTTGAGCCACTTCCGCTTCTTTCCAAGGTGCATTAGCAGGGAGCTGGAGTGGCTGGGACTTGAACCAGCGTTTCTGATAAAGAACGCAGTGTTCTATGCAGCAGGTTAAGATTTCTGCCTCGATGGTAGCTTCTTGTGGTGGACTGAACACTGGCTCCACAGCTCTCCAGATCCATCTCCCTGGAAACAGGCAAATTTGGGAATCTGTAGGGATGATTAAATTAATGACCTTGCGATGGGAAGATTAGCTGGGATGGTCCAGGTGGGCTCTGTCACAGTGACGGGGGGCAGAGGGACAGCTGAGTATAGCAGAGAGTAGGCTATGTGACTGCAGAGGCAGACACGGAGCTGGGAAGGCAGGAAAACAGAAAGAACCAATCCCGCCCACACCTTGACTTCAACCCGGTGAAATGGAATTCAGACTTCTGAGCTGCTGTAACTATAATGGAATAAGTTCGTATTGATTTAAGCCACTGGATTTGTGATAACTTATTACAGTCACAACAGAAACCAACTGTAATTCCCCTGTGTGGGTTTATCCACCTGCCTCTTGATGCAGTGGGGCTGCTCTGGGAAAAACTCCGGGGAGCATTCTCGTCCAAGACCTCGAACAGACACATACATACGTAAATATACATAGGAACGGCCTTGCTGGGGCAGAAAGCAGGTGGGTGCTCCACTCCGTGGGAAGAAACTCACGGTTTTCCCAAGTGGTTGTACTATTTTATACTCCCACCGACAAAGCGTGAGACCCAACCCTCTTTAGAAAAAATCAGCAAACCAATAGGAAGGCTGTGGTCATTCACCCCGAAGGCTAAGGGGCTGGTGGGAGTCAATTCCTGGGCCCTTTCTAGATGATTCCAGACCCTGATTGCACCTCCAAGTCCTCCGCACAAGTGCCAGTACAGATATATGCCTCGGTATTTATTTTCTTCTCCGGAAAAAGAAATGATTGACCGGACTACACACCCCCGTTCTCCTACTCTTCCCTCTGTCATATGCTCCCCGTGAGCACACACTGTACTTTCTCTGTGGGTGGGGTGGGGGTGGGGTCACAACCTGAGAGACCTGGACGACCCAGGAAGCAGGAGCCAGCGAGTCTGGACCTCAGGGTCCCCACAGTCACACGGAAAACAAGGATGTGGCACGCTGGGTGCCTTTCCCGCGCAGGGCAGTCAACCATGCTCTGCTCCCGCTGGTGGATTTTGCTTGCTCCTCTAAGTAGAAAAACACCAGGAGCTCAGATGCTGCCCACTACAGTAGCTGATGAAACACTCAGAGAAAAGAGGGGAGATGGGAAGTCCTCCTCCGTCTGAGTTTTGTTTTGTAGGGAGGGGGCCTGGATGTTAGTCTGTTATTTCTGCTTTTGTTTTTTTCACACAAGGAGAATTTTCCTGGGCCCTTCCAGGGCTGATCCCTCCAGATTCCAGGAGGCTTCTGAGGTTAAGCCTAAGAACAGAGAAGTGCTGTTTCTCACGGGCAATCTTGGCAAGCTGAATCTTTTTTTTTTTTTTTTTTTGACAGGCAGAGTGGACAGTGAGAGAGAGAGACAGAGAGAAAGGTCTTCCTTTGCCGTTGGTTCACCCTCCAATGGCCGCCGCGACCAGCGCGATGTGGCCGGCGCACCGCGCTGATCCGATGGCAGGAGCCAGGAGCCAGGTGCTTTTCCTGGTCTCCCATGGGGTGCAGGGCCCAAGCACTTGGGCCATCCTCCACTACACTCC